>NC_082674.1:49655000-50004166 GCF_025265405.1 Mesoplodon densirostris
TGAAAGTGTTAAGTTTTTCTTTGTGTTTTGCAAAATAATATTAATTTAAATGCTAGAAGCATGAATGAATAACCATTTTTTTAAAGTTCCAAGTGATGCAGAGCGTTTAGCAACCTTGGTCACTTTTCTTCCTGTGGGCGAAATCTGACCACTGAAAAATTATGCCAGAAATTCCAAATCAAATCAAATGGACATCTTTTCCAGGTTAAAAACTAACCCAGAGAAGGCCTGAACCAAAGGCCTCTTTATGTTACAAGGTTACTGTCAGAGCAACTCTGATCATTTCTGGTTTGCTTTTTGTTTCTTTATTTCTGCTGTATCCTTCAGCAGAGGTTTATTTCAAAAACTTGGATACTAAATGAGGCTTTATTAATTAGGGATGGGCAGAAAACCAGCTGTGACATAGTGACCCTGGGTGGGAAGCCAAACCAGAGTAATTAAGACATAACATGGTAATGGGAACAAATAATGAATACACTCAGTGACCTGATGCCGAGCAGTGCCCCCTCTCCAGGCCTGTTTTTTTTTTTTTCTTTTACTTTTTTTCCTTTTAAACTGATAGACTCCTGGAATTGCTTTCTTATTATACTTTGATACAGACGGTGTCCAAAGAAGTGACAATTGAGGAAAATATAGAGAAACCGTGAGGTTTAAAGGCTACTTCTGTCTATGTGATACTATTTTTATTGTTAGTGACCAGAGATTGGTATTCCTTTACTGCTTGTCACACAAAATTTCTCTTACACGGAGAAAAGCCAGTTGAATAATATCCTGGACCAAGTATGCATCTCTCCTTACCCAGTCATGCATGATCTACTGTATCTGCTGGGTTTATTCCTAGGATACTCACTCCTCTCTGATGCTAAGAAAAAAAATAAGAATTTGGAAGAAGCCAACATGGTCCCCAAGCTCTCAGAAGATGAGAAAGTCTCTTGTGGTCCCCTTTGCCAGATTCTGGCTACCCAGGAAGGAGACTGTGATAAGGCTTTTGTCATGGAGTCCACATCAGAAGTTTGTAGACACAGAAGGACAAAGCAGTTATCAAGGAACATGCTCACTGTTTTGAAATGGTTCACAAAGTTTCCAGGTGGATAAAAACCTGACCCACTCAACCCACACTTTTCAATGCACTTTGGGTTTGGAACAAGGCTGATTGTGCCATAAGTTAAGAGTTTCATTTTCAACATTTCAGAAAGTGCTATGACTGTCAAGTGTTTTTAGAAATAGTTGCTGTCTTCCTGTTAAAATTTAGTTGTTTGGGGGCTTCCCTGGTAGCTCAGTGGTTGAGAGTCCGCCTGCCGATGCAGGGGACACGGGTTCGTGCCCCAGTCCCAGAAGATCCCACATGCCGCAGAGCGGCTGGGCCCGTGAGCCATGGCCACTGAGCCTGCGCGTTCAGAGCCTGTGCTCCGCAACGGGAGAGGCCACAGTGGTGAGAGGCCCGCGTACTGCAAAAAAACAAAAAACAAAACAAAAAAAACCTTAGTTGTTTGACACCTTTGCAGATCTTGAAGTTAAATAGGATCCTTACTCATATAATTCCAAATCTGACACAGAGTAGGTGCTTAATATAAGCTTATTAACTAATTATCTGTCTAGGCATGTAAAATGGTGAATCAAGGCAATTATCCAAATAAAAAAGTCCAATAAAATACAAAACAAGTATACCAGGAAAATCAAACAAACCATTAAAATTCCTGTAATGAATGTTAAAACCTCTTGCTTTTTATTTTCCTGACTTTTAAGGCTAATTACTTCAGTTTACCATTTGTTTATGTGTATCAACATAGCCAAAATATTCGTGATACCTTATCCAACCTAAGAGATTTTCTTGTCCCAACGAAAAATCATTTGTACCTCAGTTCATTCTTTAGTTGAAACAAATCTTCACCCAGTTTCTGAGATAGTAAAGGATTACTAAATAATATCTAACCTAACATTAACAGGAAAAAGAGTTATGAATATGTCAATTACAGCTCTCCTAAGTTATGCATTAGCACCACTTCGGGTGTAAAGGCTTCTTTTTTTTCTGTAAAAATTGCCTACCAGTTGTGAGAGAGCCAAAGACAGTGTTCTCGATAATGTGTCTTTGTGTCATGAAAGCATTGGCATTTCTTTTGCCTTCTGTGAATCATATCATAGCTGGCACACTGAATTAATCAATAGAAACATTCTACATCTATTAACGGTTTACTCTGGAGGCATAAATGTCCTGGGAAAAGTAAAAAAGAATTGCCCCCATTTGATTTTAAAGCAGCTCTGTTTGGTTCTTATCACATTGAGCAAAGAAGATATATTGCAGGATCACTGCTTTAAATACTTAAAAAAAATTTTCAATGAGGTGAGTTTGAATAAACAGATAAATAAGATAATGGTAATAGAACCTAATGTTTTCTTCTGCTAGACCTACATTATTTTTGTTTTAACATGATATTCAGGTGAACTATTTCAGGAAAGTCCTAAGAGTGTTCTCTGTATTGGTAGCCCTGACTTGTGTATATTATTAACATAATGTACAAAAGAAGGACCTACCTCTTATAGAAAAAGTATTTGCATCTATCTTCCTTAATGGTCAGGGCAAACATGCATGCTTCCAGAAAGAAAGGGCTATGGGTGGTAGGGAATGGCTATGGGAAGTTTACTTCTGTTTAAACAAACAGAATTTCTTAGCCAACCTGAAAATAAATGCTTTATGATTTTTTCCCCTAAATCTTTCAATTCCTTCTGTTTGGGTGGGTTTTATTTAAAAGACAAGCTCAGGAAATTCAGAGCTTTGAAGAAATATTTTCCATATCCTTTGAGTAAGTTTAGAAAGTTTTTCTCTTCCTGGTTTTAAAGTGAAGGTAGGGGCCTCCCTGGTGGCGCAGTGGTTGAGAGTCCGCCTGCCGATGCAGGGGATACGGGTTCGTGCCCCGGTCTGGGAGGATCCCATATGCCGCGGAGCGGCTGGGCCCGTGAGCCATGGCCGCTGGGCCTGCGCATCCGGAGCCTGCGCATCCGGAGCCTGTGCTCCGCAACGGGGGAGGCCACAACAGTGAGAGGCCCGCATACCACAAAAAAAAAAAATAAAAAAAAAAATAAATAAATAAAGTGAAGGTAAAAAAAAAAAATCCCCACAAACAGGAAAGAGGTCCTTGGGCTAAGTCAGACTCCATCCATTGCTTAGCTGAAAACATAATGAAATATAGAAATTTATAAAGATAAAAGTACAATTTCCCCATCAGCCCACTGTTAACACTGCAAAGGACCTGTGCATTAAGCACGTAGAGATTGTACCCTAGGGCATGTCACAGGTAACTTGGAATAAAGGCAGTTGCTTCTGTGGTCTTAGAAGACAGGCAAGTCCTCTTTTCTCTGGAAGATACTAATACTGATGCAGTAAACATTTCCAGAGATGCTTTCCCAGAGTGGAGTCCTTTGCTTTTTCCCTATTCATTCTCCTGCCTGTTCTTTGTGCTTGAAAAGAAGAGAACTGACAGTATATAAAAAATAGTGGGTGGAAAATGGACAGAGTCAGAAAAAAAGGAAGTGATTAGAGATGGACCCAGAAAACTATCTTATTTCCTGACAAGTGCCTTGTGGAGGCTGAGGAGAGGATAATTCCTGGAAGCATTGTTTACGCACTTGTGTACTTCTCATTTACCCTCTTCTGTATTTTCCAGCTTCTCTAAAATATGTTTTACATTTTTAATTAAATAAAAGTTTTCATTTTTTAAAAGTAAATGGTCTCTCAAGGCATTCACATTAGCCCATGTTGATGAATAATATAGTTGGAAAGAAACTTAAAGTTTATTTGACACAACATCTTCAAGGGATGTGGGAAGGAATCAATTATCTTGACTTCAGGTGTTGAGCATTTTCATCTATCATCTACCCATCGATCTATCCATCAATCTATCTGCTGACCTATACATACAGCTGTATATACACACATATGTAATTTTCATGTGTGTTATGTGTGAAAATGGTAAGAATTATAATGTATGCCAAACTCTTTATCCTCAGTAATTCCACACTAGGACAGTAGTGTGCAGATAGTGAATATTATATTTTTGCTTCACTCTAGATCCACAGCCTATTCTTCTCCACCCAGCTCTGTTCTCGACAGACTCCCTCAACTTCTTGTTTGCAATGGGGTTTCGGCAACAGCTGCATGGGCAGTACATTTGTAGAACAGGAGGGGAATGAGTTAAAGCCCTTATTCCCCCACTTCCTTCTTACCAGGCCACAGGTTGTCAATGGCTACCACCATGGTGTGCTCCAATTCATCTAATCATTCATTTAATAAATAGATATCAAAGCCCAATCTGTTCTAGATGCGGGGAGGCACAACAGAGACCAAAGGCATGAGATCTCTGCTCACACAATTCATTTTGAAAGTGGCTTTTTTTCATTGTTTTTATTTTTAGTCATGACATACTTGAAGGATTTTGTGATCTACTTTTTAGTGAAAGAGGCATTTTTTTTAAGAATTAGAAAAAGATGTCAAATGCAGTCATTGTAAATGGAGGTAGTCCTTTGATATATTCATGGCAAATACACTGTATATACCAGGGAAATTGTTGAGTAAAGGAAGAAAGTGAATTTTAGTTACCATTCGATGGGTATTTGAGTTGCAGTGATGCCAAGTAAATTAATGAAATATTAAAGATAGGCATGTAAGTGAAGAGACCCTATTTGTCAGTCATACTCTAAACTGTGCAGAGCACATGCATAATCTAGGCTGTAAAATTATTAAAAACTGCAGAAGATCTTTGTTTACCACTTTCACGTTGTTTTGATATAGGAAAGAAATTCATCATTCATCAAGAAACTTAATTGAGTTATAGATTTGATAACTAATACTGACTATACATAGGGATAAAACATCTGCTTCAGTCTAGTCAGAAGCTCAGTTAATTTTGGGAAGAAGTCAGTCAAGCCTGTTGCTTGGTGGCATGTAGACAAAACTACCAAGTGATCGACTGAGTTTTTCACTTTTGAATGGGTTGTTTGGCACTGTGTAGACCCAGCCTATGATTATACTGCCATCTGTATTCTTTCTTACATCAGGCTTATTTCAGCCACAACTTATACATGCTGTTTTGAGAAGAACTAGTCAATATTTTGGTTTGTCTTTAGCTATAAGAGTGCCGTAGACAGTCTTGCATGAACTTGGCTCTGCCTTGCTAATTCTCTGTCAGTTCTGGCAGCTATAGGAATCTAAGTTCATGGTGTAGATATTTGGATTCCCCTCAAAATAAAAATAAAATATGTAAAATAAAATCTTAAAATAGGCTTCTTTTCTTTGACAAAAATACCCAAATTCCTAGAAGTGGCCAGCCATAGTACATAGTGTATATATATATATATATATATATATATATATATATATATATATTTGTGTGTGAGAGAGTATAATTTTAATGTAAAAACAATACAAACAGAATAGACTATTTTGAAGTTAACAATTACTCATGTTATCATAGTTTCCAAACTACATGAAGCAATTGAATAAATCATCCCTTTCCAAATTCAACTGTACATAAGTGCTTTTGAAATTATAAGATACTAGTGATGGTGGTAGGAATGTTCAGTCAAAATTGGAAAATGAATTAAAATATTACATGTATTTTTCTTCAGTAGAACTATCACATCTTATAATGTTACAGCCACTATAGGGACCAGTTATTTCTTATAAGGACATAGGCTTACAAAAAGAGAGAAAGTTTGAGCTTTGGAGGGAAATGAATCATCAAAGAGTTTTTGCATAATGATAAAATTATTCTCTGGTTTTAACAGGTCAGAGCCATATTGAAACATGTTCCTCTATAAATACACCTGAATCAAAATCCCTTTGTTTGTCTGTTTCTTTCTTTCTTTAATGAAATTTAGGGGAAGTGATAAGTCAAAGAAATTGAGGAGGAAATATGTATTCTTTTATCAACCAAGGGGATAAAATGGGCAGATTCAGGTTTTGTGGGCCCTGAAATTTATACAGTTTGGGTGGCCCACTTTTGAAAAATATATAAAATTACAAATAAAAAATTAAGTACAAAAGTTGATGTTATTTAATTGAGAGGAATGTTATTTAATGTAATTTAGTTTAATGTTATTTAAAATGAGAGGAAAAAGATCTTTGGAAGAGTCACAAATCAGGGACCCTAAACCCTGAGCTTCATTAGCTCCACAACAGAGCCAATGGGCTAACAGAATATACTAGAACGACAGCAATAAGAAAATTACCTGGAATTTGAGCAAAGGAAAACAATTCACCATAAAAAATATGATTTATGATCTATCTTACATTTAAATCTCTTGGCTACTTAGTATTCATAAATAACTCTTGTGTGGGGTAATCTGGGTTTCTTTTTTCCTTTATTCAAGCAAAATTGGAGTTAGCTGATTCTTAATTTCATTATCTTTTGAAACACTTTAGAATCACTAAGTAAAAACCCCTCAAACATTAGGAGTAGTGGGCATATTACCAGAAGAAATATGGTGACCCTAGAGGAGATACAAAGTGGTAATTGAGGGTTGAGAGACCACAGATTTTGTCTCATATGCCTTCAGCATCTTCACATTACAGATAAGTAAAATAAAGCCCAGAGAAGAGAGGCGACTTGCCTAGCTTCACAGAAACCATTAATGGCAGAGGTGAGTTTAGAAGACACAGCTATGGGCAGGCAATCCAGAACCATATTCACTACTTTTAACTCCAAACTCAAATCTCCAGTTTCCTTCACTGACTCAGCCAAACGACTTTATTATTGTAGTCACCACTATTGCCATCTAGATTAAGATTCTAAGTTCTAAGGAACTACCTAATGAATTGCAGTGTCTTCTCTTAGGTTAATGTGGTATCATATGAGCCTTCTGAGAATGTTATGGTATTTACACTTACTTACTCTGACCATTGGAACCACTTGTAGCTGCATTGCATCTTGCCAGTTGTGAGTAATGTGGTTAGCACAAACCCAGGCACATGATTTTCTACTTTTAAGATATTTCTTCCAGTCATTTAAGTAATTCACTCAGACAAAGGTGGTGTGGGAGTTCTTGAAACTGTTTCTTCCAGTAGTTTACCAGAGATGAATCCCCCCACATAAACAACTAAAAGTATTGATTTAAATATAAAAATACATATTTTAGGTGTATCAGTAACATGGGAAGAAAGTAGTTCTCAGAGGTCAAAAACGAAGTGAAAGTAAGAACCCAAGAGGCAAGTAAAACAGTTAAGTATAATTTTTGTCCTCAGGGCAATGATCAAACCCAGTTAAATTTGTTTCCTTTTGACATTCTCAAAGGTTGCAGTGCTCACAAGTGAAGAATATGGCATCTAAAGGTGACCCTCTCCATAAAGCTGGGACCCTAAAGAGCCACACTCTCAGTAAGTAGAAATATTACCTTTTCCCAAGGGATCAGCAAGATTAAACTGCTCATCTTGAACCTTGACTAAAGGAAGGACCTCTTCTTTGGGAATTCATACCACAATACAATCTTTACTGGCTGGGTTTGCAGATGGAATCCACAGTGCCTGGATATATTCATATAAAATTCAGGCCATGCATCAATTAAAGTGATGCTGAATTACTAGTGTCCCCAGGCACCTAGCCAGAGTAAATGCAAATTCTATCTAAAGGAGCCTATTTCCATCCAAGCCACAACAAATTGGTGTAAGTAAAGTTTCAAAGAATATGAACTCAATTTCAAAAATTAAAAAACACAAAAAGCAACAGGAAACATGAGCAGAATGAAAGTTACCCGATATCTTCCTATATTGGAAATATCAAAAAAGACTAGGTTTAGTATATTTAATAAATTAAAATACAGGATAAAAATGAGTAAGAGAAGGGAGTTTATTTAAAACAATGACCAAGCAAGTATAAAATTAACCAAAGAGATCAATGAAAGAAAAATATAATAATTGAAATTAAAAACTCAGTACTTACTTCTAAAATCAAATTAGACACAGATAAAAAGAGAGTTAATAATCTGGAAAATATATCTGAAGAAATTATCTGGAATGTAGTATAGCAAAAACAAAAAGAGAGAACGCATGATTGAATTATCCCAAGTAGGATAAATTTAAAAATCCACATTTAAATATATAATGCTAAAGCTGGATATCACCAAAGACAAAGAGATGATCTCAAAATCAGACAGAAAAATAAATTGTCTAAATAAATATGGTGATTAAATTAATAGTTGACTTCTTATCAGTAGCAGTGGAAGCCAGAGACAATAGAATACCTTCAGTGCCCTAAAAGAAAATAACTGTGAACCTAGAATTCTATATTCAACAAGTATTTTTCAAGAGTAAGGGTAAAATAAGAGCAGTTCCATGTGAAAGGTCTGAGATGCAAAGAAGAATAAGGATCAAAAGAAGTAATTAATAAGTTGGGAAGTCTAAACAAACATTGACTATATAAAACAATACTTAACCTTTTGTGTTTGTAAAAGAAAAAAATAAGATTACATAAAAATCCATAAAGCAATAATGCGTGAGAAGCGAAGGAGTTATAAGAGTTACAGTTTTCTAACATTTGTTCAGAAGGATAGTAAAGAAAATGATTAGCTTTAGAATTTGATAAATTAGTATGCATGTTAAGATTCCTAAAGTAATCACTAAAAGAAATAGAGTATTAAGTAAAAAGAAAAAATATATAATCAGAGACCATATTCTGTTCATTCAAAAGAAGAAAATAAAGACAGCAGAAACATATAGAAAAGGTGTGATCAATCTGTACTTCAAAATAAGGTAGAAATAAACCTGAATTCATCAATAATTATAATAAATCTAAATGGAGTAAATGACACAATGAAAGACAAATAGACATATATAGTACATTAAAATGCAAATAGGTTGAATCTATACGAATACAAAAGGTATACCACTAATACTATACTCCCCCCAAAAAAAAAGAAAAGAAAAAAATCTAGTGCAGTTGATTAATATCAGACAGTATAGACACTGAGCTAAAAAGGATTACTTAGATTAAAGGAGATAACTAGGTAATGATGAATGACTCAGTACAATGGAAAATAAAAAATTTTTAAATATTATGCACCTAAAATATATAAAGCAAGATTTTATCCTCAAAAATATATAAAACAAAAATTAAGACAAATACATTTATAAGTGTTCGCTTATACAAGTATAAGTGACATTTAACTATACCTATAATTAATTGAGAAAAATAAATCAGGATATTTATTTGAAAAAATTTATACAAGCTTGATCTAATGAACATATATAGAACATGTTTCATATTCTTCTTTTCTTTTGTTCCTTCAAAACTTAAAGCAAATTTTGACTGTGTTATTATACCATCTCTTCATAATTCTGCAAGAATTTCTAAAAACATGAACTTGTTTATACATAATCATAACATAAATATTTCTGATAAAATCATCAATAATTTATTGATATCATCCAAAATCCAGTCCACACTATATTAAAATTATCCTGATTGTCTAAGAATGTGTCTTACACTTGGTTTATTGGAAATAAGGTCAAAGAAGCTGTTCTCCTTTATTCCCCCTTGATTTTCTTTTTTTTTTTTAAGTAATTAATTATTTATTTATTTGCTTTTCAAATTTTTGGCTGTGTTGGGTCTTTGTTGCTGTGCATGGGCTTTCTCTCTAGGTGTGGTGAGCGGGGGCTTCTCTTTGTTGCAGTGTGTGTGCTTCTCATTGCAGTGGCTTCTCTTGTTGCAGAGCATGGGCTTTGGTAGTTGTGGCACGTGGGCTCAGTAGTTGTGGTTCGTGGGCTCTAGAGCACAGGCTCAGTAGTTGTGGCGCATGGGCTCAGTTCCTCTGCGGCATGTGGGATCTTCCTGAACCAGGGCTCATACCCATGTTCCCTGCATTGGCAGGCAAATTCTTAACCACTGTGCCACCAAGGAAGTACCCCCCCACCCCCACCCCCCCCAACCCCCTGCTTCCGTTTTTGTTTAGGCCATTGACTGATTAAAGAAACTGGGTCATTTCTAAAAAGATCTCACATTCTGGATTTATTTGATTGCTTCACTGTGGTGTTAACTTGTTCCTCATTGTTCTTTAGTCTTCTTTAGTCTCTAAATGGAATTTAACTCTAAAGGCTTGAATAGATTTTGTCTCAGTTTGGGAGTGGGAAGGGTGGAATTACTTAACATTCTTGCATCACAATGAGATAACACCAATTCTGTTTGTCCTTCCTTTAGTAATGCAAAAATTAGCTGGTTCATTTGGTGATTGCCTGATTCCTCCAGGCTTCATTCCCCATCAACCTTTCTCCTAATGGTTTTATCCATGATAACTATTGTCTGAATCTACTATTTCAGTAGGTTTTGCAAAATGATATCTATTATTTTCAAGTACACAGAATACTTGTGAAAATTCAACACATTTTGCCATAAAGGAAGTATCAAAACATAAATGTTTATTAAAAATTGCTATCATACCAACTACCTCTATTATCAGTAGGAAATTCAAATGGAATTTATAAAAAGACAACTTGAAAAATATCAATACATTTCAATTCTTTTTCAGTCAACCTTAAACGTGATATGAGGTATGAGACAAAAATTGTCAATTTCATTTTTTTAACTAAAATTCAAAATTCCTAAACAAAATATTAGAACACTGACATCTAGCAATGTGTAATAATATGAAATTCTTTCCAGAGGGAAGATTGATTAAACATTAGAAATATCACATAATGTAATTTACCAAACTACGAGATGAATGAGCAAAAATAGCATGATTATCCTAATAGATTTAGCAAAATCCTTCAATAAATTAAGCATACATTGTTAGTTTTTATTTTTTTTTAAATGATGAAAGTAAAGAGAAGGAAGGAAAAGAACTTAGCAGGGCTTCCCTGGTGGCTCAGTGGTTGAGAATCTGCCTGCCAATGCAGGGGACACGGGTTCGAGCCCTGGTCTGGGGAGATCCCACATGCCGTGAAGCAACTGGGCCTGTGAGCCACAATTACTGAGCCTGCGCATCTGGAGCCTGTGCTGCACAACAAGAGAGGCCGCGATAGTGAGAGGCCCGCGCACCGCGATCAAGAGTGGCCCCCACTTGCCACAACTAGAGAAAGCCCTCGCACAGAAACGAAGACCCAACACAGCCATAAATAAATAAATAAATAAATTTAAAAATTCATGACATATGTCAATATTAAAAAAAAAAAGAACTTAGCAAAGTAAAAATAGAAAGGAATTACATTAATCTGATGAACAGTAATCTACAAAACATAGTACTTATCTATAAAATAATGAAAACATTGGCTTTAAGATCATAAAAAACAAAAGGGTGCCTGCTATCTCCAGTTCTCTTTGACATTATATTATAAACTTTAGCTAGTACAGTAAAGGAAGAAAAGGAAGAAAATGTATATAGAGGCCATATGATTTAATGTTTGAAAGTATAGACTTTGGATCAGACTGCCTAGGTTTCAATCATTTCTGTATTGCTTATGAACTAAGTAGTGAATAAGCTCAATAACTAAACTTATTAGCTAAGTATTTTATCCTCTATATGCTTCAGTTTTTAGTCTATACAATGGAGATAGTAATACCTACCTTGATGGAGGAAAGTTAAATTAGTTATTTTTTAAAAGTGCTTAAAACAGTGCTTGGAATGTGGTAAGTACTGTATAAGTTTGTGTTAAAATGAATTGGAAAAAAATCCTGTCATCATTAGTCAGAGATGACAAGATTGTCTATGTAGAAAATTCAATAGAATATAGATATAATTTATTATAACTAATTAGAAAGTATAGCAGTTTTGTTAAATACAAAATTAACATATAAAAATGAGCAATACTACTACATACCAATAACTAATGCTAGAAAACATATTCTAAAAAAGATAACCTTTACAATGACATAAAAGGTAAATAAGGTACCTAGTGAAAATTCTAACAAAATATGTATATGATATTTGTGGAAAAATAAAAGTTTATTTAAATACAATAAGAAAATCTAAATAAAGAGAGTTTTACCATGTTAATGGATAGGAAAATTCAATAGTGTTGAAGATGTTAGTTTTTCCTAAGTTGATCTATACAATTGTGGCAGGTCATTTTTTTCCAATATGGCCACAGTAAGATTTCCTTTCTCATCTATTCTCCTTACAATGCCTTATTGACATTTCTACCACAGAGAGGTGAGGGCAGGGGTCTATGTTCATCTCCCTTAATTGGTTAAGCTGTGGCAGAAATGATGGTATGTGATACTGAGGCTAAGTTGTAAATGTTGATGCGACTTCTGCCTGGACCTCTTGTGACACTAGCTTGTTCTAGAAATCTAGTCCCTGTGTCATGGGGAAGTAGAGAAACAACAGGGAGAAGAGGTGTGGAGTACTTCCAGCCAACATCCCAGCTGAGGTCCCAGCTGACATCCAGCTTCAACCTCCAGACATGTGAATGACTGGCCTTAAGATGTGTTCAGCCTCCATCATCATCAGACTGAAACCACATGAAAGATCCCAAGAAAGAACTGCCCAGCTGATCCCAGATGAACCCCAGAACTGTGATACATGAAAACCAAAATGATTATTCTTTTATGTCATCAAGTTTAGGTTGATTTATAGCAAAATAATAGATACCTGTTAATAACAAGAGTCAATTTTTGCTATTTAAAATTCCTATAAATTTTTAATCTGTAAGCTAATTCTAAAATAACAGGTACTCCTGAATTAAAAAAAAAAAAAAACTCAAAGTGAGGAGACTTTCCTTTTCAGATATCAAAAATTTAATAATTAATAAAGCCATAGAAACTAAAGTAGGTGATATTGCCACAGGATTAGACAAATAGATTAATGGAACAGAAGAGAAAATTCACCTATACAGGAAGCCCGCATAAATAAGGCCCACCTTTGTAAGCAAACTTCATTTATAACAGAGTTAGCATTGAAATTAGCAGGGAAAGGACAGACTTTGATAACTGATTCTGGGTGTAAAAGCAGTTATCCAATAAAAGTGCTTTATAAAATATAGAAGATAATATAAAAGAAAAATTTGACCCATTTTTCCTTGTAGCGTAATTTTTTAAAACTTTTGGAAGTATATAAATATTGCAATATTTTAAGCTGAAGGGTACAGACTTCCTAAGACTCCAAAAAAAAGGTGTCTAATAACTTAGCATGCCAAGTCACAATAATTAGCTTATAAACCCTGAGTGTCATTCCTCAAAAGTAAACCATATGAACATCTCTATAGATGCAGAAAAAGCTTTCGACAAAATTCAACACCCATTTATGATAAAAATCCTCCAGAAAGTAGGCATAGAGGGAACTTACCTCAACATAATAAAGGCCATATGTGACAAACCCACAGCCAACTTCATTCTCAGTGGTGAAAAACTGAAACCATTTCCTCTAAAGTCAGGAACAAGACAAGGTTGTCCACTCTCACCACTATTATTCAACAGAGTTTTGGAAGTTTTAGCCACAGCAATCAGAGAAGAAAGAGAAATAAAAGGAATCCAAATCAGAAAAGAAGAAGTAATGCTGTCACTGTTTGCAGATGACATGATACTATACATAGAGAATTGTAAAGATGCTACAAGAAAACTGCTAGAGCTAATCAATGAATTTGGTAAAGTAGCAAGATACAAAATTAATGCACAGAAATCTATTGCATTCCTATACACTAATGATGAAAAATCTGAAAGAGAAATTAAGGAATCACTCCCATTTACCATTGCAACAAAAAGAATAAAATGCCTAGGAATTAACCTACCTAAGGAGACAAAAGACCTGTATGCAGAAAACCATAAGACACTGATGAAAGAAATTAAAAATGATACAAACAGATGGAGAGACATACCATGTTCTTGGATTAGAAGAATCAACGTTGTGAAAATGACTCTACTACCCAAAGCAATCTACAGATTCAGTGCAATCCCTATCAAACTACCAATGGCATTTTTCAGAGAACTAGAACAAAAAATTTCACAGTTTATATGGAAACACAAAAGACCCTGAATAGCCAAAGCAATCTTGAGAAAGAAAAACGGCACTGGAGGAATCAGGCTCCCTGACTTCAGACTATACTACAAAGCTATAGTAATCAAGACAGTATGGTACTGGCACAAAAACAGAAATATAGATCAATGGAACAGGGAACAAAGCCCAGAGACAAACCCACGCACATATGGTCACCTTATTTTTTTTTTTTTTTTTTTTTTGTGGTAGGCGGACCTCTCACTGTTGTGGCCTCTCCTGTTGCAGAGCACAGGCTCCGGACGCGAAGGCGCAGCGGCCATGGCTCACGGGCCCAGCCGCTCCGCGGCATGTGGGATCCTCCCGGACCGGGGCACAAACCCATATCCTCTGCATCGGCAGGCGGACTCTCAACCACTGCGCCACCAGGGAAGCCCTGGTCACCTTATTTTTGATAAAAAAGGTAAGAATATACAATAGAGAAAAGACAGCCTCTTCAATAAGTGGTGCTGCAAAAACTGGACAGGTACATGTAAAAGAATGAAATTAGAACACTCCCTAACACCATACACAAAAATAAACTCAAAATGGTTTAAACACCTAAATGTAAGGCCAGACACTATCAAACTCTTAGAGGAAAACAGAGGCAGAACACTCTATGACGTAAATCACAGCAAGATCCTTTTGGACCCACCTCCTAGAGAAATGGAAATAAAAACAAAAATTAAAAAATGGGACCTAATGAAACATCAAAGCTTTTGCACAGCAAAGGAAAGCTTAAACAAGATGAAAGACAATTCTTAGAATGGGAGAAAATATTTGCAAATGAAGCAACTGACAAAGGATTAATCTCCAAAATTTACAAGCAGCTTATGCAGCTCAATATCAAAAAACAAACAACCCAATCCAAAAATGGGCAGAAGACCTAAATAGATATTTCTCCAAAGAAGATATACAGATTACCAACAAACACATGAAAGGATGCTCAACATCACTAATCATTAGAGAAATGCAAATCAGCAAATCAAAACTACAATGAAGTATCACCTCACACCAGTCAGAGTGGCCATCATCAAAAAATCTAGAAACAATAAATGCTGGAGAGGGTGTGGAGAAAAAGGAACCCTCTTGCACTGTTGGTGGGAATGTAAATTGATACAGCCACTAAGGAGAACAGTATGGAGCTTCCTTAAAAAACTACAAATAGAACTACCATACAATCCAGCAATCCCACTACTGGGCATGTACCTTGAGAAAACCATAATTCAAGCAGAGTCATGCACCACAATGTTCACTGCAGGTCTATTTAGATACAATAGCCAGGACATGGAAGCAACCTATGTGTCCATCAACAGATGAATGGATAAAGAAGATGTGGCACATGTATACAATGCAATGTTACTCAGCCAAAAAAACCCGAAATTGAGTTATTTGTAGTGAGGTGGATGGACCTAGAGTCTGGCATACAGGGTGAAGTAAGTCAGAAAGAGAAAAACAAATACCGTATGCTAACACATATATATGGAATCTAAAAGAAAAAAAATGGTTCTGAAAAACCTAGGGACAGGACAGGAATAAAGATGCAGACATAGAGAATGGACTTGAGGACACGGGGAGGGGGAAGGGTAAGCTGGGACGAAGTGAGAGAGTGGCATGGACATATATACACTACCAAATGTAAAATAGATAGCTAGTGGGAAGCAGCCACATAGCACAGGGAAATCAGCTTGGTGCTTTGTGACCACCTAGAGGGGTTTTATAGGGAGGGTGGGAGGGAGATGCAAGAGGGAGGGGATATGGGGATATATGAATATGTATAGCTGATTCACTTTGTTATAAAGCAGAAACTAACACACCACTGTAAAGCAATTATACTCCAATAAAGATGTTAAAAAAAAAAAGTTAAGTGACCAAAGGCTGCTGATCTTTTAGATGTATATTCAACTATGTGGAAATGGTTTATCATCATCCTGCCTAGACCTGCTAAGCCTGTAAAGCAATGAGAGATGGAAAAATTCACTGTCCCTTTTTCTCTGACCATCCCCTAAGCGATGTTCCGTGATGGTATTCCTAGTGTGCCCCTCATTCTACAGAAACAGAAAAACATTTCAGTTGTAGAAAATGGGAAGACAGTGTGCAGTACTTATCTACTGAACTCTGTTACCATTTACAACTACTTGAATAATTGACCCCACATTTTTTTTCTTTTCACCAGAATTAGTTGAAGAAATGCCTTAGTTTTCCATTTTACTTAATCATTGTAGACAGAGCCAAAGGTTCCCTACTCCTCGGAACACAAGCTTTTCCAATGCGCAAACAATGCTAATGCTCTTTCTTGATTGGCATGACACAGCACTCTAAACCATTTGACTCCAGTGAATTAGTCAGGCAAGAATGTCTGAAAGCAGAGTGACCGTTTAAGTACTTAAATGCACAGCAAATAACTGCTTGCCTGTTTTTCTTCACTAGTGCTGTCTCATGAAGCAGTGTATTATTACAGATAATCTACAATGAATAAAAGACAAAGCATTCCATATTCAAAATACACACACGTTTGCCAAGCTGACTGAACCTGTGATTTTTCAAAATAAAAGATACAAATATTTATTTGAAAAATGATGTAATTAAGAGGGCCTCACTACAGAGCAGTAACTACACATGCTGTATAACCAAACCATAACACCAATAAACAGGTTTTGCCAACAGGCACCTATTGTCAATAAGATTAGTTAAACTAGTGCCAAGAAACCTCTTCCATGCTTCAACAGAACGTAATTTGTTTAAAGTAATGATGACTAGTTATGTGTAATTATCTGATTATCAAAAAAAAAAAAAAAAGAACTTGCCTAAACAATTTCGGTGTGCTCCATTATAAGGTTTCATTTAGACTCTGAATTATTTAATGTTTGTATAATCCTGAGACAAACTGCACAATTCAAAACCAATTAAGAGATTTGCCCAGATCACCCATAACTTATAAATTGTCACAACATGGTAGGATACTTATTAAGTTGGGATTTTTTTTTTTTTTGGAAACTAGTAGAGGCTTCAAAAAATAATGGTTTTCCAGAAGGGGAATAGTTTATAAATCATCAGTCAATGAAAATGATTCATGAAATTATATCAATTTTAATATAAGAAACCATAATTCTTATCTCTTGTGTAGGTAGACTTTTAAGATGTATGAGAAAGTGAATTGCTTATACTATGTAAATGAAAATAATCATTCAGTGTCTAGCACAGTCTTGCAAATCAGTAAACATATTTAGATTCATACACAGAGAATTTTTAGTCATTCATATTCTTCTGGTTTACTTGGAAACACAATGAATTAAACTAATATTACTTTCTGTTCAACTGGCATAAATTAACTTTGCTTCTTGGAAAATTTTATTTTGAATGCTTGCCCAATGAGTTAAAATGCTAAAATTTTTCTTCCCAGGTGAGGTCTCTGTTCCTTATGGGAGATAACTTAATCTTGTTAATAACAGGGAAAAAAATGATTATAACTTTTAAACTATTTCTTTATTATTCAAATTTAAGATACATTTATACATGATACTGAGCTTAAATCATCTCCTTGCATTTACAACATTATCAGTTGATAGTATTAGGAATGCTTTGGCCACAAGTAGTATAAAATATTACTAATATGAGTTAGACAAAGAGAGGCTTATTTTTCTCCCATAATAAGGGGTTTAGAGATAGGCAGGGAGCTGATGACATTGGTTCCATGACTCAACCTTGTTGAAGCTGATGTCAACTGAATTGCTCCTGGCCTTTTCCTCATGGGTCCACAATGACTGCCCTGAATCTTGGCACTGTGTTCACATCAAGCCAAGATGGAATGGGGGAGACAGATATCAGCACTGCCCACTGCTTTATCAGAAAAGCTAAAACTTTCCCCCAATCCACCCCTGCAGCAGAATTTCTTCCATCTCATCAGTCAGAAATATGTCACATGGCCACCTCCAACTGCAAGGATAACTGGGAAAATGAGTATTTTCCTTTATAGTGGAGATAGGCAAGGAAGAAAAAGACTGAGTCAGCTAAACAGCAATGGGTTTTATATTAACATTATCTAATATTCTCATTATAGGCAAGTGATTTAGTTGACTGCTTACACACATCTGAAAAGTGGGAATAATATTACCCTGTCTGTGTCAGAACTGTGTGAATGTTAGATGATA
Organism: Mesoplodon densirostris; assembly: GCF_025265405.1. NCBI lineage: Eukaryota > Metazoa > Chordata > Mammalia > Artiodactyla > Ziphiidae > Mesoplodon > Mesoplodon densirostris. The sequence goes on from NC_082674.1 coordinate 49,673,105, forward strand.
TACATGAAATTACTCTATAAGCTATAAAGAACTAAACATAGCTTAGATTGTCAATGTTGATATGGGAACACAGCTTCATAGGTACTATGCCATGACTCCCTTAGGTAGGTTGCCACAATTTAGCCTCCCTATTTCCAGAAACCCATCCTGCAGACCTGTAAACACAGTTGTTCTATAAGTACTGACATAGAGAAGTCATAAGACATTCACAATAAGTGCAGAGGGAAAAGACAAAGAAAGAAAAGTAATTAGAAATAAGGTATTACAAAGGAATGAAGATTAAGATGAGTTAATGCAATTTATAATGTGCATCCTAGCACTGAAAATCTATAAAAGGAACATACAATTCCACCATGTAATAGTAGAAATTTTCTCTGAAATTAAGGGAAAAACTGATTAAGTACATTTAAAGATATTATGTTCCAGAAAAAAAAAAACTGATAAAATTTAGCCTGGTTAAATTATTAAATTTCAAGTAATTAAAAAAATGTTTATTCATTGAGGCAAAAAAAAAAAAAAAATCATGCTGGCCTCTGACTTCTCCAAGCAACATTTAGTTCCAGAAGACCATAGAAAAATTCCTGCAAAGTCCTACTGTTAAGGAAGTGTGACTCAAGATGTTTATCATCCAGGTATCAAAACCAAAACCAGATATTCTTAAGCATAGAAGGTCTAGGGAAGTACAGCATCTGTGAACCTTCTTGAAATTAAGAACTATATGAAGGTGAATACCAGGCAACAGAGAGAAGAATTAGAATAAATAACTCAGCAGTGGAGAAATGATTGATAGTGACTGTTGACTATATTTGAATATAAACCTCAGATAACCAATTGTGAAATTCAGTTTTGGGGACTGAGTTTAAGTGTTATATACCTTGATGATGCAAAAATTATACCAAAAGCAGAAAACACCAAGAGATAGACAAAAGGAGAAGCAGAAAGGGTTGTGGGTTTTTTTTTGCATATTTCTAAAAGAAAGTCAAACCTTTCTAAACTTGAAGCTTGTTCTAAAAACATAACTTCAAACATCTAGTATTTTTATAACATTTTATTTTAAAATTTAGAAGCATATTTTTTAAAAAGTAACACAACTTAAAAATATCTATTTAAGAACAGACTTGTGGTTGCCAAGGGGGAATGGGGCTGGCTGGTGGAGGGATGGATTGGGAGTTTGGGATTAGCAGATGCAAACTATTATATATAGAATGGATAAACAACAAGGTCCTACTGTACAGCACAGGGAAGTATATTCAATATCCTGTGGTAAACCATAATAGAAAAGAATATGAAAAAGAATGTATATATATATATATATATATATATATATATATATATATATATATATGTATAACTGAATCACTTTGCTGTAAAGTAGAAATTAACACAACATTGTAAATCAACTATACTTCAAAAAAATAAAGGAAAACATAAAATAAAACCATTAAAACACCAAGTTAAAAAATAAAAATATCTATTTAGAGTTCAGTATTTATCTCATATATATATAAGATATACATATATAAGTTTATATATATGTATAAATTTTTTTGCAAGCAAGATGCCCAAAGAAGTCCATGTCCTTATCCGCAGAACCTGTAAATATGTTACTATACATGGCAAAGTAGAATCAGGTTGCAGATAGAATTAAGGTTGCTGCTAATCAATCGACTTTAAATTAGAGAGATTATCCTGGAGTATCTGGTCAAGCCCAAGGTGATCAATAAGGTCTTTAAAAAGGAAAGAGGAAGGCAGAAGGTCAAAAATGATGCAATTTGAGGCTTCAACTAGTCATTGCTGGCTTTAAAGATGGAGAAAGGAGGCCACAAACCGAGGAAAGTAAGCAGCATCTGGAAACAGAAAAAGGCAAGAAAACAGATTCTTCTCTTAACTGTCAGGAAGAGGCTGACACCTTGATTTTAGCTTCATGAGACTTCTACAGAACTGTCAGATAATGAAGTTATGTTGCTTAAGTCACTAAATTTGTGGCAGTTTGTTACAGCAACAATAGGAAGCTAATATGCACTTCAATCTGTTTATATGCAAATAGATATATAAAAATGTTGTCCAATTAAAGTTAAGGTCGCTTCTAAAGGGGAAGATAAGTAGTTTTACTTTGGAGGTGAGGGTGGAGGTTAGCTCCACCATCTAATATTTGACATGACAATATTTTTGCATTCTTATTTAAGAAATGCTGCCAACAGTAAGTAAAAATTGGCATTAATTCCTCAATATCACTTACTTCATGCTTTGGAAATCCATTTAAAAACCATAGATACACTAATGGTAGAAAATAATAGGTTTGCAAATAATGTATCCTGCTGTGACTAGCAGGGCAGGGGAGTGGGAGAGGATAATAACAATTATCTAAAGCCAAAATGTTTATCCCATAGCACTTGTACCTAAGAAAGGAAGATATTGAATTGGTTGAATTTTGAGAATTTTGTGATCTGCCAGACAAGTACTTACTGAAAATTTCAAGGTCAGGCTCTCCTCTTCCCTTGATGCCAGAAAAATTATTTACATTCTCTCCTTCTGCTGTTTCTACTCTCTTTCCTTTTCTCTCGTTTAAACATTTTAACTGTAAGACATTATATTACTAGTGTTGTTGAGGTTACGTGGAAAGTGAACATGGGATATTTATTTTTGTGAAGATATTTATTTTTGTGATATTATTTTTTGAAAAGAGTAAAAATAATAAGTGCTTACAGAAAAAAATTTCCCTTGCTGAAATTGTATCTCCCTTTTTCTTTGCTTTGGTTCTTCTGATTTGATCTCAGTATGGAAGGCAATTTCCCAGCCCAGGCTCTGACCCTTACAAGTGAATAACATTTTTGCATGCTCTTTTGGCAAAGTAAGTATTCAAAGAAGGATATTCCCACTTTTCCCGGGTGCTAGAATGGATAGTTGACTCAACATCACAGTTTTCAAAGTCTAAGAGGATATACTAACTTGGATGAAAAACATATATACAGGGTCAGGAAAAAATATATAATGTGTAGGAGCTAAAGGGCTTGATTTTCTTGGCTGGCAGAATATATTTTATGCAATTCCAGAGTTGAAGTAAAGACAAATGAATGTCCCCATGGTGTAATCACCGGGTTGAAAAAATCAGGTGACTTCAGTCTTCACATTCCCTTTTAGCGCAGTAAGTTTTTATGTTTTTTTATATCTTGGTTGGTGGATGAGTCAATGTTTAAATGGTCATTTATCATTTACTATATAAAAGAAAAGCTATTGCCTGAAACTCATTTTTACAGTTGCAGGCAAACAGAAATAATCATTTTCAAGGACCTAAAGCTGTTTCTTGAAGAATGTCATCATTTTATCCTTATTTTACTTACCATTTACTTACATATGAACCAGGTTCTGAGAGGTTCACCCTGCAAGTCCTGGATGTAAACAGTTTCTACCAACTTCCTGCTGCAGCAAGTGAGGACAGGAAATTAGACTTTCCAGTAATCAAAGTTATCTTTCAGACAGATCAAAAACCCAGACGAAAGGCATCATGCCAGCCATAAGTGGTTGTGACTTCCATCAGAGCCAAGTTGGATTAATTCTGGGTAGTTAGGTGATGACCAACTCCCTGTCTCACAGGGAGTGATTGCACTTATTCTCAGGGTGGTCCTGCTTTTTTCAGACATTTCAATAATTATTATTTCAAATATATAGACTTGAGTGTTGTAAACACTTGCTGCCTTTTCTACTCATGAAATAATGTATTGGATGTAGAAAGGGATGATGATATACAAGGAAGTTGAACAGTAGCCATGAACATTGATAAGGGTGACTTCATGAAGAGTCTATAGGAGAGACAGGTTGGCGATTTAGAAGGAGCAGAAGTGCTCTAGAATCACCTAGACCTGATTGCAAGTCCTTCTCTGCTGTTTAATAACTGAGTGGATACAAGGAATTTACTGAACCTCTCTGGCCTTATTTTTCTTAAGGTCATAAACAGGAGAAATAATCCTATCTATATCAGAGGATAGTTGTGAGTATGAAATAAAGCATACATAAAAGACCTGCTAAACTGGCTGATGTGCCCTAGGAGCTCAATAAATATTAATTCACTCCTGGTTAAACACTCTCAGATCCAAGAATTCCCTTTGACTGGATCAGAGCAACTTGCCCCTGCAGATATCCTTGGAATATAATCCTAGGCTAAACATAATTCAGACCTACACTAAAGCAGGTGGAATATGGTTAAAGGGCCTTGTTTTAGTCCCAAATCCCCATCTATCCCTCCCTCTTCTTGAAACGCCTGTTGGGTGCCAGCTATGTATCAGTACCATGCTGGACCCTTACATACTTCATTTCCTGTAGTCATTATAACTGGAATGAGGTCACAGTGGTTATTCCAAGTTACCACAGAGGGGACTGAATTTCTGAGAAATCAACTAACTCAAAGTTTCACACCTGATAGATAAAATTCTTCCCCCAAATCTTGTCCCACTTTCCCATTCTACCTCCCTCTAAGTTCTGTGATGCTGGAGAGACTTCTGAGATATGGTTTCTGTAAATCAGCCTGAGTGTTTACCATAACAAACTAATCAACACATGAACAAAAAGTAGAACTTTAGAATTACTCTGCAGCCAGGGGATATTGGCAACACAAACAATTTTGTGCTTCTCTCTGCTTGCTGGTTGATAGCACTGCACTGGGTGCCAGAGATGCAGTGACATAACATGCCAGGCAGAGAGGAGAATCACCACCACATATCAGACAGACCATAGGGAGGTGGTGGGAGATAAAGATGGGACCTGGCACAAGGGCTAAGCTGAAAGCAATTGATCCCGCAAGGCTAAAAATGTGGACTTAGAGGCCCCTGCGTTACATCTGTAAACATGTTCACTTTTCCACCACCTTTTTTAGGTTTCTAAAAAATATGACGGAGAGGACAAAGCTGCCAAATACATATCATTCACTGAAGCTTCTGTCCTGAGTCCTGACCTGCTTACCCTCTCTGATCACCAGAGCTGGAAAGTGTAGAAACATCAGGATACATGTATTCCTTTCTTTTCAAGTCTAGAACTGAGTTAGACCTGAGCAGCCTTTTTTTTCCCCCAAGGCCTTTCTATACCCCACAAAGTCCTCTAAGTCTGTAGTTCTTATCCAAGGAGAGAGGAAAGGAAGAGAGTTGCATTTAGACTATTTTATCCTTTCACTTTTCCCTCCAAAAGCTGAGGTCCTAGCCTCCCATAGTTCCACTGTGAATTGATAATAGACCCTCTCTGAAGATAGAGTAGGCATTTAATGGCCAGTGAGGACCCTTTCATTATGAAATACAGAAAACAAGTAGCTGCACCTTTAGAATCAATTGCTTGGGAAAATAGAGAGTGGGAAAAAGTTATGATGAAATGTAATTTTAAGAAGCAAATTTGTATTTTAATTATCAGAAAAACATCTATGTACCTTTGAAAAATAGAGATAGTAATGCATCTACTCGGGATACTCAGCATCAGAAAACTCTTAGTGTGTTCAGTGGGACTTGTGGGCCCCTTGAAGTCATTTTGCAGCATCCTCACATGGGACAGTCTCAGCCACAGTTTGACAACCCTGCTCTTGGTAATGGGGAGCTACAGAGGAGGATTGTGATACACAAAGTGGTGTATAGATAGATCACTGACTGATAGATCACTGGAGACATAAGAGACTGACCACAGGGAGACTGTTTGGTGATGACATTATTCTAAGGGTGAGGTTTTGGGGTTTAAGCCTATAGGGGTGATGGCAATAGAAACAAAAACTATTTGACATACATAAAGAATATGTGAGTTTGTTTTTTTCTTATAGTTTGCTACTTGGATGTTGGAAGGAAATAAAGACACCAAATTTTCAAATCCTAGTGATTGGGTGCCTGATGTAGTAAACAGTTGGCTTTAGGGAAAAGATGAAGTCAATCTTAGCTACCTTGAAGTAATGGTGATTTATTCTTTTGGTGGGTGGGTAGGTGGGGATGCTTAGTAGGCAGTTAGAAATCTATGATTGAAGTTCAAAAGAGAGGTCGTGACTGTGAATAGAGGTTGTGGAGTCATTTCTATAGAAGAAGGAATTGAAACCATAAGTAATGAAAAATGCGCTCTCTGAGAGAAAGTATGCAGAGCTAGAGCAGTTGAAGATGGATCTGGAGTCTACCAGAGTCAGCCAACTTTTTTTGTAGATAGAGAGTAGATATCTTAAGCTTTGTGGGCCAGAGTTCTCTGTTGCAACTACTTAACTGTGCCTCATAGACCAAAAGTGACACAGACAATAGGCAAATAAATTGGCATGACTGTGTTCCAGTAAAAACCTATTACAAAAATAGGTGACTGGCTGGATTTGGCCTGAGGGCTTTAGTTGGCTGACCTCTGGTGTAGAAAGTTAAGTTCCATAAGGGCAAGGACCACATCTGCTTGGCTCACTACTGTGTCCCTAGCACCTGGCACAGCACCTGGCTTATAGTAGTTTCTTAGCAGACATTTGTTGAATTGATGAATGCTGTGGTAGAATGATTATGTCCATTCTTAGCTTTATTGGAGCAAAAAAAAAAAAAAAAAAAACAAGAGCATTCTAAGAGTTATGAGGAAAGTCAGGCTTGTTTGACATAGACAAAAATCAAGAAAAGAGTGTGTCAATAAAGAAAAGTCTAGCAACAATGATGACTCTAGTAGATTATGAAGAATGAGGAGTTATAACATGTTTGGCAATTAATAACAAGTGTAAAGATAAGAATAAAAGATCTCAGGAATGTTATCAAAGAAAGGATATATACACACAAAATAACCTGGGTGTTAGGATAGAAGTATCTTTATGAAGGAGTTTGCATGGTGGAACTTCAATAGTTACTGCTATTAATATTTAAAAATTTTCAGTCAAAGAGATACGATTTTTTTTTTTTTTTTTTTTTTTTTCAGTACGTGGGCCTCTCACTGTTGTGGCCTCTCCCATTGCGGAGCACAGGCTCCGGACGCGCAGGCTCAGCAGCCATGGCTCACGGGCCCAGCTGCTGCGCGGCATGTGGGATCTTCCCAGACTGGGGCACGAACCCAGGTCCCCTGCATCGGCAGGCGGACTCTCAACCACTGCGCCACCAGGGAAGCCCGAGATACGATTTTAATTATAATCCAAATCTGTGGATTAGGTTCGTATAATTCTAACATGATGATTTTGTGAACTATTTGAGAATCAAACTTGTTTTTTGACATTATGTAGATAAAATAACCAGCTTGACTAATTTTTTTTTTTGAGTAATTGTGTTGAAATTTGTCAAGCGTTTTCTTTTATTTTTTCCTAAATTTACAAGCTTTTAACTTTTGTGGATTTCCAACCTGACTTTATGAAGTCAATATTAAACATACGATTTAAACATTTTCTTCTTATTATGAGAGTCCAATGTTTACTTATTCCTTCCAGATTATCCCACACGGAGCTGTTGGAATTACCTTGTGATGATTTCAAAGAACATTTTCTTCTCTACACACTCTTATCCCAAGGTAAATTGATGGATTTCTAATGAATAAATTTCAGGAGGAAAACATCAGCATTTTTATACTTCAATTCAGAGTATTTAATTCCCTCCCCCTTAACTATAGCCACGTGTCATTCTAAGTTTACGCAGCCCTTTTTAACAATGGAAAATTATTATTTTTTTGTACAATGTCGATCACCTCTGTATCATTTGTTACCTAGTGTGTTTAGTTTGTTATGCCTATGCAAGTGGGAGAAAAACAATACCATAAACATGTCTAATCATGTCATTGAAGCTTTTCTTGGAATAATTGGAGTGTGATGATGGAGCAGGGAGAAAAGAGGGGCTGGAAATTGAGGAAAAGGGTCTCAGCCTGAATTTTCCAAATTGGCTATTTATCTGGTTAATTCTTCATCTTTCCTCATCACCATGTCTGAATTGAGAAAATCTTCCTAATGATAATAAACTATGTCAAGAACAGATGGCTGATTTGATGTGATGAAAATAGCTGTGTCAATTGAGGGTATTTTTTTCCTTACCCATTTTGCTTTTCATCACTCTGGGGTTGGTGGTTCATATTTTTTTTTTTTTTTTTTTTCTGAATTTACCCTCAGCCCAGTAGAATGTGGTGAATTTCTCCCCAAAAGCAGTTTGGACCCTTTTTTCTGAAAGAAAGAAAGGAGAAATGGCTTAAAAAAACACAATTATCACCTTTCCTGCCTTTTCTGCTTTAGCTAAGTTACTTTTGGAAGGATCAGTTTACAACAAATGTTTAGTGTCAGGAATTTTGCAGTTTCATAGGCCCTGACAGCTTGGCATGAAAAAGAGGTGGCATTATGTCAATTGTAAATGAGTATGCTATTTACATACTAATTAAACTTTGCACTAGTGGGGTGAAAGAATGTCATTTGGAGCACCCCACTTATTCTGTTTATATCATTGTTGTCTATTTAAACAGTCTATTGTTTGGCATGTCACAGTCTCATCCCCTAAATGCCATTTTTGTAACCTTGCACTGCTTTAAAAGTGCTACCCCACTGCTTGGTAAATCAAACAAAATCAGTATATCTAAAAGCAAAGTGAATTCCCAGACTCACCTTGCTGCATAATAGCACTGAGTTTCATGATGATGATGATGATAATGATGATGATGATAGTAACAGCTTTTATCAATTGCTTCCTATATGCATGTCTATGGTGTTTTGCTCAACAATTTTTAAATATTAACTCAATCTTCAAAGTAAGGAGGTTTTTGGTTATTACACCCCTTTTACACATGAGGAAGTTGTGGTTGCACAGTCTATGAGGACATCAGGTCTTCAATGTCTGTGTTGTCATCCACTATACAATACTGCTTTCTTCTCTGCTGTGTCGTTGATCCACAAGGTGTCCCACTGCTGTTAGATGTTTCCAGGGTTACTGAAAATACGCCAATGGCAGGAATTTCACTTATCATCTCAGTCCATTTACTTAAGGAAAAAAGTGATCAACAATAAAGAACATATGTGTTCTCCAGTATATTATATTTCTCTGGTATATTTCTTATTTACATTAGAAATCTAACACTAATCCAGGCTCACATTACATACATATTACCCACTGCCCTCCAGTTGCATTTTTATCCTGTCTTGTACCAAGGCAGGCTGACCCAGTCTGTTGGTATATGCTGTAACATAGAATCCGTCTGTGCTCTAGCAACCTGATTCAGGAATACCGGTAGTGTCTGTTAGTTTATAAAATAGCAAGTGATTAATAACTATTTTATGCTTCTGCTTCACGTCTGCAGAAGGTGGTTTATTGGATTTGGCTAAAGACATTTTTTCTCACTGGATAAGGAACAGAATCAACATTATAGCATACCTGTGTGGGAGGTGGCTTAACATGATTTGCAGCGATAAAGAGCAAGATCAGAACTTTTCCTGGCTGGCTCTGCTCAAATGAGCTCACCATCCATGTGGATATTTATACCCCAGTGTTGAGAGTGCAGAGTTGGCATTCCTTGGCATTGTCAACAGAGTGCTGGTTTGTACTTCCTTTTTCTTTGAAAATGACAGAAACAGAAAGCCTAGGTAGTTGACATTAAAATAACTTGCCAAGAGAGAGTTGAACATATGATCCTTTATAGCTTTTTCCTCACTATTTTCAACAATCTTCAAGGTTGAAATAATTCCATAATAAAGTAAAAAATCCTGCAGAAGAAAAGAAAGAAAATATACTTTAGCTCTCCATCATTCCAACCACCATACCATATTTCATGAAATGCGACAGAGTTTTGCTCCACAACCTTGCCAAAGGAAAAAAATTCTAAATATTAAGCTGATAACTTGAATGGTTCCAGAGATATCAACTTGTGAAAAGTCACAATTTTGTATTGTGCTGAAAAGCCACCTTACAACACAGGGACTACCGTCACTCTTTAATATCCAGCAGAGCCCCCTGCTGTGCTTTGTCAGTCACTAGCAACATCCAAGTCTTCCCGTAAAAGTAATTCACACTTTTTTCACAACACTGTTGCTTTAATTACCACTGAACTCTGCTGATGCTGAGGCAGGCCTGGCAGGACCAAGGGAGGGTCAGAGACACAAAAGAAGCAAATAGCTTTTTTCCCTCCTTACTTCATTATTAACAAACCATCTTTGATGGAAATGTTCCTAGTTATGAGGCCTAGACTTAACTCTGGGTCCCTTGGCGTATTCATTATCAAAAGAGACCCACAGATGCCATCCAGAGAGAAAGAGAGAGAGAGAAATATTACCTACAATCCCAATTAGAAATTAGAAATTTTGGTAAAGAACAGACTTAGCTATTCAAAACTGGCAAACAATGAATGCATTTCTCCTATAGCTATCATTTTCTGCAAATGAACTTAAATTTCATACCAAACTGTCTTGCTGGACCAATGTCAATTTATCCACTTATTTACTGCAGATTTTTTTTTTCGGGATTAGTTGACAAAATAAATCATGTACCAAAGGAAACCACAGAACTGCCAAAATCTACCAGTGCACAAAAGTGATACAAGGGCTTCCCTGGTGGCACAGTGGTTGAGAATCCGCCTGCCAATACAGGGGATTTGGGTTCAAGCCCTGGTCTGGGAAGATCCCACATGCCGCAGAGCAACTAAGCCCATGTGCCACAACTACTGAGCCTGCACTCTAGAGCCCGCGAGCCACAGCTACTGAGCCTGCGTGCTGCAACTACTGAAGCCCGCATGCCTAGAGCCCGTGCTCTGCAACAAGAGAAGCCCGTGCACCGCAACAAAGAGTAGCCCCCGCTCGCCACAATTAGAGAAAGCCCACGCACAGCAACAAAGACCCAACGCAGCCAAATATAAATAAATAAGTAAATTTATTTTTTTAAAAAGGGATACAAAACGCCTCTGCTTTATAAATAATATGACAGCAATATGATAGGCATAACATCTTATGTGTCTAAGGCACCTTTCATTCCATATCACAAAGTATTTCTCCAATAAAACTATCCCTGTGAAACCAGCTTTCACTGTCTCCTCCACATAGAATATAAGGGTGCCTATCAGCAAACTTCATACATACTTTTAGGGAAGAAATAAATAGGTCTGTGACCTTAAGAAAATAACTTAAAAGACTACTAAGCTTTGTCCTGGCTCTAAAATTCCATGTTGAAAACACTAAAATTTAAAGTCACACTGTAGGCTTGTCTTAAGTATCCTCAAGTATTTAATGCTACTATTGTTTATCATTTTTCATTTGCTGATTTATAATCTGATTTGTCAACCTTGTGCAAGGTTAGATTTAGCTGAAAGTGTGGTCCTGTGATAAATTAATTAATATAGGTGAAATAATCATTGGTTCCTATTGCAGACCAATTGACTCATATCCCAAGTCTTCTATAATTTGGGCCCAACCTTTTTATATAGATATCTTTACTCCCATCTGTGTAAACCCTATGGTTCAGTGGTTCTAAAATCTGATTGATCATCCAGATTTTCTGGCAGCAGAGAGCATTTAATAAATTAAAACATCTTGGAAGTGGGGTGTAGAATCTGTGCTCCAAAGGGTTCTTGGAGTTTCAGATAATGTGCTAGGCTTGGAGAGCTTCTTCACTAAACTCTTCTGCTGATTTCCTTACTTTCAACACCTGTCTTCCAGCATCTTCTGCTTAGTAATCTTTCAAGTCCTAGTACTAGTAGCACACATTTTATGCAGCATTTACTGGCTTCTTCAGCTGGTAATAGTCCTTGCCTTCTCAAAGCCCTGATAGTATTAAATACCTTCCCCTAAGACTTAAACCTTCTATGACAAGTTACCATTACCTATGTTTTTCTCTTTATCTTTTCTCACATATTTATCTTATTAAAATATAAGCTTTTTCATCCAAGGTGTAAGTTATAACATTTTTCTCTGAATCCACATTATATAAAAAGATGCATTCGAACTGTCTATGGAATGGATGCCTGAATTTAATTTTATGTAGCACATAATACTGCAAACCAAGTTGAAATGACTAACTCCTGTTCATATATTCATTTATATGATACAAACACCGTGTAGCATACTGAATTGTTCAAAGGTGGCTGAACCAATATATATGCCTTCCCACATGCTCTTCTTAAAATGTTGACAAATCTGTTGCGAGTTCCCCCACTGAGAGGTGGGGTCTATGTTCTCTTACCTTAAACCTGGGAAGATCTTTATAACTGCTTCAACTAAAAATAATGTGATGACAGAGATCCTTTGTGACTCTGGAGCTAAGTCACTAAAAGGTGACACAGCTTCTTCCTGTACCTCTCTTTTGGGAGCCAGATCTTGAGAGCCCAGATGTGACAGGGAAGGAGTCTGGCTACCCTGGAGCCTCCATGCAGGAGAGACCACGTGACTGACTACATGGTGATTAAAAGGAGCCCTGATGCTTTCAGTTCCCAGCAATTTTGTTGGGACCCCAAACACCATGGAGCAGAGAGGTACCATCCCAACTCTGCCCTAATTCCTGAAGCAAAGAATCCCATGAGCATGACATATGGCCATTTTATGCCACTGTATTTTGGGATAATTGTTACTCAGAAGTAATCATTGGAACATCTAATCCCAGAGATCCAAAATGAGCAAAATAAACTATATCTCTGCTCTTATGAAGCTTGAATTCAGTGATAAGAAACCAAAAGGAATATATAAACAAGATAGAAACCTGTCATCTTGTTAAACTATTCTTTTCTTGAACAGCTTTATTGAGGCATACTTGACATAAAATAAACTGCACATATTTCAAGTGTAAAATTTGATAAGTTTTGACATAATATATGCACCTAGGAAACAAACCATCACCGTAGTCAAGAAAATGAATATATCCCTCATCCCCCAAAGTTCCTTGTGTCACTTGGTAATCCTTCTTTCCTGCACTCAAGCAACCACTGATCTGCTTTCTGTCCCTTTAGGTTCATTTGCATTTTCTAGAATTTTATATAAATTGAAATCATATAGTATCCTCTCTTTTTGTCTAAAAAGAGACAAAAAAGTATTCTTTTTTTCTTTACTGAGTACTATTCCATTGTATAGCTATACCTCATTGTACTTATCCATCTGTGTTGTTTCTAGTTTTTAGCTGTTACAAATACAGCTGTTGCTTTAAACATCAAGTGCAACTCTTTGTATGGACATCCACTTTTATTTTTCTTGAGTAAATATCTAGGGGTAAAATTGTTTCTCCTCTGTACCATAGCCCACGAACTCTCGCAAGGCAGTAAGTTGAGGCAATCTTAGGACTTATCTCATTGATTTTCTATCTCTCAGATATCACTCACTTTAGATACTTAACATCTAGTGTCTTAAAAACTGCATATATATATTTAAAAATAAAGAAGAATTTACATATATATATGTAAATTTATATATATTTATACATATTTTGTGGAAAATACAAATATATGTAAAATACTTATATTTTACAAATATACATATATATGTGTATATATATAAATTCTTCTCTATTTTTAGTTGTTTCAGGTGGGATGGGAAATTATATGGTTCTTGTTACTCCACTTTGGTACTGTCTCCTTTAATTTCCTTCCAGGTTAAGGACTGAAGAGGTAGAAGAATGTTGGCCTCTCTTTGTGTCTCCTAGAAATTTGCTTTACAAATGCAGTTGGGTATTTGTGTCATGAAGTAGAAAGCCTCTGCAGTCTGTTATAAGGTCTGGTTTTGACTCAGGGTCCTGCCACTTACTAACTATGTGACTTTAGACAACTTACTTAGCTTCTCCAAGCCTCAGTTTTCTCATCTTTAAAATAATAATATCAATAATGTTCCAATAAAGATGTAAAAAAAATAATAATATCAATAATAACAATAACAGGAGCAATGATAAGAGTAAAAAATAATAACCATAACCATTTCGTAAGGTTGGCATAAGGTTAGAAGAGAACTTATTATGAAAAATACCAAACACAATGTCTGGAACGTCATAGGCTCTCAATAAATATTATTGATTATCATTGATATAATTTTTGGAGTAGGTTTCAGAATGCTGAGGAATTGTGTCAAACCCTTGGATAAAAGGAACATGGCAAATAGCTATAATATCATTGTATGGAATACTTAGTAATAAAGGTTGTTCTTCACACACTCTGAATAAAGGCTCTGGGTTTCGTTCCCTTTTCCAAATCCCATCACTAGAGAAATAACATTCTGCAACCTTTACACACAAAAGCTTCAAGAAATTCAGTCAAATCATGTTAGGGATCTGGGAAAAGAACTTAAAGTTTGGTCAACAGAAATGATCCTCTCAGAGAAACTTGTTCTATCCACTAGGGCTGCAGGAGGGTAGATGTGATGTGGAGCCTAACGCAATTTGTAGAGTGAGTTTGTAGAGGAAAGCTCTCTCCCTTTTGAACTGATTGAGAGTTTTCTGATTGAGTGAACTGTATGGCCAGACGAGTAAGCTAAGGCAGAGGACCAGCTTCTTAGGTTCAATTTTCTGGTGAATTTCAACCTTTCCGTAGGACAGTATTGAATAGCTAGTTAAACTGTGTGTGTGTGTGTGTGTGTGTGTGTGTGTGTGTGTTGTCAATGGAGAAATTAAGGGGCATCTCAAAATTTTTCCACTGTTTAATGGCAATTTGAATCTTTATGTATGAGCTGGTAGGTATGGATAACGTGGACTGCTGCATGAGAGTTTGAAAGATTTTGAGCTGCTTGAAATTTAAAAAGATTAACATTAAAAATCATAACAACTTTTCAAGGACTCTTATTGAAAACTTGACTATGCCTAATGCAGGGCTGCCATGTGCTGTGATATGACTGGGGCCACCTGAAACTGTGCCAGGCTATGAGTCTAGTGAAGCACCAAAGAGAAGCTTTGGTGCCAAAACAGTACATACGGGTTGTAGGAAGGTATTATTTTTACTTCTTTGTGCAATACTGTTTTCAGACCCAGGTAAAAGCTGCCCCTGCCTTGTGCCCTGTGCTTTACTGAGCCCACTTTGTTCCTCCTCCTTAAGGGGTCAAGTATCCAAAGTACCAAAGGACTTTCCCAACCAGATCCTGAACACCTGCCCCCTCTAGGCCAAGCTCTGAATATACCAGACCCCTAAATTCCTGCCCAAATGGCCCCAAGTCCACTTATAGGTCCTGTGCAGGCCTTTTCCCTTAGTCCATTCTCTTAGAAGTTGACCTTACCTGTGGCCTTTGCACCCTGAGAGCTGGGTATGCCCTGAGCATGGAAATGTAGGAAGACGTGTTCACACACACGTGAACACCTTCCCCGTGCAGGGATGGGGAGAGAAGGAGGCGGGTCAGGGGCTGGTATAAGTTTTCCCTCTTCTGTCAATTCCAGCACAGAACTCCAAGAAGCCCAAAGATTCTAAATTGACAGCTGGACTTCTTCATTGTTATTACAGTATATTAATCCAGATAGGAGGGTAGAACCTATTTTTGTCAACAGTTTACTAGATTGATTTGTAATGTTAAAATATTTTCATATATAGTATATGGGCCTTGTTGTCTTCCTCCCAACCCTTCAGATGTTAGGGGTAATCCTTGCTTTGTGACCTTGTTCCAAAAAGGTGTGTCCTTCTCGCTCTTGCTTATCTCCTTCATGTACAAAGTAAAGGTAAAACAGAGGTCAGAGGGACAAAACACTGATAAATCAGCCAAATCCTTTTGTCCTAAGGTGTCTACTTTATGATCTGCTGTGTAATTACCACTTCTACCACCTGTAGAGATAATGTAATGAAATGCTTTCCTCTTGGGCATCTTCAGAGGAGAGAGTCAGCAGTATGGTCATTAAGTCCTAGAATCCCTGGATCCCTAGTCAGTCTTAGCATCTCCTTTATCCTCTCTGCAGACTGCTTGAAATTCTCCAGCTGGTGCGTGGGAGCCAGTTTTTGATTTGCCCCTCAGAGAGGTCATGTGATCTGAGCAATTTCTGTCACTATTTTCTCTCATCTTCCTCTGTCAACTGCCCAGTGCTCTTGTGACCCACCACCTACATCTGGTGAGACAGGAAGGTTTCCTCTCTACAAATGTTGACTTCCTTCTTTTCTGCCTTGTGTGCACTTACACCTTCTTCAAGTTGCAATGCAAGGTTTCCCTCTTCTTACAGAACACCTCCCTGATGTAGTCAGAAAAAGTAAGTTTGGAGTCGCACAGAACCGGATTTCAGTTCAATGCCTTGTTCATGACTGTGTCACCTCTCATAGGTCACTCAACCTTTCAGAGCCTCAGTCTGCCAGTAAACAGGTATGACAGCCTTTCTGCATGTCTGTTGGGGTGATTCAGAGATTTAATTTCTGTAAAGCACCTGGTGTGTTTCTAGGTCATTCCTTATGTTGACTCTTCTGGTCAGTGTAAGCACTTCTTCCTATATGTGTTTAGAATTTTTATAACAAACCTCAGATAACCCGGAACAACATAAAGACAACAGGCCATAAGAAAATCTAATACATTTGAGGAAGGGTTACCAGTTTTTAGTGCCCGGATTTTTGAGCATATATGCTGCAGAGGTAGACTGAAACCAAATTGGGACAGACATTTTAGATTAAATGAAGAAATTTGACCTACTGTGATTTCTTAGAATTCCTGGAGTGGTTAGGTAATCTTCCTGTCTTCTTTAGATAAAATGTAATTAAACATCTTAAAACACCTCAGCTTAATGTATACACGGTGATAACATGTTACCAGGGGAAGCGTTGGGACTTCGTTGCCTACAACCATGCACCTGCTTAGTTACCAAAGCATGCTTGCTATCACATCAGTGATAGGTTCTGAATAAATAAGCTATGTTAAACGTGGCATTATGCTTTGGATCCAGCGAGACTCATATTCTTTTTTCTTCCTACCTTTATGTTACAGTTTATTCTTATTATTATTTTAATTATACAGCAGGTTCTTATTAGTTATCTATTTTGTACATAGTAGTGTATATATGTCAATCTATTATATTCTTAATCCTCATTTTCTCCCAAACTAGACAAACTGTTTCATATGGATTTTCTTCGGTGCTTGTGTTTCAAAATGAAAATTCCTACCAATTTGGGATACTAATGCTTTAGCCACATACCAAGTTGGAGTTTCTCCAGCGTGTGTGTGCTCCTTATGAAAAGGAAGAAGGCGAACTGCGAATCAAAAGACTAGTTGCAGGTTGCAGGCAGAGACCAGATTGGTGACAATTGCTGGCATAGTGCCCGGCACAGTGTCCTGTACACAGACATGCTCTAAAGATGCTGTTGGGTCCGGTCAAGCCTTCCATATTCTAGCTAAGAGCCCTCCTTTGAAGACATGACATTTGTTCAACCTAGAACTGGGAGGAAGGCAGCAGTATGGACAGTCTCCAATTAGGCAGAAGATTTTAATCTACTTTGCAGAACTAATCGAATGGTTGTGCTTCCCCAGCGTTCACGTGAATTGCACCCTAGCTGGAGGTTAACAGACTAAACAATAGCAGCAGCAATTAAGTGGATGTAAATGAATGTGATAGGCTAATTCTCACAAGGAGAACATCAATGTCAGTGTCAATGCACTTGTGCCTGCAATGCAAGAGGAATTGACTGGGATGAAGGTAATATGTAGCAAGTTTGCTAGGATGTATAGACTTCAGCTTCACTAGTTGGGAAATTCTCTGGATGTAGGCAGGAGGAATAAACATAAGTAATGACAACAGTCCTCTTCTATATATGCTCTTGTGGGAGGGTAAGAAAGAAAACGCCATACATTCACATAAATGCATTTAAAGTATTATACCTCATGGTGTACCTTGACTATGAAATGAATTGTTGGATATGGAATTGAGTAAAGCATAAATCTACTTACAATAAGGAGAAGGACAGTTTCATGACCTGGGAGGCTGAGACTTCAAAACAGGACAGACTTCTCTGGCCTTTTTCATATTTAGAAATGGGGACTGATGGACTGTAGAAGTTTATTGCTGCAGGGTTTCAGCAGAGTCTAGAAAGACAGAAGTGGAGCAATAGGGAAATTTGAGGTTTTGCTTAGGTTCTGTTGTTCAGCACTTTGATGCTTTTAGGAAATTTCCATAACTGTAGAATAGAGCTTGGGGCTTGGAGGGAATGTGAAATCTGTAAAGGTCAATTCTTTTTTATTAAAGCATCTGCAAACATTATATGAGCTGTCTGAAAGAAAAATGTATGAATGCAATGAATATAGACTGAGGCCCGTCCTCCTGCTCCTGGGTCATCCCAAAGCACTTCTAGAATCCACTGAGTGAGGCAGAGTTCTGTGTCCACTCTTCTGGCAGGGGATGAGCCGCCATCTACCTTTCCCCATAAATCTGCAGAGGACATCCCTAGGTGTCCTAGCTCCTTGGTTCTTGATGGACATATCACAGATGGTCCCTCTTACTGTCCTAATGCATAGCATATCAAAAATTAAAGGATGGAGGAGAAGAGTAGATCAGATGTGTAAATGAAGGAAGTCAATCACAATACAATACATGAGATAAAAAGTCTTCTGTTGAAGACCCATTTCTCAAAAAACAACGGAGTCATTACAATAAACCAAGGGAAATGGATCAAAATTATTAGATTGGTAGAATGAGAGAATGATTGAGAGGATGGAAAACAAAACAAAAACATCTGTCACCTGGAAAAAGAAAAGTGGATATACATATATACATATATATATATAGTCTTTTTAAGAGTATGTTCAGAAGATTTTTCAAAAGCATGGTCTGAGAAATCAAAGTTTTGAGAGTTGGTGAAGCCCAATGAAGACCCAAATTATTCATCATTATACAAATATATTGTATAAACAATGAGATTGAGATAAAGCTGTACATGAATGAAGTGACTTACAGTTTTGGTTCTTAACTTTTCTGTTACTTTTTTAAATTGCTGCATAGAAAGCTATAAGTCCTCACTTCTGCCAGGATCAAACCTATGACTTTGTCCACTTATAGAAATATATTTTATTGGGAAAAGTTTGAACTTGAACAATTGAATGGTAAGGGGTTAATACAAATTCAAGTTCAGGTAAATTAGTAGCATAGCTGATTTAGATCAGTCTCCCAGTCCCATCTTTTTGTAGGCAAAGCCTCAAAGAAAGGTGAAAGCAATTTTAATGAAAACTTATTTAGCAAATTAGATAAGTATATTATAAATATTACAAATTAGCAATTTCTTTCCAGTAAAGAAGAGATGAAACAATGAGTAACATAAGTTAGACTATCATGCCTCAGTGATTTAAGTAGAGTCAGTGATTTTAGAGATATGAGATCTTTGAGGTTGTAATGCATCTGAACTGTATGTTTACTAGGACCATTCTTAAGAGCAGAAAATGTGAAAACAACGAAGCATCGGTAATAAGATCCTGTAAAACAAACGGCATGCATTTAAAAGGAAGGAAAAAATAGAGGCATAAATTTGACTCCATTGAGACAGATGACTGATTTCATCTCCAAGTGGAAGGCAATGACTTAGACATACCTGGTGTTATGCAACAAATATGGAATTTGAGGAAATATTGATCTATTTTGCTATTATTTACACAGGCATATTGTCACAGAAAGAATACATTCTCTCTCTGTATAAATTAGGTAAAAATGTATTTGTATTATGGGGAAGGTGAGTTAGGAGGTGAGTTAGAACCAGAAAACTTTGTGCCTTTCTTTTTTTTTTTTAAGTCAAAGAAATAGCCGCCTAAATGATCAACTTGTAACTATGTTCCTGATGAAATTATGAAAAAACAAAGAGTATGATAGAAGGTATTTAGATAAATTGTGTTCTCTGACTCCTGATAAGCAATAAAAAATATAGTATTAAATGTACAGCATGATAGCTATAGTTAAAATAAGGTATTGAGCGCTGTAAATACGCTACGAGAGTGGATTTCAGGTGCCCTCATCACACACACAAAAACTGGTAAGTGTATGAGGAGAAAATATGTTTATTAGCTTGACTGTAGTCATCAGTTCACTGTGTATATGCATATCAAATCATGATGTTGTATACCTTAAATCTATACAGTTTTACTAAACAAAATCAAATAATAAAAAAGGAACATAGTATTCTCTTAATTTCTGAATTTTAGTAACATCTCCTGGGAGTCAGTAGGGACTGGAAAGGTAGTTAAAGATAGTTATCCTAATTTTATTGGAGAAGAAGGTGGTTCTCTTACGTGAACTTATACAGTCATCATGGATGGAAATCCACAGATGGAAATCAGGTTTCATAGCATCTAATTTGATTCTTACAAAATGTGTGGACACTCTTATCTTTTGGCGAAAATGAAATAAAATGTCTGTCTTGCATTGTCAGTCAAACTTGCATGATCTGTTTCCATTGTGCCTGGAACTACTCCACATACTTGATGTACATCATCCTATTTCATAGTCATAATAAGTCAGTACATTAAATATTATTATTCCCTCTTTATAAATGAGCAAACTGTTCCTCAGAGAGGGTAAGAAACTTGCTAATGCTCTCCCAGCCCCTGAGCAGCTGGGGCCAGGAGTCTAACAGGTGAACTGTCCACTAAAAGGGCGTTATGAAGTCTATAATGGTAATACGCATACATTTTGGGACAGAAATCATTGCACCAAGTAATAGTGTTATCAGAAAATTTCTGCTAATTTTAAGATCCATCAGTTCATAAATGGCTTCTTCACAAGGCTCTGGTCATTTGAAGTATTTTAGGTATTAAAGAGGACAATTTGGTCATGGCTGAAAATGGACCAGACACCTGAATATTTCCGTTTTGGGGGGCCAAATTCCAATTCCTATGTTAATACAAAGAAAAGGAAGGAAGGAAGAGAGGGAGGGAGGGAGGGAGGAAAGAAGAAAGAAAGAAGGAGAGAGAGAAAAGAAAACAAAGAAGAAAAGAAAAGGGGCTTAGGGTAAAATCTGTGACCATTGTAAATGTTTGAAAACTGTTTCTAGATGTGGAAGGGCATTGGTGCATTTTCCTAACAATAGTATAAGATATACACAATCTATGTATATTCAAGGGAGATGAACCAGAATTGACAGCAATATGTGGCCATTAATGACAAACACTAGTCTATGCAGTCTTTGATTTTTATCAAAGATAAAGTATTTAAACAAAGTATTAAAGATAAAATGACTAAAATGGATAATTGGCCATTTTGAAGTCCATTCATTCCAGTGGGCCTGTGCCATGCACCTACATAAAATGTTTCTTTAAGGAGCAAAATAGACTTGCAGGATTTGTTGTGAATTCAAATTATTTAACCCCAAGTTCCATGCACGTCTTTCTAATGGGTGAATGGTAGCATACTCTCTATTTTTTTTCAAAGATTTTTTTTTGATGTATACCATTTTTAAAGTCTTTTTCTGAAGTATATTTATTTATTTATTTGGTTGCGCCGGGTCTTAGTTGCTGTAGGCAGGTGGGCTCCTTAGTTGTGGCATGTGAACTCTTGGTTGCGGCATGCATGTGGGATCTAGTTCCCTGACCAGGGATTAAACCCACACCCCCTGCATTGGAAGGTGAAGTCTTAACCACTGGACTGGAGTGCCAGGGGAATCCCCATAACAGTTAAGGTTTTTTTTAGATTTTGGCTGCACCCCGTGGCATGTGGGATCTTAGTTCCCCAACCAGGGATCGAAGCATCCTCTCTTTATTTAGAGTTAAAATGATAACAGAGCTATGCCATGCAGAGTATGAATTCCCATGCCTGGACCAGGTGTGCTGGCCAGTGGAGAGGTAGTCAGTATGTATGCAGCGAGTATACACCATTCCTAGTCTATTGGAGTCTGGCAGGTGACACCTTAGCCTCTTCTAGATCATATAACATTCTTTCTCAGATTCTCAGGATTCTGTGTCAACTGCTGTGTACCAATCA
Organism: Mesoplodon densirostris; assembly: GCF_025265405.1. Taxonomy (NCBI): domain Eukaryota; kingdom Metazoa; phylum Chordata; class Mammalia; order Artiodactyla; family Ziphiidae; genus Mesoplodon; species Mesoplodon densirostris. Next base: position 49,694,842 of record NC_082674.1, read on the forward strand.
CTAACTTCTCTGTGTGTGATGTGAGGTTAATGAGAAATGACAAGTTGCTTTTTGCCTCAGTGTATAGAAGCCATGAGGCACACTTTCCCAACTGCCATTACCATGACACTCACTTACGACACATGGATCATATTTCAGCATACAAGAAGGCATGAACAGGTTTAATATGAAGTATGCATATCCCAGGTACATGGCAATGTATGCATACCCATTCAGGGTGAAATCTACAGAACTGGGTTCCTACAACATTCTGTCTAGGTCCATAAACTCTATTGAAGTGAACTCAGTGGAAGATGGAAGCTTTCTAAAGGAGCAACAAAATACTTCCAAGGAATTTGAGAGACTTTTCAGTAGTCTTGTATGAAATGAAAAATGCAGTCACAGTGTTTAATAACTTACTAGAATAAGAGACAGTGAATACAATCATCCGCTCTTCTGAGCTGACCCCCCTACCCCCATGATCTTTATTAGCTTTGTCCTGACAATCTGACCTTCTTGAGCTCTACCCAGTCCTGACGGCCACATAAAACCCACAAACAGATAGGGAACCAGTGCAGCTTTTTCAGATTTAGGATCGTGTTCAAGCTTATGAATCAGATTTTTCTATGTGTGGACATGACAACTACGGAAAAACTGTAATTTAGGACATATTTTCTTTATCCTTTTATGTCGAATTTCACTTTAATGTGATGCAAATGACAGTAAGAAATAACATTCAGTGAATGTTAAAGCCTTCCCATTAAAAATTCTGTATGCATTTTACATTCTAATTCATGTACAGTCAAAAACCCTGATAAAATCACAGTGCTGATTTGACTGCTGCACTTATCGTATTAATGAGGATACTTTATGCCTTTTGAAAATTGGGATATGGTCCATTATGTGATTGTAAATGATGTGATTGTATCACATAAATTTGTTATTCAATCCCACCCCTCCCTCCAGTCAGCTTTGTATATAAGAAGATTCATTGGTGAGCCAGAACTGAGGCTGGAAAACTGAACTGCAAATTAGACTTTTCTTTTGTCTTTATTTCCATTTATAGAAAAGAATATGATAAACTCACAAATGTATGTGTATATAAGTATATATATATGTATTTTTCTCTTATTTAAAAAAAATTTTTCCTAAAAAACAGGGGGGAGAACATACCAAGGAAATCAAGATGAGAAAAGGAAGCAGCCAGGCCTGAAGCTCCCTGAGGTAAGTAGTGCTTTCCCCTCACAGGCATGGCCATTCCCTCTACTTCTTGGCCAATTCTGGATTGACTGTTGCGGGGAAATCTTCCCTTCTCTTTCCTTCACTTTCAACAAGTGAAAGGTTTGAGAACTGTTCTTGGTCAAGGTTTCCTGATTTTGAGTTGCATTTGCATTCCTATAAATACATGCTTCTCTTTCTATTGATTTATTTCTCTGTCTTGCCGGCCTAATTAGTCATCCTTACCCCCAGGAGCACCCAGTTGGGGTGATCTGTGAACACAACTGCAGGAGTCCTTTGGCTTCTTTCTGTCGCTGGAGCTTCTGTTTCTGAATCTAAGGCATAGATGTCTACCTTGGTAAAGGTCAAAGAACGATTTTTTTCTTCTTCTGCCCATTACTAAAGACACTGACACCTAGCCTAACATCAACACTCCAAAGTCCCCGCAGAACAAATTAGAGCCCTGACCACAGAAGTGGCTTCAGAACTCTCAGATTAAAACAAAGAAGGGGACCCCTCAGCCTGTGGTGGAGTAGCTCTCATAGCCTCGAATTGTCCCTTTAATGATGGCCTCTCGCCTTATCTTGTGATTATCCGAGAGAAGCCCACAGTTTGAGGTGCCTTCTGCTTGCCCAAGCCATGACCATTGTCAGTTGTTGCCTGTACTTCTGTGTTTCTTAAACATTACCTTTGCTTTGGGATTCCTGAGCACTTGTAGGCTGGATCTTTCTTTTTCTTTATCCCTTCAAAAATTATCTGCTGTTGCCTGGAACTGGAGGACGTGGTGATGCCCTTCACAATAGTGTGGAGTCTTTAGAGTTTGGAAATGCAGATGCCCAGGTTCTTGACACCCACATGTCAATCTTCCATTTCTGACTCTTGTTCTTGCTCATCCTGGAACCTGACCCTTAGGCTTTATCAAGCTCTGTGTTTTCCCAGATCTCAGCTATTGTGGATGAAATTGTTTGTTTGTTTGTTTGTTTTGCGGTACACAGGCCTCTCACTGTTGTGGCCTCTCCCGTTGCGGAGCACAGTCTCCAGACGCGCAGGCTCAGCGGCCACGGCTCATGGGCCCAGCCACTCTGCGGCACGTGGGATCTTCCCAGACTGGGGCACGAACCCGTGTCCCCTGCATCGGCAGGCGGACTCTCAACCACTGCGCCACCAGAGAAGCCCAAACTTTATTTTTTAAATGGCTTACGGGAAAAGATAAGTTGCTTGACGAAGATATACCAAAAGATCACAGGGGGGCTTTCATGATGGGAGGTAGGTTTTTTACCTTCTTTTGGATTCAAGGCCAATAAGAACTTTATACAGTCTTCTGGACAAAGCTTGCTACATCCTAATCTCTGCAAATCCACTCTGTTTTGCTCACCGCTCTCCTTATTAATCAGTTCTGCAGAGCTGTACCCTTCTCAGTACTGTTACACACACTGCATTTTTATGCTTCTGTTACTGAGTGGCCTTTTCTATATTTTTGCTTTGTCTTGCATTCAGTTACTCACAGCGTGGTCTATAGAATAGGATACCATCCCTGCCTACATTTAGGCCACAGCACATTGTCATCTTGCTTCATATATTTTACTTCTGTCTCTTTGAGGAGGAAGCTCATTTGAGAAATCTTCACTCTGCCTTTGGGGAGGAATCATTTACCTGCTTTCACCTGGGCTGAAATTTGTCTGCTCACTCCCTTTGTTAATAAAAATTTTTAAAAACCTTATTTACATCTCCTCAGATACTATTAGTTAGCTCAGTTGCCTAATTGTTGTAGCTTTAAGAAAGACCAAGTCGTTTTCTTGCTTTCAATCATTGTCAGTCTATTTTATGGGTTCCGCAATACCACATTCACAAGTCTGCCCACTTTCTTTGGGAAGATTTTTCTATTTCACTCTGATGTGCAACATCGTGTACGTGGTCCAGCTCCCCTTCAGGCATAGGAAATATGGCTAAACAACTCCGCCCCACCCCCCGTCCCATAAAAGAGCAGGGAGGAAGATATTAGGCCTGGAAGTATGGCTTATCACCTTGGACTCTATGCCTGAGGCTCAGGGCAGCTTAGCATACTTGGTTCTATATGAATTCACCCTGATTTTTCTTCTCTCATCTTTTCTACTGTCTTAAGAGTTCCTTAGAATAAATTTTCCTACCCAAGATGGATCTCCCCTTTTCTCTCTTGACAATGCCGAGTAAATCAGGGCGTAGAATATTACGCATGCAAACCACTCTGAGAGGTATTGCTGGTGGAAACCATGCTGTTCGTTTGCTATTCTGTACCCAACTGTGGATAATAATGGAATTGATTTTACCCAAGGAAAGACAAAGGAAATTCTGGGCTGCTTTCTGCATTGTTTTGTTCTCAGGTTACTCTGTTCTGAATGGTAAGATCTCTCACTAGAGTAGTGGGTCACATTTAGCTTCCTTTTTGGCAAATCCCTTGTGGGGCAACTTCCAGCACTGGGCTGTGAGGTATTACTATTCTTTGTGTGAGTGTGTGTGTGTGTGTGTGTGTGTGTGTATGTGCACACGTACTCTTAGGCTATAACATGAGTAAACTTGTGTTTGCAAGTCTCCATAAATAATTTTTAAAGTTATTCTATTAGGAAAATAAATTTTAAGCTGGAGACTAAAACTTGGCCTTCAGATGCTCTGAAAGTTGGGTTTGAAGAAGACTATTCTATAATAAACTGTAATATGACCACAATTAAGTCAACCTCCATAAATTATAAGGGCAATACTGATAACAGCCAATGTAAATTGAGTGCTTAGTACTACTCATGCATTTCCAGGTGCTTCATGCTTATGAATTCACTAGATCCTTACAATAACTGCTCTAGGTATGTATTATTATTATCCCTATTTTACAGCTGTGGAAACTGAGGCATAGAGAAAGGTTATTTTCCTTGTTCAAGCCATAGGTGGTAAGTGGCAGACCCAAGATTCAAACCAGGTGGCATTGGCTCCTAAGTCTTGACTCAAATACTGTACTTTCCACCTCATGGAGAGAAAAATCTACAGTCTCTTGTATAGTGAACATCTAGTCAGCAAGATGTTTTACAAATAACTTAAGAAAATTCTGATGAAATAATTTATAATTGTAATGATTTCTTTGTGATTCTTTCAACTATATTATCTTCTGTTGTTTTTTTTTGTTTTTGTTTTTGTTTTTTTGCGGTACACGGGCCTCTCACTGTTGTGGCCTCTCCCGTTGCGGGGCACAGGCTCCGGACACGCAGGCTCAGTGGCCATGGCTTACGGGCCCAGCGGCTCCGCGGCATGTGGGATCCTCCCGGACCAGGGCACGAACCCGTGTCCCCTGCATTGGCAGGCAGACTCTCAACCACTGGGCCACCAGGGAAGCCCAACTATATTATCTTTTAATGTTAAAATAAAAAACAAGTTATCTTGCATAATGTAGAGAATTCAGGGAAGTTAACAATATTAATGGTGGTTGCCTTTAAAAAATCTAAATCTTACTTATTTGTTATATGATTTCTTGCATGATTACTTTCAATTTATATCTCTGTCTCATTCCTTACTTTCTTTTTTTTTTTTTCATTCCTTACTTTCTGATGATGCTCACTGATGCTTTTATGAAGGTGAGAAGGTACATACCCATTGAGTGTGTCTCTGGAAAGTGCAGAGAGAATCGACAAGAAATCTCAGTTTTTGCCTGTGCTTGAAATGTACACCACCAGACATGTGTCCTTCACAATCAGGTGTTTTCAAAGAAAGATAGTGAAAGTTTAAGGCTCCACCCTCACACCAACATTCTGGGCGTTGTTAAGGCAAGATCAGATTCTTTAGCTCACTGCCCCAGAGTTGCCATGAATGTGCTAGAGAATCCTGAATACACAAAGACAAAGAATGCATTGGATGTCCTGGAATTTTGAAAGTTCAAGGAATATTTGATTTTATATATTATCTATTACTTGCTGAAGATAGCTTGCTTCTAGGTCATACAGAATTAAGAATGGGGAATAGAATGCTCTGTTGATCTTGCGCAAGTATTACCCATTGGATTGTATGAATAAGCATCAAATTGGTGGTCAGGAATTACAAATTTGTGCAAGTTAGCATAAATATCATAAAGCTTTTGGGGGCCCCCAAAGAATTCTTTATATCTGGCTCTGGTTCCAACCAAGTCTTTGCTATTGAATCAATACATCGGATCAAGAATGAGTAGAGCACCAAAGTCAAACCGTCCTGTCAAAATAATTATCTTTAATTAATATAATTATTGATCATGTAGTAGAAGTCACTGTCTAAATGATATAAGGCTTTTAGGATTTCATGGGAATGCTTTACAACTTAATTATGTTTCCCTGGGAGATTATAACATAATTCAATTTATTTCTCCCACGTGTTTCATCAATCATTATGTGAATAGAAGGAATATCAGAATCTCATTTCTATGTCAATTCCTGCAGAATTTACACAAGTCCTTTCAGTAGTACAGAGCTGATTAGAAGAAGACAGGGTCCCTCCCACATGGGAACGATCCCCTACATCACTGTAGTGTTGGTGCCACATTCTGTTGTTTTTTTAGTATGTGGTGGGGACAGCTGCAAAAAGCCTGTGATTGCTGTGCTCCAGCTTTCATAGCAAACCGAACTGAGGCCCATGTAGAGTTGCCTTCTTAGATGTGTTAGAGCTGTGTTTTTCTCTGAGCCTTAATTTCCTTATCCAAGGAGGCAAAAGTTGGCGAGGCTTCCTTCCACTTGCAAAGCTCAATGCTCTAGTCTTGCTTGCAGTTTAGCTTTCCCAGTGTCTTCAGTGGCGCCTCTCAAAGTTTTAAGGTACTTAGGAATCACCAGGGATCTTGTTAACATGCAGATTCTGATTCAGTAGGTCTAGGTGAGACCTGGGCTCCTTCCTTTCTAAGGAACTCCCAGGTGATGCTGGAGCTTCTGGTCTGTGAACCACCCTTCCAGTATCAAAGATCTAAACGATGCACAGAGGCAAGGAGGGAAAAGCTAGCTCTTTGTCTTCCTTTGGTAGCACATCCATTTGCTTCCTTCCCCCAGGGCTGCGATTCTCAGCTGTCTTCAGCAGAGCACTGCAACATGCCTCCTCTTTCTAGTTCCACCAAAGCAGAAATGGGGTTTCAAGAAGACTGAGTGCATCCATACAGAGCACAAAAATCCCTTCTCTAAGAAGGAAACCACAGAGCTTATCAGGAAAGATGTGTGCCTCTAATGTCAGCCATCCCCAGCCAGCTGAACTATGAAATAAATGAGGTGGAGTTTAATTTTAGGGTCTACAAATTTGTAATGTGTTCATCATTCCTGTTGCCATTTTGCATGGCAGGCTGAAGTTGACAGACATGTTTTGTGAGGAGAGCTGCGTTTGAGTTCTGGAATAATGAAGCCCTGGCATCCTCTCCTGTCCCTCCTCTAATCTCCACTCACAGCTATGAGAGAGAGATGCCACTCACAGTAGAGGTTTTCACAGTTGAAAATGTGTATCCCTTTTGGCTTCCTGGGGGCAGGCTCTTTGGGGGATTTTTCCAAGCATGACTGAAGACAAGTTTCCCAGCAGAGGGCGCACCGCCCCAGGGCCTTGGTCCCAGAGCAGTTTCCTCCTCTGGGGTGTCATGACTAGGCTGGTGAAGCCTGCGGGAGGATCAGAAATGGGCCCTCTAGAAGAGAGGAGATGAAGAACATTTTAAGGGAGAAAATCAAATCAAATCATTGTAGATCTGAATCAGTGACTTTTGAAATCAAAGGTCTACCTGGCTACTGTTAATGGGCAGCTTGTCATAATTCTCAGCTATTGCAACACAAACTTTTCTTTCTTAAAGCTTCCCTGAACCTTGCATTGTCCAGCATTTGTATCTTTCACTTTAATGAGTGCTAAATAAGAATTATATAAAAAATTTAAACAATTCTCACTGGACAGTTAATTAAGCAGTGAGAAGTCTTTAGAACTGTTACTCTTTCTGCCTTTTACAGACAAGTGCTTCCACAGATTCCAAGGGAAGAGGTCACATTTATACATATATATATATAATGATGTGTGGGTTAGTAATTTTTCTCAGTAACAAATGACCTCCCTAATGAGCTGAAATAGTAAAATAAAGATCTACCTTTTTGTGGCCCACTTTCCCTGAACTCTACTCTTCACTTTCCTCAAACTTCTTTGCACAGGAAATGAATTCCCTGTACCTCTGGGGGGCGGGGGGGCGGGGGTTTGAATGTGTTGATCTCAAGTTTTCCAAGTTTTCTGTTCCTCTGTAAATCATACGGGCATGACCCACCCCAGTCATTCATTACAAAATTCTTTCCTTTCTTTCTTTCTCTCTTTTTTTAAAACAGCTTCTGTTTTTCCTCATTTTTGATGGATCCTACCACAAACTTCAGCTAGAGTGAGTGCAGACGACCATAACATTACTCTCACATAGAGGGTATTTTATTAAGTCCAGCAGTTAAAAATGTACAAAGTTCCTTGTAATAATCCATTCATTCTGTTCTCGCCTGATTCTTGGAGTAAGCCTGCACAATTATTCAAATCCCAGCTTTTAGCTACAGCATACACCTCGCCATGGGGCTATGCCTCTGTAATCTTGCTTTGGTCTTGCATGTCAAATGGAATTAACTCCCATAAGAAATGTGTGCGAAGACAACCCAAAGTGTCTAATCCTGCTGCTGTCTTAAATTTCTGAAACTCTGAGCTGTCATCTTTTTCTGTTGCTTTGTTGAAGTTCTCACTTATGCTTCAGTCCATCCAAAGTTGAAGTTTAGGAACATTTGCATTTTTATATATTTTTTCATTTATGCTCTCTCTTGGCCTTTTCACATGTTCTCTTTGTAGCAGAAGGATTTTTTTCTTCCTTTAAATTCCAAGACTATTTTATACACAGTGGAATTTCAATGGGAGGTGAATTCACTTTTTTTTTTTTTTCTGAGAGTGTACACAAGTTGAAACACAGATAACTCTAGCTTGTGAAGATTCACAAGCCAAATACAAAGAGATATGGGCAAAAGGGGTGTGTGTATGTGTGTGTCTGAGTATTGTGTGAGAGAAAGGAGAGAAAAAATAACGATATCATTATTATTACTATACATTAACCACTCAGCCTAGCTAATCACAAAAACTAATTCTGTCTCAATTGAATCTCAAACTGCATCATCTCCCTCATGAATAAAATGCTTGGTGAAATGAGCTTGGTTCATCTACTTGCATGTGGTATTGAGTAGCTTAGCTTGATGAGTAGTTTCAGGCTCGTTCTTCCTTCTCTAGGGGGCATACTGTTTAAAACTACTATCCTCTTCCTTCCTCACCATATCCTAAACTCTATTTACCATGTCCTGCAATTCCTAGCCATGAGAAATCTGGAAAAATACTCAGTATCTGGAACACAAAGCAAGCACTTAAGTATTTGTTGAATTCCTTTGAATGAATAACAACAGTTTATTCTATTCTCTCTGAATGACTTACCCTGTTGCCTCGATTTACAAATTAAATCATTTGACCTGGATATGAGAGCTGCCTGGGCTTTTCAGAAACTTCCCTCACAGCCCGTGTACTCAGTCTGATAATTACACGTGGTACATATTTTTAAATCACCCATCATTCAGCACTGTGGGTTTTTCGAGGTGTCTTGCCTAAGTGAGGTGTGGAAGCTTTAGACTGTAACTTGGTATGGTGGATATTTAATAAGTGGTAAACCGCAGCATTCTCCATTTGAAAGTTAATTAAGGCCACTAGCTGACCGGGCTTGTGCAGAAAACATGTTCATGGTTTAGCCATGGAAACAGTCACAACAACACTCAGCTAAAAATAATGGCCTTAAGAGACATTTTTACTGACCATTCCTGTATTCTTATTGTTTTATTTTTTCATAAGGGGGTTGTCACATTTTGGAGAAAATACTCATAGCACCAGCTCCTTTTGAGACTTGAAAGTTATACTCATGCCAGGCCAGTAGAAATTGAGATGAAGAATGACATCAGGGGACAGCCACGTGACCAAACTGTGTTTGTAACGCTATGTGCAAGAACGTCTTTTATAAGGTAATCATCTGTTGTGCTCTCTTGATCTCTTTGCCTGGTTACTAATGGCCTTTAATATGTGAATGCAACTAGTTTGGGCACAAAATAACTCTCTGGCACCAAATAGCTTATTTTATCCAAATTGGGTTTGAGTTTGTGGAAGAGCCCTCCTTTACTGACAGACAATATAATAACGAATTATGTTTCTGTGGGCTCATTGTTTCTTTGTGATGAGGGTACTGTAATAAGACAATATATTTCACTGTATAATGTATAACTTTGGCAAATAGGATTGAAAAAGCACATTAAATGTAAACATCCTTTCAGCATCTGGATGGTGAAGCTAGATTATCTTATCACATACCTTAATGCTATTCTAGGATCCAGTGATATTTAGTGCAGGGGAAATAAGTGATAGCACTGGGCTGGTTGATTTCAAGTTGTTTTTAATGGAACAGTAAGAATTCTCGTTGAAATCACTCTGTGATGGACATACTGTCATCTTGGTCCATGAATCCTTCCACTTAATTTTAAAGTATCTTACTGGCACTGGAGCATATTGAAACCAGGTATTACAGGAATCCATCTCTTGCCTTCCCATCCATCTATACTCCAGTGGGTCTCTCTAGGCACATCTCGAGCAGAGGTGGTTTTTTTGTTTGTTTGTTTTGAGGTACACGGGCCTCTCACTGTTGTGGCCTCTCCCGTTGCGGAGCACAGGCTCTGGATGCGCAGGCCCAGTGGCCATGGCTCATGGGCCCAGCTGCTCCACGGCATGTGGGATCTTCCCGGACCGGGGCACGAACCCATGTCCCCCGCATCGGCAGGCGGACTCTCAACCACTGTGCCACCAGGGAAGCCCTCGAGCAGAGTTTTGAGCTCAGCTGACACTTCATCCTTGGCAGGACTTGGTAAAAGAAAAATGTCACAACAGGACAAATATTTTCACCCCCTTCCAAGATCTCTACCTCATATCTCACGTATGCCATCATTTCACAAAAAGAGATATCACAGTCCGAGAGCCATAAACATTCAGGTCTAGATTTAAAACATCTTCCTGTTTATCCCGGCCATCTCTGCATCAGAATAGTCTAGACAAAATGGACCTGGAGTTGTCATCCCTACAATTTCTCACTTATGGATCTTTTTAGCCTGAGACAAGAGGACAAACATCAGTCTCTGCTGGTGTCAGTGGAGTTTTTCAGGTGCCATTTTCCTCATTGGCTACTCTAAATGAACGCCATTTTTGTTGGTGTGTTTCTCCTTCTTCCTGCTCTCCTTTCATTTTTGTTATTTGTTCTAATTTAATTTGAAATGCCCAACACCTGACTGTAATCAGGTGAAGAGGCTCGGGAGACTTCCAGCAAGAGCAGGTCTCCTGAAAAGGGTCTTTTGGACACAACAGAGTGAGCATTTATTTATTATCTCAGGAATAACAAAAAAGGGAGAGAGCAAGACTGTGCAGCTCCAGCCCTTTCAAGCGGCAGCAACTTAGTGAAACACCCCTGTCCCTTGGGTGTGAACAGACCGCCCCTTGGCTCAGTCGTCCTGCCATGTCCCTGGCTGCTGGCTCCCTGGGCCAACAAAAACAAGCATAACAAAACCTGCGGAGAAAGTGTCAACAGAATCCCTCTCTAGGAGCCTAGCTTTTGGAAGTGGACTGGATTTGCAGTCCGTACAAAGGCTCTGGGCAAGGTTTCATTGGCCATGGCCTCATACCTACCACTGTGACTTCTGTCCCTGAGGTGAGACGGGTGGCTTATGAGGCACAGGTGATTTATTTCTTCCATGTCTCCCCCTGTACCAAATGAAGATTATTGGAGAGGAATAAACACTGGACTTTGCAAAGAATCACCTGGGTTTAAATGCTAGCTATAAAACCTGAGAAAATGATTCTCTCAAACCCTCAGTCTCTTCCTTGATTAAACCAGGGACAGCAGTATTTCCCTCTCTGATTGTGGTGATCAAATGAAATACAGAGATGTGTTATCATTGAGAAAAATATCACAATGTTTTTGTTAATTAATTAATTAATTTTGGGCTGCGTTGGGTCTTTGTTGCTGCGTATGGGCTTTCTCTAGTTGCATCGAGCAGGGGTTACTCTTCGTTGCAATGCGCGGGCCTCTCATTGCGGTGGCTTCTCTTGTTGCAGAGCACGGGCTCTCGGCGCACGGGCTGCAGTAGTTGTGGCTTGCGGGCTCTAGAGCGCAGGCTCGGTAGTTGTGGCACACGGGCTTAGCTGCTCTGCGGCATGCGGGATCTTCCCGGACCAGGGCTCGAACCCATGTCCCCTCCATTGGCAGGCAGATTCTTTTTTTTTTTTTTTTTTTTTTTTTTTTAATGGCTGTAATCACTTTCCATCTTCTCTCACATTCACACATGTATTGAATACCTTTTTTAAGCGTATTGCCAGTATACTCAGGGTATGTGCTAACACTGCAGGGGATCGTCAGACATGAATAGGAAGGTGCAGGTGTATTACTAATCTGATAGGGAGCGGGTAGAGAGCCCCTTAAGTTTGTATAAGATTGTAGGGCAAATTGATGTGCACAATTACATCTGATATATATTTTTTTAAATTAATTAATTAATTTATTTTTGGCTGTGTTGGGTCTTCGTTTCTGTGCAAGGGCTTTCTCTAGTTGTGGCAAGCGGGGGCCACTCTTCATCGCGGTGCGCGGGCCTCTCACTGTCGCGGCCTCTCTTGTTGTGGAGCACAGGCCCCAGACGTGCAGGCTCAGTAGTTGTGGCTCACGGGCCTACTTGCTCCGCGGCATGTGGGATCTTCCCAGACCAGGGCTCGAACCCGTGTCCCCCTGCATTAGCAGGCAGATTCTCAACCACTGCGCCACCAGGGAAGCCCGGCAGGCAGATTCTTAACCACTGCGCCACCAGGGAAGTCATATCACAATGTTTATACCAGCGTAGCTTGGTGTGTGGAGCCAATGAAACTATAGATGTGAACGTGCTTGAAAAATAGGGAAATCCTGTAGAAATATAAGATATTACTATCATTCATGTTATTATTAGCTTCAACATATTAGGTCACTTTTTTCTAGAACAGAAAAGGGTGGTGATCATTATCCCCAAATTCAAGCCTGGATCTACCATCCCCACAGTTTCTTTTGCGCTCTTGCAAAAGAGGAGACAGCTCGTGTCTGTTCCCTCACTTTGCAGAAATACTGCAGAACAGCAGCTCAGTAAGAGGCGATAGAAGGCAGCATCCCCAGGGTCCTTCATGCAGCAGATACTACAGATAAGCAGTTATCTTAGGTATTTAATGTTCATGTGTTGTGAGTTTCCAAGGAGGGTAGAGAAAAAGTCAAAAGTTCCTGATAGTCTGTGGTTCAGTTCTTGCAAGAGAGAAGCATGATGAAGTGGGAAACTGACAGCTCTAATCCATCAGCCCATAACCAGTGTCCAGCTATATGATCTTTTCAGGGTGTGGAGATACTAGCTTTTCTGTAGTCAGTAGCCAAATGGATTTTTGGTCAATGCAGCTGCTTCATTCTGCCACAAAATTCTAAGACTTGTGCATATAAAGAGAGATAATGAGACTCCTTAGGAAATAGAGGTAGAGCAGAGGAAGAAGGAAAAGAAGTGATAAAATCTATGGTCCAGGCATATCTGTTCTCATTATCCCTAGCATTTAACCCAGGGGCTGGCAGGGGCTGGCTTTGTTGAGCATTGCATGATTGAAAATAGTTGTGGAAGACCGTGACCATGCCATTCTTTTCTTTTTCTTTTTTCTTTTTAAGGTAACACTTCACTCCCTTAAATCTTGGCAGAACTTACCATGGTGCCATAGACAGAGTGAGCACCCAATGCGTTGTAGTTCCAAAAGAAACTTGTCAGAATTTTCAACACTCACCCTTAAAATAAAGTAGAGGGCCCTGGAGGTACTGACAATATATAGATCATGGGCAGAATACAGTGGGGCATGTTACTGGAAGCCTGTGGAGTAACCAAACCACGGAACCTTCTTCCATCTTTAGGGAAGGAGTGGCAGTGTTCTGAGGTCCAGACAGCAACTTGAATTGCCTGGCATCCAGGGAGTTGCCCAGCTGCTTTTGGAACACACATCCACAAGCCTATTTGTGTGGGGAGTGGAGAAGCAGAAAGTAGAAGCTTCGTAAGCTCTGTGAGCCTCTGTATCCTCATCTGTAAGTTGGGCTAGAGTTTTGAGTCCCAGAATTGTGGGAAATGAATGAGATAATGCAGATTAAGCCTCACCCCGGTACCTGGCTCAGAGGAAGCCCTCAACAAAAGGGAGCGATTTTTATTAGGAGGAAGTACAGAACTCTTGTCTTCGGAGGGGACCTCTTCTCCCTCCCTGTCTCCTCCTTCAAGCCTTTGAGGCGTTTCTGTAGTGATTGGCTGCTAGAGCTTGTCATCTGTCTGTAGAGAAATACATTTTTGTGAAAGGGCTCTGAGGGGTGGCGTGAGGCATTTATTAGTGATCTAAGGCAACATAAGTTGCCTCTGGTGTTTATTGACTGTTTGTAGCTGGAGGCACAGAAGTGCACAGGCACTATGGGTGAGTTACTGTCGGTTGCTCCTCTCTGGACCAGCAGGGACCTGGCGAGCTCTTGGAGGACAGTGTGTCTTGCATCAATCCACAGTGACCCCTCTGACTGAATATGTACAGGCATAAAGAGGCTCCTAAATTAGCCTCTGGTTTCCTTAGCTGGATGGATGGAACATGAAGTGCAATCACTGGAGTGGGAGGAAATGTGTGTGTGGTGGAGGACTGAGCTGTACCCTGGAAATCCAGGCTGATCTGTGCTGCCCCAAAATAAATCTGATTGTGTTTTCTGTGGGCCTATTCAAGTATATATATTTAATAAGTGGCCATCATGGGAGATGAAGTAGGGAATGGAAGATGTGGGGACAGAAGAGAACAGACAGTGGAAAAAATAACCAGATCTACGTGTCTGATGAATGAATTAAAACAGAGCAGGAGTGGCTTAGGACTAACTCTAACATTTTTCCAAAGTGTGTATTCACGAGATGCACTCTGCTCTGGGCAGGGGTGTGAGGTGTGGTATTAGGCCAGCTGATCAACTTTTAATACCATCTAGAAAAAAATGTATGTGTTTATTAACAATTTCATTGCATATTAATTTACCTAAGCCTGCTAAAGATCTGGCTGAACCCCATAAAAGCCAGGAATCTTGTAAAAGTTGCCCTTCCAGGATATGTTGAAGGCACCCGAGAAGTAATGCTGTTGTTTTTAAGAAATGTTTGCATCTACTCAGGGATTCTTCTGCTTCCTTCTTAGTTGTAATTTCTCCTTTGGTCAAAACAGGAAGACAAGAGAAGGACTCTCCAGGTAAAAGCACACTTTTGTGCCTCACATTTCCTAGGTTTTCTATGTGGTCTAATAGGATTCATTTCAATGCCTGCTTGAGAACCATTAATCCTCAGAAAGGCTGGCGAGAGAATGGGAAATCCATGAACTCAATATTGTTTCCCATGTTAAGACATTTCCTGTGCTTGTTTTTTAGAAGGCATAAGACCATTGAATCCTGTTCCAGATGGGAGTGTTTCAGAACCGCATCCAGGAGCATATGGGGTCATCCCAAAGCCTACCGATCCAGAAAGTGTGGCTAACGCAGCACACCCCCAACCCTGCTTCTGCCAAAGCAAATCCAGAAGGCCTGGTAGGCATCACACATGCTTCAACTCTGCAAAGCTATTAGAAGTATTCCTTTCTCAGAGTCTCCAGGCCCTCTCAGGATTATCTTCTTTGGGGGGACAGATGTGAACCTCAGAGGCTGGTGGTGGTCTGGATACACTTGAGGATTCCTTCTTAATAATAACAGTTAGTATTTATGGGGCACTTAGTGAGGGCCAGATGCTGTTGTACACACTTCACATATACTGGTGCATTTAAATCTCTCAAGAACCCTATGAAATAAGTTCTATTATAATCCCCATTTACAATGAGGAATTTAAGCCAAAAAGAGGTGAAGGTCATATAACTAACAAGTGGTAGATCTGGAATCTGAATCTGAATCCCTCTGACTCCACATTATAGGCTCTTAACCATTAAAACCTACTTATTCTGCCATAGGCTGACACTGGGGAGCCTGGAAACGGAAGATGGACCCTTTGCCAGCAAATTATATATCTTTTAATCTTCTAAGTCAAACCAAATTGGGAACGCATTCTTAGAATTTCTCCTTCTTCTGGGATCTCTGGGTCCTCCTTATCAAACAAGCAAAGAAAAAAACCTAAATACTAGAGATCGTTTCCAGATTTAAAGGAGTTTTCCCAATTAGGACTCACTTCTAGGACAGCTCTTAACAATATAGGTACAGGAGGTAGCCTCGGGGTTCCTACCAAGCAGACCAGTAGCTCCCAGGTACTTGTAACTCTATCGAAGGCAGTCCCTTGCTCTTAGCAGCAGCAAAGGATGCAGAAAAATGTCAACCTGAAGGGGTGTACTATGTTGCCACACGCATGGGTTAACGTTATAAAATTGTGAGCATTCAAGAATGCCAGGCAGTGACTCCATTTGCTACTGTTTGCAAATTCATACAGGAAGGACCTTTGAAATTTATGTATGTGAAGATACAACCTAGTTCCTCCTCTTGTGTTTCCTTCCAGTGCCCCTACTCCCCCTCCTCGCCCTACCAATTCACCATGCCTTTTAAAAGTCCTTTAAAGTTTTCAAAGTGCTTTCTTTCATATACATACTCCATGCTTTATGTCAGGTCAGGGCAAAATTTTATTGCATTTGGCCAAAGGCCATTTTGAAACTTTAAGAGAAAAAAGGAGATGCAACATGATCTTTGAAATAAAGATATTAAAATAGAGCAAAGTTAAAGTTAGAAAGGAGTTATGAGTTTAAAAAGTTATATAAAATAAAAAATTGTATACATATTATACATATACAGAAACAGGACTGACTGACCAAATACTTCACGTGATTTTAAAAACAGCTGGGGTTTAGACAAAAACAACTAGCAGATATAAACAAATGATTTAAAAATAGCCTTTATCCATCTTTGATTTTAAACAGCTAATACATGCTCCTTGCAGAGAAATTGCTCCTCTCACAGTGAAAAGTGAAAAATCAAAAATATAAACATCTGTAATATCATTATGCAAAAGAAAACCATGATTATGTTTAGAATACAATCCTCTAGCCTTATGTTACACATACACAGACATGCACACATACACACAATGGAGCTGGAAATTTCTTTATGCTACACTCAAATATGCAGAAAATAAATGCTGCCCTTTAATTTCTGGAAACTCTGATCTGGCCCATGTAATTCCACTTCACTGAACGGTAAAAACAACTTACTATCCATTAGCAATCCTTCAGTCACTTCTGGTGTGTAAGTCTCCTTTCATTTTAACATTCAGACTAGTCCAAGTTACAATGGCTTATAGAGTCTTCTTTGAAACACTTATTCCCTTTAGGAAAATGCTCACTCTTTCAGATTGCCCCCCACAGCCTCACTTTTCTCTTCCTCAAGATGATGTCCTGGTGTCTGAGAGACAAGGCTATAGCTAACACAGACTTAAACTTAGAATGAATTGTAAAAAGAGGCCACTCTTCCGAGATGACCAATGTCAAAAAGCTCCCTTCCTCCAGATCAGTGTGGCCTGCACCAGGGCACATGGTTCTCCAGCTGAGGGTGATGCCTTGGACCTCACATCTGTGCACAACCTTCCCAACCCTAAGACACATCCCTGCTGAGGGGCCTGCTCTGTCTCCATGGAAGCAGAGGGAAGGGGTGCTTGGGTCCTTGTCCTGTGTCTGGTCCTGCAGGTCTATGTAGCAAGATCTCTCCTGGGACGGGATGCTCTTTGCCCTGCAGGTGTCAACATCAGGTTTGGCTTGGGACCTGCTCTCCTATTATGTGGCCAGTACTTCAGAAACCCCTAGATGCCTCTGACTTGTCTCAGTTTTTGCTGATGCTTTTTGAGTCTCTGCCACATAATGTCCAGCCCCTGTCCTGGAAAGTCCACCCAGAGTGTCAGCTGAGGAGGTACCCTCACTTTTATCACAGTCCCCCGTGCTAAGCCCACTCTGCTCAACTCAGCCCCTCCTGAGCACTTTCTTGGGGAACATAAAGAAATTTCTGGGTCTTGCCTTTGTCACATGGGAAGTAATAATAGTTTATAGAATATAAATTCTCTTCCTTCCTCTTTCTACCTAGGTGGCTCCACTGGGTTTCTTTTATGTGGCCATTCCCCTCATTATACATCTAGTAGAGATAATTTCAACTTCTGCTTGAATTAGAACTGTTAAGTTAATGGACGGTCAAAGGCACAATGGAAGTGATTTCAGGAAGCTTTTGTCAAATTTACAAATTTACAGCGTGTATTCTGTGTCTGGTCCCAAGCTCACACTTTTTCTTTGTAAAGACCTTGAGCCTCTGTGGAAGAGTTTTAGTGCCAAACTTCTTGAGTCCAAAAGAGCTTTCAAAGGAATTATTTGATTCAGGGATTTGGACTTCTGCTAAGTTTATATTTATTATCTAGAACGATGTTTGGTGAAAACCAACAACAAGATATACAGAACCAATTTTAGCTGGTGATTTATATAGTTGGTTGAAAGTTTGCACTTACGCTCAAATTCTTACATATTTATTTTTAAAAATAAGAAGCGCTATTTGCAGTTGTTACGGAGTTTGAATATTAGCCTTTTGAAACTTATGCAAAGTGAAAGAGCTGTATCTTCAACCTTGAAAAGATAAGAGGTTTTCCTCCAGTTAATTAAAGGAGCAAGAATTATGGAACTTTATAGCCATTTAATTATGTCATTAGGTAAGAGTTGGCCGGCCAGTGGAGGAGAAACTACAGTGAGCTACCCTGTAGATTGAGACTGACCTTTCAGGGCTCTACCAACGCTCTGACTGTGACTCACTGTATTTTTGAAAGATTGTAACTAGATTGGCACATTTGTTTAAAAGATATTCCGTAATTAAATTTAAAATGACATCAGTACATAGTTTTCTAATGGATTTTTTTTCTGGTTATAAGCGCTAAACATGGACAGTTGCCTCAATATTAAAAGCTCAAAGAGAAAGTTTTCCCTCAGTGTGATCAGGAGCATGGTCCTCTACCTTCCTTGTATGGACACCTATGTCTGTTAAATTTCTCTCTCTCTCTCAGGATTCTCACGTGTCAAGTGGGGAAAAAAAGTAACACCCTTGCCATACTAATTCTACCTGGTATTACAG
The DNA here is from genome assembly GCF_025265405.1 of Mesoplodon densirostris. Taxonomy (NCBI): domain Eukaryota; kingdom Metazoa; phylum Chordata; class Mammalia; order Artiodactyla; family Ziphiidae; genus Mesoplodon; species Mesoplodon densirostris. Next base: position 49,713,236 of record NC_082674.1, read on the forward strand.
ACTTATTTATTTATTCCTATGTACCAAGGCGTTTATTTTCCCTCATTTAAGCCCCACAACAAGCCTGTGAGGTAGGTTTGTTATACCTGTTTTACAGATGATGGAAACTGAGCCTGAGAGATGTTAACTGACTTGCACTAGATCCTATAGCTAATGAGTCAGATTCTACCCAGGCATTCATGACTAAAAGACCATCCTCTTATCTGCTCTGACTGGCTACCTCCCGCCCCTACCCTACCCTACCCACTTTGTTATGAAGATCAAAAGTATAAGCTATTTTCAACTAGGCACATTCTTTTCAAAGAATTTTTCCCCTATATGTATTTTCAGTGATATTTTATTTCTTTGCACCATTGACAAAAATATATAAAGGAAGACAATGAAAAATAACAATTATGACATGTGTTGACGATCATAAAAAAATTTAAAAGAAGAGAATGTAGTTATAGCATCTGCCTATTTGCAACATTCTTTGATTTGCCTTCAGTTTCTGTCAAAAGAATCATACAATTATTTGTAGTTTTCATATTAGAATTTGTGGCTGGGAGGGAATTATCTATGGTTTTCCATGATTTGTATCTCAGTTAATAAAGAAGTGTGGCAGAGTTCCCATTAATGTGTCCCTTGAAAGAAAAGTTGTCTAGGAGATTGCATGCTCTCTTACTAAAATTGTCTTCCTCCAAAAAGACATATACATACCTGAGAAACAAGTTCTTTTCTGGAAATATTAGAATACGATTTGCTATTAGAACACCAACTCTGCATATCCCTTCAGGATGGTGGATCAGCTGGAGTGGAGTGATAAAGAGAGAAGGGAAGATAAATATCATTCAAAGACTAACTTGTACTGTCATTGGCACCATTTAGTCCTGACAGATATGAGAGATTAAAAAATAGAAAGCAGACATAAAACAAGCACTTTGGGGGATATACATTTACTTCACAAATATAATTAACCAAAGGTTTTCCAGCTATCTTCAAAAATGACATCTACTAAGAAAACTTTAGAATCGACCACATAAACTTTTGAACCCTTGGCCTCAGGACACCTTATCTTGTCCAATCAATCAACCCACAGATTTTATTTTATTTTTTTAGTTTCTATAAAGTGTTTCAGACTCTGATAATCCTTTGTCCTTTCACACCCTTGCTATGTCAGACCAAATTCCATCCTGTTTTCTCCTTTATTATACAATTTGGTCTTGTTTTTACAATCTAGACTTTGTTCACTTGCTTTTTAATTTCTCTTTACTGACTCCAAGTGCCTTTGAAAAAAGCAAAGCACTTTTAACAAGTGGACAAACTGCTTCAGTCAGTAGATTCTGCTTTTCTTTTTCCCAGAATAATTGCTGTTTTGTGTCTTCTTGCCATTTCATCACTTTTCTTGAGATTGTGGTAAGGTGTATATGCCATACTCTGAGAGTCTTTGAGGACTATGAACTCCTTTTTCCCTTTTCTAAGAGTACATATCTGGTCATCTTTCAGTAGTTTCCTTTCAGGGATATACTGATATTATTTTCTTATATTGGATGTAAGCATAAACAAAAGCATGTTTGGGGAAATTTCTCTCACATCATTATCCTCATTCTTTACCTCCTACTTCTACTTCAAATTCCATGCTTTGTTGGTCCCTCAGTATCACTTAGATGTCCTACTTTTGTGTTCTCATGATGTATTGTTCAACTGTAGCACTTACTTTAAAGCAACATAATCAGATTATTTGCCTTTCTTTTCCAATAGACACCTTGGTAGCAAGAACAATGTCTTACTCAAATGTTTCACCTCCAGGATTTCAGCACAATATATAGGAAATACTAGGGGCTGGGATGGAAATAAACTGTTCAGTGGAAGTACTGCCTTAAATTAAGGGTGGGATGTTTGGGTTAAAGGAAAGGGTTACTAAGGAAGAATAAGAAAGTAAAATGGGTTGATTTGGAGAATATAAAAGGCTAAAAAACAAGTTCTGTCAAGAATATCTGCGAAGTTCCTGTTTTGGGTTTTTTGTTTGTTTGTTTGTTTGTTTGCTTACCTGTGGAAAGAGAAGAGTACCATGTTCTGCAAGGCTGATCCCAAAGGCACAACCAAACTCCTCCCAAGTTAGAGAGTTTTCAGCAGAGTGAAGAAGTAAGTAGAGGCTGCATTATTTGCTATCATGTAAATATCTTTTGTAACTAAAGGCAAAGTAGGGTATATATCATCTATGAGCTCTGAAAGTCAATACATTTGAACTTACATGTATTGAGAACCCGCTTTGTGCTGGAGCGACAGATATAAAGACAACTGGGACATGTCTCCTAGTAACTCTTCTTTTCTCAACCAAATAAACTATTCCAGTCATCACAGCTGTCTCTCTGTCAGCCGTCCACAACACCACTCAAGGAGATCTTTAAAATTTTCTTCTGAAGAACTCAAATGGCTTCTTTTTCCTATAGGTATTGCATTCTTTGCCCACTGTGAATTTAACCTTAAGTTTTCCATAAATGGTATACCCAAATAGCGCTCTAGTAGATAGCTCATGTTGAATTGGTAATTTCTTACTATATGTTTTTAATTTATTCAGTTAAAAATATGTATTGTGCAATGTGTATGTGCCTAGAATGTTTCTGTCCACTGAAATACATATGTGAACAAGATAGAAAAAGTTTCTGTTTTCATAGAGCTTACATTTCCATGAGGGCAGATAATAAACAAACATGTGATCAGCATTTATCCTACAGTAATGCTTTGAAACAAACAACTCTAAAATCTCTAAATTGAAGTACCAAACATTATTTTTTTATTAGCAGTTCTGTGAGTCAGCTGGAAGGTGACTGACCTTAGCATGGTTCAGCTTATCTTGACTCAAAACTGTCAGCTGGTATCAGATCTTTCCCCCTTGCCTATTTGGTTTCTCCCTGGACCAGCAGCTACCTGGGGCATGTTCTTCTCGTGGGGAATGGCAGGAGTGCAAGAGAACAAGCCAGAGCTTGCCAGCAAGTCTAAAACTCTGCTTCAGTCACATTTACTAATATTTCATTAACCAAGACAATTCACATACCAAGCCCAACATGAATGGACCAGAGAAGTATTTTTCATTCATAGATGAGAAGAACTGCAAATTTTATGGGAAAAAGTATAAATATATAATTTTATAATAGGAAGCAAATAAAGAATTGAAAATAATTCAATCTATTTACCCTCATGGTCACAATTGTTCAGGATCCTTCTGCATATGGGACATACTTATTGCCATCCCAAGAAACCCACAAAATCTCACTCAGTTATGGCATCAGGTTCAAATGATTCGTGTCAGGTATAGATGGAACTGCTCTTGATCTGGACATCTATGAGCTGAATTGCACGTTAGCCACCCCCCATACATTTAACATACAATGTTGGAATAGGGACAGGATAAACCAATTAAAACAGTTGTATCCAACAAGGAAAAAACTAAAGAAAAAGAGAAGTCTCTGGTCTATAGCAAGTTTGAAATTCTGCCAGGTTCCCCTACAAAGAGGCTGTTATATACTTTGGTTAGGCCCTGGTTCTGCACCTGGGAGTTTATCACCGAGATACTGTTATACATGGGTCTTCACTCTGCTCTCAGAACGCCTTCCTTTCTCAACTTTGGCTTTTCTGATAAGTACTAGGGAATATGCCCTTCTTGGGCAGCTGGGCTGATTTCTCAGCCTGCTTCCCACCTGTAAGATTTTGGGAGCCAGAGATCTTTATATATATCAAACATAGTCTTTTTAAATCCAGGCTGATGGAAATTTTTCCAGTACAGCTTTCTCAAAAACTTTATGGATTTACTATGTATGATTCCAGTCGACTACATGTGCCAAATGCCTTACCCACAGTTGTTTTGGAGATATGCTTCTTTCTAGATATAAGTGCAGGTACTTTGCACATGTTAGTCATCTGTGAGTCATAAATTATTTCCTTAATCTTTTCAGGGGTCCTAAAAAAGGGTGTGACAAACCACTTTCTTGACTTTGTCTTTACTTTATGGCAATGTTCTGATGGCCACACCTTTACATAGAGAGAAATGATTTAATGATTCAAACTTAAAATTTCCAGAATCTCGAGGTTTTCTCAATTCCCCTCAATCCTGCTTGCAAACCGTTTTTTTCCCAAGCTCACCTCTTTCTTGTAGTAACTTATCAAATGCAGATAATAGCAGCCAACCCATGTTCTGAACATTCTGCCTCAAAAACTTCCCAGCCCAATGCTACAGGTACACTTAGTACTTTTTTTTTTTTTTTTTTTGCCTTCTAGGTTATTGTAGTCAGTAGTTTTATCAAATATTTTGTTACTACAGCATATGGATGGTTGTTTTTCCAGCTTCTTATTACAGTTTTTTATAGTTTTCTCTCTACTTACCACAAAATCCCAAACCAAATGATACATATTTTAAAGTTTTTTGACAGCAGAAGCCCATTTCTGGTATAATTTTTATATCAACTAGCAATTGGCACGTTAATGATGAATGACAAGCCTTATGACATGACCCAAATCTCAGAGGCTCAAACAATAAGTGTTTACTTTCTTGCTAATGATTGAAGCAGCACTACTTCAGGTCATCGGGGGACTTGGTTCTAGGCCTCTGACTAGGTTCAGTTTTGTTCTCAGAGTCTCTTCATTCTTCTTCAGAAGTGGTTATTTATGACGTATTTTCCTTATAGGGAAAGGCAGGAGCACCAGGATGCAAGCAAGACACACAGCATATGTAAAGGCTCTGTTCTCAACACACCTGCCAACATTAGTTAACCAATTTAAGTCACATAGCTAAGCATACATAACATGCACAGTTACATGTCACCTAGCATGGTTATTGGAACAGGGAGGGAGTCAAGAATTGAGAACATTTCAACTAGCACGCATGCAAACAAACAAAAAAATATCAACTAGTACAAATGCTGTGAAGAAAATAAAGCAGAGCTTTACCTAGAGGATGCCTGAAAAGCTATTAAGAGTAGTTTCTTGGAGATGACATTTAAACCGAGGCTGAATGCTTTCCAGGCAGAAGCAGCAGACAGTGCAAAGACCCAGAAGCAGGGATAAGCTCAGAGCGATGGAGGAACTAAAAGTAAGTCCTTGGAAGGGTGGTAAGGAGATGAAATTGATGAAGTAGGCAGAGATTATTTAGACCTATGTTATTATCAGTGTTATATGCATTATCATATAACTGGACATTTTCAAAGGATTATTTACCAAAGGATTATTTACTCACAAAAGTTTTTTTGTGAGTTCTCTTGGCTGTCATGATAACCCATGAGTAGGGCAGCTGCAGTCAACCAGTCTGGAAAGTTTTATCCAGATTGAGCTGAATACTCAAATCTAAATAATTTACCTTTTCATTGGTTCTTACTGGAGTGTTGGCCTAAGTTGTTTCAAAGGCAACACCTGAAAATACTAAGAATTCTTGACCAGGGTGGTCCCAGCTGAAACACTGAAGAGGTAAAATGGTGGCCTCCGAAACTACTTAGCTTCTTAACAATTCCAGGTGTTTCTTTCCCCCTGGGCTTCTGAGAGATAACTGGAGATATAAAGGAGTTGGCGCCTTCTTTTCCCCCTTAGTCTCACTCTTGGGAGAAACTTCTTATTCTTTTGCTCCCCAGAGGGTTTTGTAGGTCGAAAATAGTGACAGCCGTCTTTGTTGATGATATCCTTTCCTGGGAAGTCTTTGTGCTGGTCCTTGGGATATGACGCAACCCTTGGTATAACCCCAAAGGTGCAGCCCATGCCTTTGGGAAGTTCATGATTCATTGGGGTGTGATATAAGTTCAAGTGGGGCACACTCATGACCACAAACAGTACGCTCACATATAAAGTCACTTATAAGTATCTTAAAATGTCACTCTGTCAGAAACACAGAGGTGCTGATCGCTGAACTGCCCTTGATCATGAGACCTTGAGGACTTTCTAGAAATGACCATTAATCTTGGTCCTATGTGAAAAATTTGATTTAAAAAAATGGCCTTTAATTAGCCAGATTTTCTTTTGCCCTTATCTTTGTATAGACTTAAGGAAAAGAAAGCTATTCTCCTTTCAAACACTTGGGGGAAAAAAGTAAATCAAACCCAGCCACACGGAGAAGCGGCTGCGCTCCCTGGGTCACAACAACACCTCTACAGGTGTGCCCTTGACTTCTGTTAAGAACGACCAGCGAAACAGGTGAAATCCCCAGTTGTAACTTTGCGCTGCAGCATCTTTTATCAAGAAAGGGACTGCGTCTAGATGAATCAGAGTATGCTGGCTGGTGGAGCTCAGACACAATCATGTGGTTTTTCAGGAGAAATAAATGCGACAGTGTTTATTTCACACACATTTGTTTGTCAGAGGACTTCAAAGCAGTGGGCAGAGATCCGTTATGCATGGCCACCTGTCCCAATGGCTGCACCTCGTCTTTGCAGGTGGGACCCGGGGGTCATTAGCACTGAGGCAGCTCATGCTCGGTTCAGCTCCTGTGCCACAAGGTAGGACAGGAATCCTGCCAGGAGGAGGACTTGGGTCCTGGCTCCTAACCACCCCTGTTGGACTTCAGCCAGCAGCACTGCCCAAAGAAGCCAGCAGACTGAAGGAATCTTCCCGCCCATGCGAGTGGCAGGTTAAAACCTATAGGACTGTTCAATCAAAGGCATTGCCTCGCTCTGTCCTGAGCTGCTGTTGTACGCTGGGACACATGCTGCTAGGAGACAAAGAGGACACGCGTTTATTTTCAAGCGCAGGACTTTGGAACCACTTGGGAAGAACATTCTTGATTGAGAACCAAAACACTCCATGATGCTTAACCAACCTGCAAAGTGAAAAATCAGCATCGGCCCATGCAGCCGGAAGGCAGGAGGAAGGACCTATACCCTGAAAAAAATTTTTTTTCAAAATATCCCTTAAATGATATTTGTGTGCATTTGCAAAATTACCCCTTTCTGAATCAAAGTCTCAAGCTGTTTGCATCTGAGAACATATGTTGTGCCGCTAGACAGCCTCTCAGCCCGCCACAGCCCCTGATATCCCCCGCCGCCTTGAATAATGGCCAGTTCCCGGAAAAAAGGTGCCGCCGCTCAGTCAATGCCCTGTAATAATATTTTAAAATAAATGATATGCATCATTAAATCACCAAGGATGACTAACTCAATTTTAGAAAACCCACAACTCCAGCAATCATAGTTACAGCTCTGATTTGAATATTTTCACTTTCACCTGAACAGCCAGTGGGAGCCAGTCAAGCAGATTCGCATCCGGGCTGTAGTCTCAGAGGAGCAGGAAGGAACCTGTGATTATGTAGTTACAGTAACGTCGGCTAGATGCCTCCCGTCCACCAGGGCTTTTTAGACTTTTCCTTCCTCCCTTCTTGCCTTCTGATTTACATATCACAGGCATCTTCTTTGTAAAGTTACCTTAAATAATTTATTAGGTTGATCTTTTTAAAATTCTATCCTGGCTAAATGTCATAAGGAGAGGGGGAAAAAAGTCTTCTAAACTTATTTAAAGGTTCTACTGGAGTAGGCCAGTTACCTGCTTCACTGCTGATGTTCTAAAAATACCTCCATGTCCGTACTATTATCCATTCTTCACGTCCAATTGCTCTGTTATGGTAATAGTCAGACGCACACCATGCAGTAATTACTTACAGCTGACTGAAGAAAAGAATATTCAACTCCCCCACTGTTCCACGGGAAGGTCTTTATGCTCTATTAACTCATTCCTGTTTATTAATACTCTACTGGTGATTCAGGCTGCTGCCTCTTAGGTTTGTAATAGGAGGACTATTAAACAGCAATTACTGACCATATGGGTTGGCGAATATTTGTTGTTTTCTTTTAGTGGGCTTTTCTACCCCCACCTCCTTCCAACTTGTTTTTTAAGAAGCCATATTACAACATAGTAAAAGTAACATCACATCTGCATGAGATTAACAAGCTTGGCAGTATTTCTCCCTTAGAAAATGTGAATTTATTCCCAGATTATCATGGCTAGCTTAGGAAAAAGAGATCATGGGAGACATAGGAAAATGTGGAAGATTGTTCACATGTGGGAAGACCCCCTACCCTGGATGAGAATTTGGCACTTGCGTTCCCTAAGTCACTCAGCTGGCTGTTTCTTACTGCCTTTGAGAAGGCACTGACCAACCCTCGGGCACCCTCTACTCCTGAAAAATAAGCATATTTACTGAGGAATCCAAACCTAATACCATTATCCCTTTTATGTTCCCCCAAGCGTTTGGAAGTGGTCACTTTAAAATTTAACCTTTAGTCAATTCATCTTCCAAAGAGCAGACACCTGAACGCTGGGAGATGACGAAGGCTCCTCCTGGGAGAGGGATGGCATGAGTAACGGGTTCAAGTGAGGCAGGCAGGTGGTAAACGATGGTTATGGTAATAATAACGTGAGCCTCTCTCTCAGGTAGTGAGGACTAAACATGTGGCAAGCATTAAACACATTTAAAGGGAGATGCGTCTTCGAGATATGTAGGAGACCAGGAGCTGATTTCCATTGGAAGATGCTGGGTTGTGATCCAGAGCAGATAAGTTATTTGACCAGCAACCTCCACCAAGGCGGAGGCTGGGTACCGGGCTCCCTGACGTAGTTGGCTCTGCCTCCAAAGCAGCTGGTCCTCTTAGTGCCCCCTGGGGCTTGTCTTCTAACTTCTCCCCTTTCCCATAAGGGGTGTTTCTCCTCTTATGTACAAAGACTTTTAGCCCTTCAACAAACGGTAACAAACCTCTGAAAACTTCAGCTTGCCCCAATCTCACCCTTTGCAAACTACCAAGCAAATTTAGCATTTACCTGTGGCAGGTGTTTGTAGCTAATCTAACACTCTTCCTTTGTCACCTGCTGGTGTTGTGTGTGGAAGTTTCTTCTCTCAGATACGCACTAAATCCTTCAATACAAGGATGGTATCTTTTAAACTTTTTTCTCCTTGCACCTAGTTTGGTAATGGATGCTCAGTTGGTGTTAAATAAAGATTGGAATAATTTAATGGAAATATGTAAAAGAAAAAGGACATCAGTCCCTAGGTTTTCTTACATAGGGAGATGTAGAAGCTACAGTTTCTGGGGTAAGTTTGGGAAAAAAACAGTAACAAAAATAAACAACAACAACAAAATGTCAAATCTCTGCCTCAACACGTAACAGTACTAAGTTAATGGATGGAATATAATTGAATTGAATTGAATTACACTTGTTAAGACCCCAGAGCTTTTTCACGATATCTCTAAGCAATAGAGAAAAGGAATTTATTTCATCTGTAACCTTTGGATGAATTAGAATCCTCAGTAACTTATGGCCTAGAGGGCCCTCAAGGGGAAGAGGGTTTCTTTCAGTTTCTGTGGTGGGCACTTTCACCAATACAGACTGACCCCAGGCAGGCTCAGACCTACCTGGTATGATCGGAAAGGCTCCGTGAGGCCTAGCCTGCCCCCAGATATCTCATAGATTGGAGAACATGTGGATTTGCAATGCAATTTTGTTTTTATTACTATTGTTTTTAAAGCAGGATTCTGTTTGTGGTGGGGGGTTGCTTTGTTTTGTTTTGTTTTGTTTTTTAATTTGGCCACGCTGCTCAGCTTGCAGGATCCTAGTCCCTTGACCAGGGATTGAAGCCGCGCCCTCGGCAGTGAAAGTGTGGAGTCCTAACTACTGGACCGCCAGGGAATTCCAACAGGATTGTTTTTTGATTAAGCATAAGCAGGATACTAATGTAGATTAAAATAGAACAGCTCCGATTGAAGTCAGGTTGGGGAGATGTGGATGCCTAACCTGATAATTCAGCTGATAAAACCATAGCGGTCCCTCTGGGAGACCCCAGTGTTCCTGGGAACACTGTATGAAAAGCATTTTTCTATTCCAGCCCCCTTTTTTTTTTTTTTTAAATTGGGTGCTGTCTCAATTATCCTTTATTTGTAGTTTACCTTGAATTACTCTGGTAACCTATTGAGGTTTTTTTTTTTTTTCTCCAATTCGCGCTGTCTCGGCGCACGTACGTGTCACCAGCTCTTTTTTTTTTTTTTTTTTTTTTATTTATGGCTGTGTTGGGTCTTTCTTTCTGTGCGAGGGCTTTCTCTAGTTGTGGCAAGTGGGGGCCACTCCTCATCGCGGTGCGCGGGCCTCTCACTATCGCGGCCTCTCTTGTTGCGGAGCACAGGCTCCAGACGTGCAGGCTCAGTAATTGTGGCTCACGGGGCCAGCCGCTCCACAGCATGTGAGATCTTCCCAGACCAGGGCTCGAACCCGTGTGTCCGGCATTGGCAGGCGGACGCTCAACCACTGCGCCACCAGGGAAGCCCCACCAGTCCCCTTTTGATACACATGTGTAGACTGAATCAAATCCACATGGTTAGCTAACAACAAACGGCTATGAAATCCAATCTTCTGGTTAATTAGCCAAGTTTGCTTTGTTGTTGTTGTTTTTCTGTATCACCTACCTGTGTTAGTGGATTAAGTCCTTGTCATCAGCAGGCCACTGATAATAGGTACATATGTGACATTGGAGGACTAGGCCATTGGGCCTCCTTTTAACATAGCTGAGACAAGTTTAAAGTCAGATGAGGGACTTGACTAAGGAGGGATGGCTACTTGAGGATCTTCAAAGACAAAGCAAATGTGAGGGTGGAAGTGGTTGATTTCAACTTGGCCATTCCTGCACCTTCAGGGTTGAAGTCTTGGCACTGGCTTCAACTCAGCTTGGTTGTCCCATGTGCACCTAGTCCTGGATCACAAGTTTACATCAATTTCAATCCTGCCTGTGTTGAGAGGAGCTGCCACAGGGATTTGCTTAGGGTGCTGGGAATTATGCTTCTCCTACACACAGCATGATATAGGTTATGCTATAGTCTTTTATAGCATTTAAAAAATTGGCGGGGAGAGCCAGCCTATTAGTTGGTGCCACCTTAGCAAAGGCAGCGTAGAGTGGGGCGGCCACCGGAGATGCCTAGCATTGTGTTCTGAAGAGCGGCCAGAGGCGTGATGGAGCGGGCCAGGGACCATTTACACCTGAGATGGACCACAGAACAGCACGTACCAGAGGTAGAAGTCCAAGTCAAACGGAGAAGAACAGCCTCACTGAACAACCAGGAGTGTCACCTGTACCCAAGGCGATCTCAGCAGCAGCAGCAGCAGCAAGTACCTGTGGTGGATTTCCAGGTGGAACTGAGACAGGCATTCTTAGCTGAGACACCAAGAGGTGGTTAAAGCAGTATTCGAACACCCAGGTAGCAGATTCCAAGAGAGAAAAACAAAGAAAAAAAACAGGCTCTATCTACTATTCGAAGCTTCCGCCCCAGCTTGCATTGTTTGTAGGAGAACCTGCGTCATACCTTGATCTGTAGCCTTCCCTTAGGTCTCAAGGATCCTGAAACTTTCCTGTGGACATTGGATTTGGTGGAAAAGCAATCATGACTGTGGGAAAGAGCAGCAAGATACTGCAGCACATTTATTATAGGATGAGATGTATCTTGCAAGATGACCAGATCTTTATTGGCGCCTTTAAGGCTTTTGACAAGCATATGAACTTGATCCTCTGCGATTGTGATGAGTTCCGGAAGATCAAGCCAAAGAATGCTAAGTAGCCAGAGCATGAAGAAAAGTGGGTTTTGGGTCTGGTGTTGCTGCATGGGGAGAACTTGGTTTCCATGACTGTGGAGGGACCAACCCCCAGAGATGCTGGCATTGCTTGGGTACCACTTGCTGGAGCTGCAGGAGGCCCTGGGGTTGGGAGGGCAGCTGGAAGAGGTGTTCCACCTGGTGTTCCAATGCCTCAGGCTCCTGCTGGATTAGCAGGCCTTGCCCGTCCCAACAGGTAATGACCCCACAGGGAAGAGGCACTGTCACAGCTGCTGCAGTTCCTGCTACTGCCAGCACTGCTGGAGCCCCAGCTCAGTATCCACCAGGACGGGGGACTGCACCTCCACCTGCTGCTCGAGTAACCCCACCTCCAGGAATTATGGCTCCTCCACCTGCTCTGAGGCCACCCATGGGCCCACCAGTTGGCTTCCTCCTACTCGAGGGACACCAATAGGCATGCCCTTCCAGGAATGAGACCCCCTCCACCAGGAATAAGAGGTCCATCTCCCCCAGGAATGCATCCACTAAGACCCTAGGATACTATTGGTCCTTCTGAGTCACTTTTTTTCCTGCAATGTGTCTTGTGAAATGTGTGGACTGTTTGTGAGCTTTTTGTCCCCTCTGCTGCATTAATATTAGCTAATAAATACATAGATCAATTAAACCGTGAGGTACTGCTCTACAAAAAAAAAATTGGGGGGTCGTGTATATTGCAGAATGTCCTTTCATTCTTTCACTGATAGAGGCAGCAGGATATAGAAGAGAATACGGTATGGGGACTCAAGGGATCTGTATTCTAGAACAAATCTTTTCACCAATTAGCTGTGTGTTTGGGGGACATATTATTTAGCCTCTCTGCACCCCCGTGTCCTCATCTGTAAAATAATGCCCTCTGGCTCGGATTTGTTTCTGAAATGCTTTTGGCTTTACTGGGCCATCAGAAAAATCTAATGTTCCCTATCTGGTAACTTTGAGTTAAATTATATTAAAACAAAACAAATAATTATAAGCAGTCACTTTATGAATAAAATGCTTCTATATGCCAAGAATTTTAAATTAGGCTCCATGACAAAAACATTTATTTCTGATATCAGTGAAAACTTGAGATAAGTCAGTAAGGATGGTGTTAAGCCTTGTAAATATTATCCAACTGTGACTTGGAACTGTGGAACTGTCCCCATGGGTGAGAACATCTGGGCACTCTGCTGGCTTCATTTCAGGCGTTCACTTATCCAATACATGCTTGCTTTGTTTCTTCCATATCTCATTATTCAATTAAAAAGCATATATTCAGTTGATACCATGGATTCATTCAATAAATGTCATCTGATGCATCTTGAAGGAAGAACCTGCTACATATATAACACTGTTTTCATTGTTACTAATAATAGTATCAATATAAAAGATAAGTTCCCAACTTTGAAGATCTGATAATCTCACTCAGGAGGGAAAATGTATATGGTAAAGAGATAGGTGACTTCATATGACAGTACATGAATAGGGTCCAGGAGAAGGATACAGGATATAAGGATATAAGCTTTGGAGTGAAGGGGGGTGATGATGTGGGCTAGAGTGGACAGGAAGTGTTCAGGAACGTCTTCTGCCGTTCCTTAACACATAAAATTAGCACAGGTGAAGAGGAGGAGAGAGGCCACTTTAGGTAGGAGAAAGGACTGTGCAAAAGCAGCGAATTGGATAAGACTAAGAGATCTATGAATTTGCTAAAGATCCAGGTCCATATGGAAAGAAAGGCTTCTATGAGAGACTAGTGGGGGCAGGGATGGCATAGAATCTTCCATTCTGGGAAGGTATTGAAACTTGGGCAAAGAATTTTGGCCATTATCTCACAGGCACAGAGGTCCTTCTTTCCTTTTTCTTTATAAGCTGTTTTGCTCAGTGGAAATATTATTAGTAAAATCACAGAGGAGTCCTAAGAGAAAAGGAAAAAAAAAAAAAGACTGTAGAAAAGCCACTTGGGGAGCAGGTGAGAACAAGAGGTTATAAAACACTGGAAAACATGACTGAGGCAGCAGGGCTTGGAAGGCCCATGATGGAGGCAGAGACCAGACTGTGTGACCATTTCAGGGTTCAGTTTCTCTTGCTCTGGGTACCGTGGGCCGGAAGGCAGTGCAGGGTACCAAGTAGATGTCTGGAGGAGAATGCTGGAGAAAGAGCGCAGAGCAAAAGGAAGAGACCAGGAGAAGATAGATGGAGACAGAGAATCAGACAAGAGTGAAGAATGAGGGGAACAAAGAGTGCATGGTCAATGAGGTGGAAGACAAAAGGAAATTAATCAAAATGATTATGTGGCAGGTTTGGAGTTCAACTCACAAATTCAGGTGCATAAGAATATGTAACTATTTTACGTAAATTATTCTCCTTTTACTTCAGGCCCCCGATCTGCAGGAGGCAGAAATGTAATCTGTCATTTCAGCTTCCTTCCATCAAATCCCCGAATGTGTCCCTCATTTCTGGGGCCTTCAGTAGTACCAAGGTGATGGAGGTGGCTGCAGCGGGCACGGCATCTGCCCTTGGTTGGGCATCTGTCCACTGAGCATGTGTCAATCCTGCCACAATCACCAGTCCATGCAGTTCACCGCTGAGGCACGCCTCATTCTTACCTAGCAGGTATTCAGGGTCTCCCAGGGCCTCTTCTGGGCCCCTCTCTTTCACTGGAGAATCATGGTGTTTATGCAATGCTGGCGGTGAGGAAATTCAATAGATTTGCTATCTCCCTGGACAGGTCTTCTTTGCTCTGGGAAAATAAAGTTATCTCAGGATTTCGTCCCCCTGCCCTTCCGGTACCCCCAGAGACCCAACCCCAGAGTAGGACCAACTTGTTTCTAGGTTTTCTTCCCTTCTACTCCAACTTTCCTCCTTCTCCCAAATGCAGGGAACTGTCTGCATTTTTGAGGGCAGATTGCACTCTTACCAAATGCTCCACTCTTACCTTCCTATCTCTGATGAGGCTGAATCATTTTATACACAGGAAAGATGACACAGAGTGGTTATATGACTTACTTGAGGTCACACTGCTTGTCAGTGAGAAAATGGGTAAAAATGAAAATATGCTAGCTTGACTACCTTTTTTTCCTTCCCCCTTCCCTCTTCCCTTCCTCCCTTCCCCCTCCCTCCCTCCCTTCCTTCCTTCCTTCCATTCTCCCTCCCTCCCTTCTTTTTTCCCTCTCTTTTCTCCTCTCTCTCTTCTTTCCTCCCTCTCTTCAAAAGAATTTATTATGTGCCAGACTGTATACAAGTACCAGATATACCATACTGAACAAATTAAACAAATGAAATGTATTGCTTTCATGAATTGCTAGTCTAGTAGGGGAGATGGACATCAAACATTGCATACACAGACTCATAATTAAACTGTGGTCAGTACAATGGGTTCTATGAGAAAGTAGTAAGGAGAATCTAATTTAGACTAGACAATCAAGGAAGATCTTTCTGGGGAAGAGACATCTGAACTGAGAACTCAGACAGGGATGAGAGCATTCCAGGTATAGGGAATGGCTTATGCAAAGAGTTGGCATGTTCAAGGAGCTCAAAAACATGCCTGTGACTGAACTATTTGAAAGGGGGAAAATGAAACAAGATGTGGTTGGAGAATGAGAAGGACCAAAGTCTATAGGGCTTTATCAGCAAAGTTAAGAAATTTGGATTTTATTCTAAGCTTAATTGAAAACAAAACTTAAGCAGTGAATGACATAATCTGATTAACATTTGAAAAAATTTATTCTGGCTGCTCTGTGGAAAATGGATTGGAGTGAGGAAGGATGGAAAAGAAGAGACCATTTGTGAGTTGGGGGCCTTTTAACTATTCTTGGGAAAGGTGATGTGGGTTTGGAGCAGGGGTGCGAGAATGGGGAAGGGAAGAAATGGAAGAATCAAGTCGTACTTTGGAAGAGTTGACACATTACTGGATTTGAGATGTTAGGGGGGACATAGCTCCCCAATTTCAGACATGAATTATTATTCCCTCTACTCTAGAAACCCTATTGAATCCCATTAAGATGTAAGTTCGGTTGTTATAATAGAAAACCATGTGAAACAACCTTTTCTAGAATTGCAGATGTTAGTGCTTCAAGGATGTATGGCACTGAGATGGCTAGATATTTCTAAGGCATATAAATTAGATAAGTGGATAAATCAGGAATCTGGTATAAGAAGTGTGTTTACAACCCCCAAGCCTATTCTTAGATACTGATTAATAATAAGTTTTTACCAAATAATTCCCAAAATTGTTACTAATATCGATCACCAGACGCTTGTAAATTTTCAACCACATTTATGTCTCTCGCCTATATTTGATCCCAATAATAAATAAGGTGGATTTCTTCCCACACAATAGAAATAAATCGGGCCCCAGTAACTTGGTAGGTCATAGGTCAAATGACAATTCAGAGGTGGAGGAATGACTGGACCCTTCATCTTTGTAACAATCACTGAGATCTAGGGAGAGAGAAGAGCTGCCTAACAGTCCTTTAAACATGTTGATTCATTCCAGGTTGTTTTCACTGAAAACTTAGAAAAGCAATCTGTAAACTGGTCCTTGGGCCTTGGTGAGAATTTCTCAAAGGCAGTGAGGCCCACGTCGGGAGCATGTACAGTAAGGATGAGCATAGCCATCAGTCTTTCACAGTAAGACTGTTTCTCAGTCCAACATCTAGACTCTTATTTGGTCTTCCAGTTTGGGGCAGTTTGACACCCTAACAGAAGATAGTTTAGTCACCTTGGTAAATGACTTCATGTAGTTATTATTACAGTAAGTAGTTCTAGCAAAGAAAGAAAGCAAATCTGAACAAAAACAATGTTGGAACAGGTGTTCTAGCTGTTGGAGAAAAGTTATGAGTGACATCACTCAATCACCTTGTTTCTCTAATAATAATATATTACTTTTTAGAGGCATTGCTTTTTTCGAAGCATTGCTTTTTTTCTGTGTGCCACCTTTTATAAATTTCACATCTGATATTTTCCCCCTTTGAGTGTGCCACAGCAGAAGCAAGTTATATTTGCAGAAGGTGAGCCAGAGGAATGTTCATCCTGTTTGGAATCAAGCTCTTTCCTAAGTTTATTTAGAAACCAACATAACACTTAGCAAGACACTTCTGATATATTTTGCCTTTTATTTGAGTTTCTCAAATCCAAAATGTTGCATTTTAGAGCTTAGAGAAAATTTAAATGAAAACAAAAAAAAAACCCTATTTCTCATGTCCCTCAATTGAAAAATCTGAAAGGAAGAGTATCTGCATTAAATGATGTTATGAACATTTTAGTAGTAGACCAGACACAGACATCCATGTATCACTTTTTCTTCCCACGTGGAAAGAGCACTGATTCAGGGGAATGCTTTCCCCTTATACCAATGGAGAGGAAAAGGGATTCTATTTTCTAGGTATCTTATTTAGTAAAATTAAACAAAGCTGGATTTAAAGCCTTTAATGAAGACAATAGAATATGTTAAGTAACCAACTAATATTCTGCTGAAAACCTGACAACCCTCAGGAGGCCTCACAGAGTCTATGATTGGACTGTGAGTCTCTTCCAATGTGTTTTTGATTTGGATAACTCCAAATCTACCCCATCCCCTTGCCATTTCAAGCAGCACTATCACAGTTCAGGCAATCAACAGACACCTGGAGGAAGAGAATATTCAGTCTGCTGTCGGGAACGCAGGGGAGACAGAATGTTAATTTGCAGCAGTCACCTCAAAATTGGGACACGTGATGTTCCCCCTCGGACTCCCCCGCCTCTGAGAAGACTCTCCTCAGAGACTTCCTTTCATTCCCTCGAGACTGGATCCAGTTGGCTTGGACGTGCCATAAGAAAATGCTATAGATGCAGCAAGAGAAATAACTTTCTTTTCCTACGATGATTATCGCGAAGAACTCATGTCAAGAATAAGTAAACTTACCTTCAGAGTTTAATAAGCACCGATTGGTAGAAGGGGAAGGAAAGTGGAACTCAGAAATTCTGTATTTCACACGTGCTTATCTTCTGTAGCCTGGGTTGGGTGTGTGGGCTAGCTCAGTTAGAAAGGAAGCAGGCCAAAAGGAGAGGTAGATAATAAAAAGGAACTTTTATCAGGGAGCTTCCTATATTGTTGATAGTTAACGTCATTATGAGTGTCTAGTGTTTCCATTAGAAATGTCCAATATGGGGGCTTCCCTGGTGGCGCAGTGGTTGAGAGTCTGCCTGCCGATGCAGTGGACGCGGGTTTGTGCCCCGGTCCGGGAAGATCCCACATGCCGTGGAACGGTTAGGCCCGTGAGCCATGGCCGCTGAGCCTGCGCGTCCGGAGCCTGTGCTCCACAACGGGAGAGGCCACAACAGTGAGAGGCCCGCGTACCACAAAAAAAAAAAAAAAAAAAAAAAGAAATGTCCAATATGCAAATAAACAAATGGTCATGGACACAGTCCCTTCAGAATTAGCCACTTTAAGGGACGATTGAAATGTAGTGGGGATTTCAGGGGTAGGGAGAATACATACACTTAAACGGATAATTTATCATTACCTGAGGCCCCTATTGGCATTGATAATGTTCCACAAGGGCTTAGAATTTAGAGATAGGTTGAATAAAAATGAACAAGGAAAACACAGCAGTGAGTGTCTGTAAATGCCGTCCAAGGCCAGTGTGATCACTGCTGCTTCTACTACAAATAGCAAACATTTACTGTGTCTTTCTCATGTGCCGATCAATGGTCTAAGTCCCCTCTATGTATAAGTTATTTAAATCCTCATAACAATGGGAATTATTATTCCCATTTTATAAGAAGTGAAACTAAAGCACAGAAAAGTTGAGTAACTTGCTCATAGGAACATGGTACTAATAGCACATCCAAAGCACATTATTCTGACTCTTCACCATGATGACTACACTGTGTCTGTAATGGGAGAACAAATGGAACTTGCATGAAAAACATACATAGCAAGTAGGCTGTACATGGTTAATTAGCTTACCAGTAGGCATCATTTTAAGGGTTGCCTAATTAATGATTTAAGAATAATTCTTTTATAGAAATAGTTTGTGTATAAATAGTTCAACAAATAGTGATATAATGCCATGCTCATTGTAATAAACAATATGTTTTAGATCTGCAGGACCTTATTGCCAAATGGTATGTACTTTTTATTCCTTCCTTTGAAGAAAATTAATTGAACTCATGAACTGTTGGGCATATCAGGTACTTTAGTCAGTGTACATTAATTTGAATAAAATTACATTGAAGTATTGGGATCCTAGGTTTAAAACAGTGACTTGGATTTTTCAAGGGTACCAGAGGCGACTCCTGTAATCTCTTTTATTCCTGAATCTCTGTGTCTCATTCTGACAAATTGTGGATAGGAACTGTACAAAAGTGAATCTCTGTGTCTCATTCTGACAAAGTTTGGATAGGAACTGTACAAAAGTCATCCTCAAAAAATACAGATGTTCTATTTTGCTGGAGACATTACTTTATAACTGTGTCTAAATGCCTTTGTCATCTAGAAAACACAATAAAAATAAGAGCCCGAGGATTTGAGAGAAGGTTTGGAACATGGCGATGGAGGAATAACATTCCTAGGAGAAGTGAAAATACCTTCTCCTCCCTGGTCCACCTGAGCATGCAGCATCCAGTGAAAGTGATGAGAGGATGGTGTTTGTGAAGTGTACACATGCAGTGACATCCTCACCTTTCTAACACCTACAGATGCCATCGTAGACATTTTTCAAGCCCTCTTTTTGCCAGACACACAGCTTGGAATACTTTGGTAGGCCTTTTACCTAATTTTTAACCCTCAGAGATGCTAAGGCAGAGGGAAGCATGTGGTATAAGTGGAATGAATGAAGGCAAATGAGTGCAAAGAGAAGCATTTACCGAACCTCAGGAAGATAGACAGATAGGTCTTTCCTAAATTGTTGTATAAGTAAAGAGCTATTGGATCGATCTTTATGTGATTGTTCCTCCCTAGTTTCAATAAAATATTCCAATTTGGGGGAAATTCCTTCCCTTGTCAATAAAATATAAAAAGAAGAAACTTTAAAATATTTGCAGCCCTTCCTCTAGAATTTCATGCGAATTTTGCCTCTCTCTCTCCTCTTGATATTCTTTTCATGCAAAGCATTCTTGTGTATTTCTTCCATTGTATTTTTTGTGAAGAAAATATAGTGATTATCCAAGATAAGCAGACAAGATCAAGGCAGAGTTTACCTTTCTTCGTGATGCGGTACCAGACTTGTTTAGATTCAGTGCTCTTGAAGGCAATAGGTGTGTCTTTTTTATCTTTATTGGTATCTGTATACATATTACGCACACAGTAAATTATCTGACTGTATCAATTAATGAACAAACAAGAACGGATGACAATAGTAGATGTTTCTGTAAGGTTCTCAAAAAAGATTGAGAGAACATTTTGGAATTCAAGTTAAAAAAATTCACTCAAATGAGATTTTGGGGGATTTCATGTGATTAACTCTTTACATTATCTTGTAGTAATTATACAGAAATCTCTATTTATGTAAACACAGTGAATGCATCATAACACTAGAGTAAGTATACAAATACTGCATGTCAAATTAGGTTATAATCACTTTCAAGGGACGTGATTTCCTAGTTAAACAGATTCGTTTACATCTTGTGAAATAAAAAATAAGTGAAAATAACTATATAAAATCAGGCTTACAGCTGGACAGATCTTCTTGGCAATGGTCCAGGCACTGAATGGGGAAAGCCCCTCCAGCTGAGGAATGCTCAGGACGCCCAGGATGACTTTGCAGGCTCGGCCTGGAGATGGGTCTTTGGCTGCTGTCCTGACTGCATCCTGTCCCTAGTTACCTATGGGGAAGATGGGCTACCTTAACATTTAAGATGAGACTCTTGCTGTGAGGGGGTTGGGATGGAATGGAAACTTGCTCAGTAGAGGAGAAAACAAAGGCAATTCAACATTACACCCTTAGGTAAAAAGCATATTAGAATAAGTCAGGGATCCTCTCACTAAAAGAACAAATAGGTGAAGCTGGCATTGGAATCACAGGAGTTTAGAGTCAGGGTTTGAGTATCACGGATCATCTGGTCCAACCCTTGTAATATAGATGGGGAAAGTGGCCAAACAAGGCAAGGAGCAGTATGAAGATTGAGACCCAGAACTTTTCCTCCCAAATCTGGTGCTTACTTATGATATAACTGAAGCTCATCCTTTTAAGGGAGATCATTTTTAAAAAGCTGCTCATTTCGATGCATATCTTTAAAAAATACATTTTGCATTGCCCTGACTTAGCTAACACTTCCTGCAATGTTCCCTTATGTTGACGGCAGAGGGGCATATTTGTGAAGCTCAGTTATTACATGGTGTCGTAATATGGTGCCATTCTCTATGGCTAATTGTGAAGAGAATTTTGCCTTTTGCTAAGCTTTGGTAAGCCGGGTGTTTTTGCTTATCTTGCCTCTGTGTCCCATCATATTCATCTACTACTTATTTTTGTTGTTTATAAGAATTCACTAAAACTATTTTTTTTTAACCCATGGATTCTTACTTGGAGGTAGCTCCATATTTCTCCTATTGAGTAAAAAATCTGTGGTTTTTTTTTTTTTTTTAGCTTAATTGATACTCTTTTTTGTTCAAAATACATTTGTTGAACACTTACTCTATGCTATGCTGTGCATACGTTGGTTTCTTCCCACATTTCATTGGTTGAATTGTCCTGAGCAGGGCTTGGCAAACTGTGGCCTGGGAGCCAAATCTGGCCTACTGCCTGTTTTTGTGAATAAAATTTTGTTGGAGCACAGTCACGCTCATTTGTTTGCATATTGTCAATGGTTGTTTTGTACCACAACAGCAGAGCTGAGTAATTGTGATAGAGATGATATGGCCCATAAAGACTAAAATATTTGCCATTTGGCCCTTAACACAAAGTGTTGCCAACCCATGATCTCGAGTGTGAACCCTCGATTATCTTGCTGGCTGGATAAGAGAGCCAAATAAAACAGACACTACACTGTAGCTATCCTGAGCACTACTTACTCACAAGTGTTTGTAGCCAGGAGTCATAACCATGGCACCAAACAATATGGAGAGAACCAACAACATCCTAGTCTTCTGAGGAACACAAGGCTTCTCCAGATTTGTTTAGATTATTTTCAAACCCTGTTCCTAGAACCATCCCCAATCTGTACTAATACTATAAACTTGTAGCTTTTCCATTACAAATTTATTGTTATTTCTTTTACCTCTTTTTTTTTTTCCTTAGGAAAAGGTAATTAGGCTATAAACAGAGGTCTGACAACTAATTTCAGTCAAGGCAAGATTCATACAAAGCAGGCAGATAATTTTCATCCTGTGAAATTAAAATAGATAACATTTTAATGACATTCTGAAAAATCCATGTCTAATGTTTTTCCTTTGTTTTCCCTCACCTTCCCTTGTTCTCGTGTGATCCCTATTCTGTGTGGGTAGTGACACGTGCTAATTCAGGCAAACTACCAGCTCACTGCCTTGCTGCCCTCCACGGCTCTTCCTCCCATCCCCACGATTGACCTTTGGGTCAGCTGCTTCTTGCCTTTCCTTGTAGGGGTTTCCCTACACTGAAAAGACAGGACCATCTGAGGGAAAGGTAGTCACTGCCCACCCCTTGAATTTTCAAATTTTCATTGACATTACTAAGAGCCAGTGTGCTTAATCTATATTGGAGCTTCAAGAATTAAAGGTTAGTGGCATCCTGGGCGTGGGTGTGCCCTGTGCACATATTTCTGGGGGGAGTTTCCAACGTTGCTGTGTTCTGTCACTCCAAGAACATATTGAATATGCATCTCAGTGTCAGCAGCACCTTGAGATGCTATCTCCAAAATTATCACCTGCCTTCTGAAAACCATAACCCTAGACATATTGATTGGTTAAAAGGCAGGATCTGAAGGAATAAGTCAGTGTCTCTGTGGATTATCGTAATCAAATAAGGAGAGTATTAACCTAGATACTCACTGATCTGCCAGTATTTGGTTTGAAATGTAGGCATCTCAACTAAAGTTACATGGTTCATTCTTTCGAATATTTCTCCCAGACGTTTAAATACATTACCACTAAGCCAGAACCAAAGAAAGCATAAAAAGCATTTTAAGGAATAAATTCAGCAAGTTTCCATTTGTACCAGATAGTAAAATTGTTGACATGCATTATGAGGCATGTGTATTTTTCAGCCTGTCAGGTTTCAGTCACATACTCAAGATGGAATATTTCAGCTGTCAGGGGTTGTGTAGAAAGGTCTCAGACCATTTAGGTAGTAGCACTTCCTAACAAATAGTTTCCACGTCACCTGGGCTTGCTATTTAGGCAAGTCAGAAGAAAAGCTTATTTCATTAATTATGCTATAAATGTAACTTCAGTGAAGGGTAGCTGGCTAAATACAAGATGAAAGGGCTGGTAGGGATTCTCTCCATCGAAGTGTTGAGTTTCACGCAATTTTATTCAGAGACACTTCCATTACTAAGGAGGCTATGAGTTGATCGACTGTGTCTAGAATCAACTACAGTGGTGAAAATACAAATTGCAAACCAGCATGAAGTCACAAAGGGAAAGGAGGAAAGAGGAGAAGTAAAAGTCGGGGACTCGTACGTGCTCTTCATTTTCCTCTAGGAAAAATAAGTATTGGACCAGCTGCCCAGAGTCCAACAGTAATGGGAGCAAGCCTAATTATTGTTAGGCAGAGGGCCTAATGAGAAGGGCTACCCACACAGCCTTCCTTTGTGTTTCCAGTTGCTTCTGTTTGCAGAGGAGTCTGGATTTTTGTTGGAGGCAAATGATTATGTTCCCTCTGCTTGATGTGCTAGAATGAAATATGGTTGTTAAGGAAAGAGAGGACCTGGACTGGATAGTCTCTTGGCCACAAATTTTTTGTGTGGGCCATTGAGGAAGGCTACAATGTAATATTGTTGGTAACTGGGTGAGGAGGCTTGGAGCTAGCTTAGCCACCATCTTTGAAACCTTTTGTGGGCACTCCTCTCTCCTTCCTCTCAGGGAATCTTAATTAGAACATTCTCAGTGCTCTCTTTGTCCTTTTCAATGGAGAAGTCTAGCACAGATCCAAATTAAGCTTTCATCCTCACGAGAGAGTGATAGTACTTTTTCCCCTTTTCCTGATTTCTTGACTAATTTTTCTCAAGATTCAGCATTCAGAAAAATATTTAAAGTTCCCACACATGGCCAGTATGGAATATCCTGCTGAAAACACTAACCACTATTTATCAAAGAATCATACTATGTATTCTGTTATGTACATCTTTGTGTTTCCTATGGTGACATCAGGACATATTTGTTGAGTAAACCAATAATTGTTAAATAAACCATGAAGATATTTAGCTTTTATTTGCATATCCCTTTCAGTCTGTCAAGTGATTCCACAGCCGTTAGCTCTTTTGCTATTAGAAGATAGGCCCACAACGGAGCACACTTTATTATTCACATTTTAGACGTGAAGATACAGACTTCATGGCAAAGATTTGGCACAGGGTAGGTGGCTAGTAATTGCCAGATTCTTGACGAAAACTCATGACTCTAGATTTGGAAGCATACTGCTAAGTTTTCTGTCTGCCTATAAAATCTTTGAAATCTTTATCCAATGTGGAAAACTTGTTTTCCTTTGGCTTTTTACCTCTAGATACCCTACATCAGAAGAAAGCCAGTTGAAATCCCTGAAACATGTCCAAATTGCTGAAAGTAGTGGTGTGCTAGAGGTAGTTCTGCTCATGAGAACCAATAGAGCCCATCTCTTCCCACCTTCAGGTTCACTGGTATCCTGTTGGTAGCTTGAAATGGGCCATAGGAGGAGTGTTTACACCATGGAAATTGGCAAGCGCTACAAATCAGAGAGAGTTAGTTGTCACCTCTCAAGAGAGTTGGTTGTCACACATCTGCCAGCACACTCCTGGTTAGAAATCTGAGCATCTATGCAAAAAACCTGCAGCCAAGTTTCTTGATGCTTAGAATATGTTCCACTGTGCTTGATTTGTAAGACACCAAGTTTCTTTTTGAAACCTTTTGAGTATATTCTTTTGCAGTCCTTTGAAACTATATGTAGGAGAACATCATAGTATCTTCTCCAAGAGGGAGAGTGAGGTCTAAGAATAAAATTAGCTACTTGTTTAAGGCTATGGGTGTTTGTGAACATGTGAGTGTGCTTTAAATTACACATAATTTTAAACAACTGTGTAAAAAGAGTTTTAAAAGTTTAATGGTGCTGAACCAAGAATAGGAATTAAAAATTGAAAATAAAATACAAAACTATACCTTGTTTTTCTGCTTTAAAAAATAAGTTTCCTTCTCATTTGCAATTAAGATGCTGAGAATTTGCATAAAATGTGTAAAATTAGAGATAATTGAACTACAGTAGCTATAAAAGTGGCTCTTCCATTTAAAAAATAAATCAGATGTCCACTAAAAGGGTATAAGAGCCATTCCCCCTTTCTCCTCCCTCTCCCTTTGGGTCTCTGGTATTTTTCACACTTTTATAGCTGATTTTTATTGCCAAACAATCCGTGGAGTTTGTGGCAGCTCTGAGACGACAGCTGGCCCAGGCAGGCCTGTTAACTCTGGCATGTTAAGCACCCTTCAGAAGATTTCAAATCCAGCCTCAGCACCCAGGTTAGTAGATCAAATCCAGGGAGACCTCAGGGAGGCAGTGGGGGTGGAAAGAAAGGGGAACATGGAGAGTAAGGAAGACAAGAAAAGTCAAAGTACAGGAATGCCTGTAAACCAAACATCAATAGCTGTTTTTGTTTCCCTGAACCAGTGTTTCCCCTGGGAACCTCAAGTGTAAAAGACCCAGTCTGGAAAGGAGTACACCAGTGATCAAAGTGGCCACAAATGATGGTCCCAGGCTGATGATTGTACTCTGATTGCAGGAGTCTTTCTTCCCAGGATGAAGTACAACCTCCATTCTGAAGGACCAGCCCTGAGCATCTTCCTGAAGCAGGTCTTAGGCCTATTCCCTAAGGATGGGCCATCGCTGAGCTGGGCTTTGCCTGTCTCCCTCTGGGGCCCAGACGTGATCATGCCCTGACCAGTGGCCTGCTGTTTGTTTGCTGCTCTTGTGAGATGTTTATAATGTTGAATCTTGGCAGGCACTCTCTTCCTTTTGTCTCATCTGTCCTCTTCCATGAAGGCAGAAGCACTTCAAGGGCGGAGACTGTGCTTATAAGCAGACCAACAGAGGCAGGGGAGGCTTCACTGTGGTAAAATGTGATAACGAAAATGCCCACGTGGGGGAAAAAATGTTGAATTCTCAGAAGTGACAAAGCTCTCAAAAGTGAGTAAATGAGAAAATGTCAGCTGTAGTTCTGTGTCTTCTGGTACAGAGTAAAAATCACAATTTTCACAAAATTTTGATAATAAGTAAAAACAAAGATAAGTGGTCTCTTAAAGTAGAGTGAGATCTCCTGTACTAAGCCATTTTATCTGTGACCCTCAAACATCTGCTCGTGCTGTGCCTGTGTGTTATGCGATAGATCCCAGAGCATCTAGGAAGTATGTAAAAGATGTGTGTTGATTTGCTTTGACATCCTTTATTCTCAGGGACCCAGAGCCTTCGCGATCAGCTTAGTCTGGAGAGACCTTTCCCTGCGTAGTTCTTCGCTGCTCATGTTCCTACTCAATCTACGTCTCGTCTCTTTAAAATAACAAAAGAAAAAAATCCTGCAGTTCCCATAGACTCTTGTCCTCTCTTTGGAAGTGAGTAGCTGATCTGATAATAGGGAATAGGGTTATTGATTTAAAGGGTGATCCTTGCCTAGTAGCTTGTTTTCCTTCAGTTTGGGGCATCCTGGAGATGATACATCAACTCATAGTATCTATTCTGCTGGCATCTGAGACACCACTGAAGGCCAGTGGGAAATAATGGCAGCAGGGTTCAAATATTCTAAATCCCTGCAAACAACACTCCCCTGAGAGCTGTCTTCTCCATTTTTCCATTAGGCCAACCTGGATGTGCTCCTCATTAGCTACGGGTCTTTCTCTTTTACTTACACCATGGCTTGCCCAGTTCCCATAGAGAATCAACATAAATGGAACATTATTTTTATATATTCTATATTCCACGTGAAGGTGTGTGACTAAAAATTATTCATATTTAATAACATGTATAGCAGATGCATAATAAATAATGTATATGATATATAATGATTCTTTATATAGCCTAACCCAATGTTCCTAGCACACCAAGATGAAGAAGGTCTGAAAGTGTTCTGTAGAGTTGCCTCTTGAAAAATGAGGGATGCCGAAGGGCATCTCAGATGTGAGAGGATAGGACGCTGTGAATGACATCTGGAACTAGAAAACTGGTACCTGTGGGTGAGAGAGCTGGAATTCATTCTACCATTCTCCCCTTCATGCATGTGACACCACATGCGACCTCAGAATCTTTCTCAACACAGTGTTCCAAGAAGCAGTTAATTGAGGTTGGCCAGAGCAACAAGGTCTCTTTGGCACTTTTGATACTTACAGAAAAGTATAGTATGTAATGCTGGTAACAGAATGTGCAAGTTTCTGAATTATCTTTTTCTAGTTGGTGAGTAGAATCTCCTGCAAACCTCGCAAAAGACGTGTGCTTTACAGATACCTCACTTAGTGATTTTCTTCCATATACTCCACCGACAACCCTTCAGTCTGTTACATGGGTATGTAAAAATACAAAACAAGCGGGCTTCCCTGGTGGCACAGTGGTTGGGAGTCCACCTGCCGATGCAGGGGACACGGGTTCGTGCCCCGGTCTGGGAGGATCCCACATGCCGCGGAGCGGCTGGGCTGAGCCTGTGCTCCACAACGGGAGAGGCCACAACAGTGAGAGACCTGCGTACCGCAAAAAAAAAAAAAAAAAAAAAAAAAAAAAAAACAAAAAAAAAACAAGCATTCATTAAAAGCTAGAAAAAGCATAAAAGAAAGCAACAGGAGTAAAATATGTACCATCTGATCTTCAAAGTTGCTGTTAGTGGACCTCAAACTTGGGTTTTAATTTTCTAGCTCTCGACTGTCAAAGAATGTTCTTCACAAGCCTATGCAATGACTGTGGCAACAAGGACAGGGCTCCAAGATGCTTGAGGGCTTTTGCGGGACACCATGGCCCACTTCAGGGCCACCTGGCCTTCACCTTTTCATTTAGATTTCCCTTGTTATTACTGAATGTCCCTTCCCACAGGAAATGACCCTTTAATGTCTCCCCTCCAACTAGCAAACTTTCATCTTAACCTGCCTTCTACTCAAGGTAAATTCTATAATTTTTCAAGGGCCTTTTGTGTAATATGGAACTTCAAGCAGAGGACCCAAGGCATTTTCTTTCATCAACCTGCTTCTAATTTCATCAGAGCACTAAAAAGATATCCATTTGCCTTTTTTTTTTTTTTTTTTTTTGCGGTACACGGGCCTCTCACTGTTGTGGCCTCTCCCGTTGCGGAGCACAGGCTCCGGACGCGCAGGCCCAGCGGCCATGGCTCACGGGCCCAGCCACTCCGCAGCATGTGGGATCCTCCCGGACCGGGGCACGAACCCGCGTCCTCTGCATTGGCAGGCGGACCCTCAACCACTGCGCCACCAGTGAAGCCCTCCACTTGGCTTTTTACTTGTCCAGTACTCTACTTATTCTCAAACACATTCAAAAGCCACCTCTCTGATTTGAAGACTCCCCCGTGGAATTATGTAACTGGACCGACAGTTGCCAGTTCTCCACACTCTTGCTCCCTCATGTTATTGCCGAGCAGACTCCTGTTTTGCAGGCCTTCCTTATTGTGTAAATGGCTACATTATCACTGTGTACACATTAGGACAAGCAAATGGGCCCCTGAAGGCAAATAAGGGTTCAAATAACCCAGACAAGGTAGCCCAGCTGAATTGAGGATTCACCCTTGTTACAACCTTATTGCCTTATGGCACATGAGCCAGTGGAAGGGACAGACTGCTTCAAGTGTGTTTCTACTGATCCTGCTGGCAAATCACAGCTTTATTACAGTAATGAGCCTGACCATATTTCTGTGCTTATGCATATTAGGCACCAAATGTATTTTCTGGCCTGCCAGCCTGTGGTAGTAACTAACACGAGCAATTTGTCCTGGGTTACAGTGTGCGTGCATGCATTAGGTATGAGCATGTTAGTTGCTTTGGGTTATAAAATACTACATGTTTCATCATGCGTATTTTTATATGCACAACTTAACTGTATGCAAAATAGCTTGGCAATTAACCAACACAACTTATTAGTTTACTACAAGATTATTGCATAAATAATGTGAACTGGGGACAGCCACAGTTTCAATTTAGCAATATTAAAAATTTCATAGGATTATTAAATATCTAATTTTTTTCCTCTATGGTATAAGTATTAAGGTTCTTTTAAAAATATCCTGATGCTCCTCTCAGTTTCATTTCCCTAAATAACCCTGAGTGACACCCTTTTTGGGAGGTTGTGGGATTTTAGACCGTGAATTCCCCCATACTTGTTGTGAACGGACATTTGGTCTTTGACCCCATCAGCTTCCAGGTAAAGGTAAATGGTCATTATTATCATTTCTTCCTCAGGATCATATTTTATGTATGCCACCTATTGGGTCCATGATTATTAAAAAGTGACGTCAACGTAATTCAGCTCACACACTAAAAACAATGTGTTATGTTTCCTCTCTCTTTATATTGACCATTGGAACCGTAAAGCTTGGTGCTGTTTGCTTGATTGTGTGATTGTATAGGAAGTGTACTCATTTGCCTTACTCCAAAAAAGCAGGCCTATGGAAACAGGTCCTCCTGAAATCTTAATTAAAATGAACTCTTTGTCCTACTGCCCTGGGAAATAAACAAACAAACAAAGTACATGAATAAAGAATTAGAATTGGTGGGAAACCTCTGACAAAGCAATTGCTGTTCTTGCTGCTTCCATGCACATCCCTTATTTTAAGTTGTCAGAGAATTACTTCGTTTCCTCCATTCAGGTTGGATTTATGTAAATGACCACACAGGACAGGTGCCTTTATTTAGTCACTACTAAAGCTGGAATTGTGTTGTACAAGAGCTGATAACATGAAATAACATGAAATAAGTGGGCTTATCCCTTCGGAAGCTTTACAGTATGGGTATTTCTCTTTAGCAAATCCTGCTATCGTTTTTAATACGATAAAACAACATAAATGTCTTTGTGGCGAAAACTGATTGTTTCAGAAGGAACATGGCTGTTTTATTCTTGTCTTTTATCTCTCCTACACTGGAGTTTTGAAAACATGAACAGCTCCCTGGCCTATGTGTATATATAATAGGTTATTTGCTTATGAACCCCCAAACAATTATTCATGCGCTGAAGAAAGGCAGAATGGGAGGAAACCCCATGTTGACAGCTGCAACACCCTAAATAAATACAAAACCAAGACAGAAATGTGCTTTTGCAGGCCTGTCACAGTTTAATACGACTCATGATAGATACTTAGTTCTCTGACAGTGTCCCCTGCACCTTCTCTGGAAAGTTGATAGAAATTACTCCAGCTGAATGCTTAAAGCAGATGTTATCCCATTAATTAGCTCTGGACTCGGGTACACTGGAGACTTTCCCATTTTCAGGCCGAAAGGAATTGGTCCCAGTGAGCGTGCTCTATATCCACATTTAGTATCATCTCATAAACAGCAGTGAAAACACAGCAGGCCCTTGATGAAGATACATGAGCTTATTTCTAATTTAAAGTTATGTTGCTTAACCTTAATGTAATTGGTCACCGGTGGCCAACTGTTTGTATAGTGTGTTGATGACCAAAGAGGTGTAATAAATTATAAAACTCTCTGCTTAAATGGAGGGAATGACTGTTTTGTTAAAAGCTTTGCATGTAATAATGGTAAAATAATTACACCTCAGGCCGAATAACTGTGAAGCTGTTAATACAACAACAAGAGTTGTCCTCAGGATAACTTGGTTCATCCCCATTTAAAACAAGCACATGAAACTGGCTCTTGTATTTAGCCAAAGAGTAACTTGGAAGTTCAATTTCACAGTGATTAAAACAAGTGGGTAAGTCATCCTGTTATCTTATTTGGGGATGATGGTAATGGGTAGTGGGGTGGCTGGGTGAATTAAAATAGCCAGTAGCTATGGTGAACTAGGAAACAAAAAGCACAAATAATTCTATTCTGTACATCAGCTCATAGTCACTGCCAGAAACGTCTTTAAAAAGACCTGATTAGCTGGTAGAATAACTGGGATAATAATCAAATATGAAAGTAATTGACACAACTTTAATGTTTAATAATGAATAGCATGCCAGGGGCAAAATAAAGAGAAACTGTCTTCTTTTCGGAGAACAGGTTCTGACTTAAAATTTCTTAGGCCAAATATAGATAGCGATGATTTGAGGCTTGTGAACTACAATTCCAGGATTATAGTTAAAGTTATAAACCTGGTTAAAATGAAATCACATGATTAACAATATTCACTCTCTCATGAGCAATGATACCCATTCCATACATGTTTTCTACATGTTGCTGTTGAAAGTCTATTCCCCCTTTTCTCTCAAAGCCTTGTGATTTTAGTTTAAAATGCAAGCGTGAAATAAACATATCTGTGCTTCTGTCTGGATGTTCTTTTTTCGGTCCTGGTTGGATTGTGTTAACTAGATTCTGTGAAACAAGTAGGAAAAGTAAAGTTTTTGCTTTTCTCGAAAAATAGTCTTTTTCTCTAAATATTTGCATTCTGAATTTGGATCACCTCCAAAAGGGTACTCATTTCACAATAGAGAAAAAACATTTCTCTCCCTTCTTACGTTACATTTCTTAGAAAGACCTTCCAATAATTTAAACTATTTACAGTACCTCTAGGTCATTATTTCCCCTGACTCCACTGAAATACCCTGAGACACTATTTACGGCTGACTTCTGAGTTACCTCACAAGATCAGTTTACAAAACGGAGACTTCACCATGTGAAAGTCATTATTTTGTTTAACACTACTTGCAATGTTAAGATTTTTTTTTTTTAATTTGCCACTTTCATACAAACACCGCTGGTACTGGTAGTGTTAGTTATGAAAACCCCAGAAGCTCAGATGTGAAGATATGTATCTCTCCAGAGCCAATGTGTTAATATTATTTGAGACTAACTCATAAAATCAAAGACGCTGATGAGAAAACAACAGGAGAATAGACAGGATTTTTTTTTTCCTTCCAGAAAAAAAAAAAATCCTATGACATTAGCTATTCTGCATTATGGATAATAACCTAGAGGTGTCTAAGCAATAAGAAGACAGTGGGCCATGCCATGAAGACCATGCTCACTGAAGCTATAAAAGGGCAAGTTCCCAAGTTTGTATGGAGAATAGTTGTGCTCTGGGAATAACTTCAGAGCTACCCTTCTTAATAGTAAAAATGACTCTGTGGCTGTTCCAGCTAAAAATCAATGTGGCTCACAATTTTAATAAGGAACATGAATCTGAAAACGTGTTTAGTATCAGGTTATATAAACACACCCTAATGAGATACCATAAAATCCATCACATTAAAGGCTGGTTTCCTGCAAGGTATATTAGCTAAAAATGCTCCATATATTAGGTCACTATACAACAGTACCCA
Organism: Mesoplodon densirostris; assembly: GCF_025265405.1. NCBI lineage: Eukaryota > Metazoa > Chordata > Mammalia > Artiodactyla > Ziphiidae > Mesoplodon > Mesoplodon densirostris. The sequence continues at coordinate 49,745,336 of NC_082674.1, forward strand.
TAATAAAGCAGCTCTGTCAAGATAAGATGCATGTTTTGCCCCTTAAAACTGTTATGTTTTGCACATTTTATAAGGTTCCTTGAATACATGAATAAGATAAGTTATTCCCATCTCTTTCTTAAGCAATCTCAGAAATGGCTGTGACCTGAAATTGGAATTCTTGTAAACACCCATCCGAAGAAAATGTGTGCCGCTCTGTCTTAAAGAGACGGTACATGTTTAATTATCCCAACTTCTTCCAGCAGAATACTATTAACATGCACATTAGCATCATCTCATTGGTTCATCCTGCTGCTCCACCTTAGGGGCAGCAGTAGGAGCTAATCTTATTGCTCCCATGTGCATAATAATGAAATTTGGTCTTGTCTCAAGGCAGCGTTCTTTGGTCTAAAGTACAGCTGGAGACATTACTGTTCTGGAAATTTTCTGACCGATTCACAGTGAAAGATAAAGAAATAAAATAGAGTCCCAAACAACAATTATGAAGTACATTGTTTTACCTTGAGTATCAAATAGTAAGTGATTGAATGTACGAATGACTCCATGTTTGAATAAAGACGAGTGGAAACTGAATTCTTAGATATCTATATCTTATACGTATAAGAAGCACATGCCGTATATAAACCCCGACAATCAGTGTTTGCCTATGAAAGTTCTGCTTCTGAACACCATCTTCAGCTGTGTATGGGTAGGATAAAAACAAACTCAAATCACAGAAAGCCCCCTTTCTTCATTTCTTTTTCATCCGTTTTCCAAGAAACAATGACAAGATCTCATAGAATATATAATATCCTTGCCTTTTTGCATGCAATGTTGGAAAGCTCTAATAAAAAAATATGCATACATCTCAGAGCACACACAAAAATACATGTGAATTCAAGACTACTGAATTAAGAGAGGTTGTTCCAACATTTCCCCCACTGTACATTATTTGTATTCAAGGTTTTTGAAATGACATTGTAATCTGATGATGCACCAGCCTATTATATTGTCTAGCAGGACAAATATCCTTGCGTTTTCTCTGTAGAACTAACACAATTTTTCCATGTCAGAGGTGCATAATATCCTGGCGGTCATAAGGAATGATGCTATTAATCCTCTTGGGCAATTTCCAGGTCTGATTATTAGGGAAATAAATTTGCATGCTGCATATGAGCTAGGTGAATCACCGAGAGCACAAATTATATTTCCTGACAGCAAGTTAGAGAATGGAGCCGTGTTGCTTTTTTATCTTTTCTCCCCCTCTGAAAGCTATAGAATTTCAATTCATTACATGAGATTGGTTAGAATTCAAGTCTCTTTTTAAGTTGATATTAAGTTGAGTCTGTTATCTCTGCGAAGTCTGGTAGGTTCCCCAGAGTATCCACCTAATCACTACTTAAAAAAATCGAAACGTATAGTTAGTGTCATGATTTAGGTACCAGAGCTACTTTATTTATCGGCACAGAGTGAGATAATTTCAATTTGAGCCTCCATAGCCCTCATGAATTTAAGTGACTTGAAAGCTTTTCACCCCAGCTCCCTTTCTGCCGCCCCCTTTTGTTGCCCATTGTAGTCATAGTTATTCCGGACACCTTCCTTGCTGCCATGCCAAGAATTGCACTGGGCTCCTTCCTCTATCGTAGAGACCTGATTCCAGCCAGGCTTGTGCAAACAGCCCCCAGTTTCTCTCTCCACATTTGACCGCCTCCTCTTTGCCAGCAGTACTGCCAGGCGTGTCTGCATTCAATATCCATGATGAATGTATTTTTATTATTTCCAAGGGTTGGCATCTGAGAAACCTTTTTGCATTATTAAATTTGAACAGGGAGAATGATAGCAAATAAGAGCATAATAAATTGCTTTATGTCCTAATGTATTAATTAAGCAGACATTTATTATAATGGTTGTTTTATAGACCCATTGTAAAAATGTATGATTGTGTGGTGATGTTCTTAGCCGGAGCCACATACGGTAACTCGGGTAGATGGGTTATGACGTTTGTCAGGTTGGAAAGGGTTCACCAGGTCTAGTCTGCAAATTCACGAGGAAGCAGAGAACCTGGCTCAGGTGTGAGCTTGAGGAGATGGTGTTGCTATGTCTATGGTGCAAGCAAGGCAACAATCTTTTTGTTATTATTGTGGTTATGGGTAAAAATAAAAATACACATTTCACATGCAGTAAATACCTTATGTTGTACAATTTTGTGGTTTATAAAGTACATTTACAGATGAATGCACCACAAAAGATATAGCAGATTATACAGACTTCCTTCACTTCAAAAATGTGTATTATTACTTTCGTTTGAAACAGAAATAGGTGTACATTTCAAAATAGTGAGGATAATGCCAAATCCAAAAAGCAGACAATTTTGGAATACTTAAGAAATAAATGTTTTAGATCATATTTATTTATTCAGAGCAAACCCAAAACAGCACAGCTCAGGGGTTTATATCTTGGCCTTTTGATTACCTTAGCCATGGGTAATTGTCAGAAAAACAATTCTTTCTTTATCTTGCTTCTTCACAGTGGGATAAGTGATTCATCTGAATTGCCAAATAAATAAATGAATTAAAATATTCCGGAAAGTTCTTCTATCTCTTTGCTTTCCATGCAGTTTTGGTGCAATCATTCTCAGAACAGAAATACCTTTGAATCACAGGTGTGCTCTGCAGGCACGTGGCTTGGGATTTTGCATAATCAGGAAATAGTTTCTACATTTAAGAAAAGGAAGTAGCAGTTGGAGAGAATTCAGAGAAAGTCTGTGGGGAGGGATACTGGGGCTGGGGGTCTCAGGGGCTGTTTCCTGTCCCTCACATGGGGGCTATCCTTGGCTTTAAATAGTAGCTCTTTGCAGCACTGTGGACTTTAATTCCTGCCTAATACAGGACACTGAGGCTGATAATAGAGGTGATTTGTAACAAGCTCAGAAAAGGACATGAGTTTAGACGCTGAAAATGCCTAAAACCAGTTCCTGCAATAAAGCAAACCAAATCCATCCCCCACACCATCCTCAACTCCTGTCTACAGGAATTCAGCACTCTGGCCGGCTGCATAGCAGGCGCCAGAGTGATTAGGGAGAAGGAGAGATGGGGAGGGAATGAGGCTGAAATATACTGATCTTTGAGCACATATGAGAGGCTTTCCAACCATGGAAAAGAAATATAGAGGCCATGCAAGATGCATCCATGAACCGGTAACCAAATGACATGTAACCCGGAAAAATGCTGCCTCACTCTGCATGATCTGACAACTGTCATTCAATTCCTTGAAAATGCATTAGTTTGTCAAGTACCTTTATATTTAGGAGATGATAAAATCTGAGTGATCTGAGTTTGCTGCTCTAGTACCAGTTGTTTAGATATTATGTGTAGATTAGAGAAAATGGCAAGCATCCTGCTAGACACCTTATTTATGCTATTTTCTGTGGTCTGCACCACAGCACCTTAGCCTTACATAGAGCAGAGGGGTGTGGGGTTATTTCCTTCGCATTCAAGGGTACTGAGGTCTGAGCAGTTGAGTCAGTGCCCAAGCTCACAGCTAGGAGGTGGTAGAGTGGTGTTCAAATATGGTTCTGATGCTTAAAATCTCTTGTTATTCCTGGGCTAATCCTTCTCATAGAGAGAGGGAGACAGAAAGAGAGGTAGAGGTAGAGATAGGAAGAGGGAGAGAGAAAGAAACGAGGAGGAGCGGAGGGAGGAAAAGAAGGAGAAAGAGAGTGAGCAGAAAGAGAATTTGAGTCTTCTCATGAAAGAGGAGGGAAGGTAAGAGCGATCCAAAGTATTCCTGTATTTTTTCACACGTCGGCTCCAAACTTGAGACTGGAGGCTCTGTCATTACATCCCCAAGAATCACATGTAAACCACTTATATTTGCTCTTGAGAATGAAAGGAAGGAACTTAAGGTTACATGACTTCAGGTCATTGCCTTTCTCAGAAGATTTATCAGGGAACAGAGTCTGTGAAGCCCCATGCCTCTGGATTATGCTGTTTTGACCCAGACAGGGTTAGGCGTAAATTAAATCTTGATCCTTTCCTAGCTGTTATGTCCTAGACGAAGCCATTTAATCTCTTTGAGTGTCCAATTATTATTATTGTTATTAGTAATATTATTATCCTTAATAGACTCAATTGTAAAAGTTCATGAAGCACAGTAAGTTCTCCCAGGTCTCTGGTCAAAATGCAAATGTGTATAGTCCAGACCATAAACCAGTGAGAATCCAATCCTCCTGTGTCATTATCCACCCAGCATAAAAAGTGCACTGATTGGCTGGGCCCAAGACACTGAGCATAAAACCAAAAGCCGGGAGTGTCAGTGATTAGCCTCTTGCACTGTGATTGTGTGCAACTTGACAATGCATTCGATTATAATCATAGTAATTTCCTCACCTTACATTTGTCCTGACCTGTGCAGTGAATAAGAATTTTTACTGCAGTGCCTTCCCATGAGTCCCATAATTACCCCAAGAGATAAACGATACTTTTATTGACATTTTACAGATGTGGAAACTGAGTTTCAACAATTTGGAATGATCTGCCCAGTGCCACCAGTAACAAATAGAACAGGACTGGAACTCAAGTTTTCAGCTTCTCATGGTACTCCTTTAGGGACTGAAATTTTGGATATTGAATCTTAAGCTGAGATGTTTCAAAAAGAGAATGGAATATTTTCTACCAAATTATTCGGCCAGTGTAAGATACCGGAGAACACCATGATTTATATAGGCTGTGAATCCACAAGGTAAGTTGACTGATTTTTATCTTTAAAACTTTTTCATCTTAAATTAAAAATTAAATTATTAATTTAAAATTTAAAAATCTGTTAAAAAATTGCACAATTAAAACAACACTAATACCACTTACGTTTATTACATAGGGCTTGGGTTCCAACCATAGCATACTTGTCCTGAAAGCAAAGGCTAGCTTTTCAGGATTTTGCCCAGGGCCCTGGCATCCACTGGGGAGATGTCAGTCTACTGTTAGCTTCTGTGCAGTGACCTATCATGACAAAAAAGGAACTTCACACAGTCCAAGCAACTGACAAAACAGCTCACCTTTCAGGGAATACATAATATTTTCTGATAAGCAGCTTATGCTAGTTTTCTTAGCAAATAGCCTGGAAGCTTTTCTGTCTGTGGCATTTCGAGATGTGATAAGTTGAAGGGAAGCCCTCTGACCATGCCAGAGTCAAGCAGGCCTTTTTTCGTTCAGGGGACAGCTCTTTGGAAAGATGTAAACATGTGGCAATTTGAAAATGATATAAAGTAATTGATCACAGAGACAGCCCAGAGCATGCATTGTTAACAGAAACACATGTCCCTGTTTATGGAGTTGTAAACAGGGGAGTGTGTATGTATTGTTGGAGGTGGAGGCCAAAGCCTGGGGCAAGATTAGGTCCAAGCCTTGTCACTTTTGCACATGGCCATGCATAAAAGCAATGCACTTATTTTAGTAGCAGTAGTTTCCATTGGGTGTTCAAAGAACAAGGAACAAGGTTGCTAGAGGGTCCCATTCCGGGTTTCAGTGGCTCATCAAGGCAACTTAAGGAGTGCTGACACTATTGCTTTTTTGTGATGGAGAACTGAGGACCAGGAAAGCCTAGGAGCTTGCCTCCCTTACATCTAGAAGCCAACTAACAGCAGGAGTTATGAGGTGAACTGACTCCTGACTCTAAAGCAGGGTCTCCACCAAGCCACTCTCCTTCCAGAACTGAAAAAAGTGAGATGCATTGAGCAGAGCTTGCCTATGGGTGCCTGCTGTTGTGAAAACCTAGGGTTATGCTGTCAGACCACTCAAAGACAAGGGGTCGTGGTCTCTAGTCCCTCTCTCATTATACATCTAAGAAAACTGAAGTAGGTGCCTTATCTCCCCACGTGTCTGAGTACCAGGTGCTTGGTCAGACTCTGGTAAACAATGAAGACAATTCTTTGGGGAGATTTCCAAGTAGTTTCCAGCCTTTGCATTGCAAAGAATACTATTGTGCCTATAGAGTTTGCTTTCATAAATTTGGTTGCAGGCTATTTTGAGGGGAAATGCAACCCATCTTCCCTTTACCTTGCAGGTATCTGGTAGCTATTAGGCCACATTGTAAAATGAAGTGTGTGCACTGATATTAAAGAAGGTTAGACTCTCTGAGCTGCCACCAGTGACGTATGACTACAGTGACAGTCCGCGGTATTCAAAATGAATTCATCAGAAAACACAGCCTGGGCTCCCTGGTGGCGCAGTGGTTAAGAGTCCGCCTGCCGATGCAGGGGACGCGGGTTCGTGCCCCGGTCTGGGAGGATCCCATATGCCGCGGAGCGGCTGGGCCCGTGAGCCATGGCCGCTGGGCCTGCGCGTCCGGAGCCTGTGCTCCGCAACGGGAGAGGCCACAACAGTGAGAGGCCCGCATACCGCAAAAATAAAAATAAAAATAAAAATAAAAAAAGAAAACACAGCCTACTTCAATGTGACGTTTAGAGGGAGGAGGAATGGCTACTTATTTACCAGAGGGATGTCACTGAACCGTCTTCCCATCTGGAACTAGCCTATGGCTACGTAATCCTTTCAAACCAGCAGCAGAGCGATAAACGACACTCAGAGCCAGGTGTTTTAGGCCGGTTCCCTCTTGTTCTCTTCTCTTATTCCTTAAGCTGGCCTCGGTTATTTAGTTTTGGGCAAGGTCACAAGATGAAGTGAGGGTTTTGGGAACCTTCCACAGGGACTGTGAGGACACAGAGATCCTTTGGAGATGGAGGCATCTCCTCTGATCATTCTCAAAAGTGAACACACATAATGTCTCAGCAGCCTGGAAGAAAGGAAATATGGTAATAGCGGTGATAGTGGTACCTTAATTTTACAAATGTGTAATGCTAATTATGTAAACAGTTGAGAACTTTGAAATCTCTTCATCATGTGTGTCCTACAATGGAAATATTATGCAGTCTAACTCGACATAATACAGTAATAATGTTATTTCATGCAGGTTAGTTGACAAGCATGGGCCAATACTGTCTATCAAACAAAACTGTAGTGCCAGATAGTATCTTGGCTCTAAGTGGAAGAAGAGCAACTCAGAGTCTGTTTACGTATTAATCAAGGCATCAAACTCAGGCCACTCCTGCAGGTAAGTCCTTTACTAAAAATTACGAAAATCTTCTGGACACCAGGTGTCTTAGTCAGCTCGAACTGCCATAACAAAATACCATAGACTGGGTGGCTTAAGCAACAGAAATTTATTTCTTCTAGTTCTGGAAGCTGGAAGTCTGAGATCAGGCTGCCAGCAGGGCCGTGTTCTGTTGAGAGCACTCTTCCTGGTTTGTAGATGGCCACCTTCTTGCTAGGTCCTCATGTGGCAGAGAGAGGGTATGAGAGAGAGCAAGCCCTCTGATGTCTCTTTTTATAAAGACACTGATTCCATCATGAGGATTCTACTCATGACCTCATCTCAATCTAAGAATTATTTATAGAGCTGAATATGTGATGCTCATACCGTCCCCCACCTCAACCCTCCTTTGCTCATGAAACTTTTATTTCAGCTTCAAGTTAAGTATATTTTAATGAGTTCTTGGAGTTGGTTCTGTTCTTTGCTAAGAGTTTAGGAAAGCACTTTGCTATAACTCCCCAAATAGTATATGCCCTTCACACTTAGATAAGTGACATGGATACTACACAAGTTTGTCATGAAAACAAGCCAGCTACTTTGCACCCAGGTACAGTTAGACTTGGTGAAGGCTCATGGAATGATTATGACACTTGTCCCAAAGACAAGGACTTTGCTTCTAGAACAGATCCGAAATAACATGTGCATTTTCATTAAAAGTCACTGGAAATTCCTCCTTTCTACTTAATACTTAACAGACTCATTTTTTTTAACATTCCATAATAGTCACAGTTGGTAAAAGTATTCAAGTCTCAGTGCCAGAAAGGTCTAGGGTTCCAGTTTGAAACCAAACTTATAGTAGCAATATCTTTTAGATTCCTGAGAGCAACAGCAATGATTTTCTTCATGCAGTCAGGAGTATTTCAGATGAGTTGTGGAACTAGAAATGCCTGCAGCCCTTAGGTGATACATGTCTAGATGAAAATCAAAGGTGAAATTCTTTTTTTTTTTTTCTTAAGGAACAGTGAAAAACCTGAGGAGTTTATACCACTGAAGAAAGAGATTATTGAGTAATTACCAGCCAGAACTGACATTTTAAGAGCTTGGTGAAACTTAGAGGCTGAGTCTACATAGCATAAAGTGAAGAGAATATTTGGTAATTATTATTTAATTTGAGCAATCTTTGCTAAGAGGTCCTTTTACAATTAATTAGTCTTCATTTAAACACAATTTCATAAGTGGACCCCCAAGTATCACCTCAGGAGAAAAATGCAGTACCAGTAATGTTACTACATCAAGAAATATCATAATGGAATCTCTGACATGGCACAAATAATTATCCATAACCAAAACAAAGCAGTCCTTAATGTCAGTCCTATATTTCTCTCTCCCTCTCCCTCCCCCCACTCCCTCTCTCAAAAGAAAGATAGAAAAATTTCCAAGACCTATACAGAAAAAGTAACTTAGTAAAATGTTTCAAATAATGTAGATTAATTTTGCTGTGTGACTTGAACTTAGAAAATGCTGTTAAGTAAACTTCTCAAAGATTTATCAAGGAGTTTCTTCTGCAAGATTGTGGTACAAAGAAGACCTGGTTTGGAGGTGATGCCAGATGGAACATAATGTACACTTATATCAATAATTCTCTTTGTATATTTTAATTCATTTCAGTTTATTTCAACTACTTGTAAGGTACACATGTAGGTGACACCTGTGCTGACACAGACACTGTGCTTTCTAGGTAATGACCTTCTGCTTTACAGATAGGAACCAAATCTTAATAGACTTTGTACCCTTGGAGCTCAGCAATAATATTCAAGTGTAAACGTGTGTAGTTTGTTCAGGGAACACAGTATAGACTAGGACTGGACATTAGTGTTAGTGTAATAGGACAAGGCACCCAATCATAGAGGGTCTTGAATACAGTCAAGAGAGTCTTAGACAATAATGATACACAAACCAGAGAATGATCCTGTGGTAAAGACTTCAGTCCAAATAATACCCATGCCATTATCCAGTGCAATTTGTCCAGCTGGCAATTTTGTATATGTAAAGAGTGAGATAGTAAATATTTTCTGCTTTGTTGTCTCTGCTACAGCTACTCAACTCTGCAGCCATTGTAGCAAGGAAAGTAGCCACATACAATATGTAAGCAAATGGACTAGGCTAGATTTAGCCCGTGGGCCCTAGTTTGGTGACTTCTGATCTGATTCAATGCTTGCTGTTTTTCAAATCTTCTGACAAAAGACCATTTGGCTGAAGTCTTTGGAATGGCGAGAGCAGTCCTTAATGAATAGTATTATTGATGTTTTTGATCACACATACTATATATGGATCAAGAAAAAATAATTGACAGTATAACTCAGAATTCACTGCCTATATTTGTAATGTTCAAGTTGAGTTATAGGAATATGGATTGCATGGTGAGTGAATACTGCAATGATCCTACCAAAAACAATGTTCAAACAAAAAAAATTGAATTTCAGTGACTCAGGGAGACTAATTTAAAGTCAAAATATCAAGAGATAGGGCTTCCCTGGTGGCGCAGTGGTTGAGAGTCTTCCTGCCGATGCAGGGGACACGGGTTCGTGCCCCGGTCCACGAAGATCCCACATGCTGCGGAGGGGCTGGGCCGGTGAGCCATGGCTGCTGAGCCTGCGCATCCGGAGCCTGTGCTCCGCAATGGGAGAGGCCACAACAGTAAGAGGCCCACGTACCGAAAAAGAAAAAAAAATCAAGAGACCACTCAATTCTCCTGAGAGTTCTCCATCCACTTCCAGATGACACTCAGCACCAAGACAAAGACAAGCTGAGGTGGTTGATCCATGTCAAGTTTCCTCACACGTGAAGACTTGAGTCACGTGAGGTGCCTGGTCAGAATCTAAGCTGAGCCTGCTGCCATCTTTGTTGGCCATGAAGAAATGTAAACCCCGGACTGTATCCAGCTTCGGAAGCAATCCAACTACTGGCAAGAGTTTTTCGGAAAGCAGTTGTGGCCCTCGGAGCCAGTTGTAAACAAACATCTGGAACTTCCACCTCCTTCCAAATACCATTACAAGACTTCGTCACATTTGAAAAGACAGTGATAATAATGACCCAGCAGGAAACTGGCCGCGACCCTTTGGGTGAGTGAAGATTAGGTGACAGTTCCTTTGCTTCTTCTCCTCCACTGGCTCCCTGAGTGTCCCTTCTGTGCAGGTGTGATTTTTCTCTCTGTAGTGGTTTTTGAGTATTTGAATGGTAGGTCACACAACTTTAAGGCTGTTATTTTCAAGTTTTAATAATGTTTGGCAACTCACTTCCTGTTTCTCAGCTGCCAACCTTGCCAAAAGCATTCCTTGTCAGGTACTAATTTGGCTGACGTGACGACCACTTGATCTAAATTTTTGGTGGGTAATTATGACTCAGAAGTGAGTAATTTTTTGATATCCAGTGGCAGTCAGAAAGGTGGGTATTTTACTACCCACTCATTAGAGATTCTCCAGTAGTGAAATGTCCTGAATTTTGATCTGTTTGCAGACAGAAGAAAAATCTGACTGCTCAAATGAAAAGCAACTTCCTGCTTATTTTGGCAGCACTTACAGGGTGTATTGAAGTTTTTTATTATAAACTCGCTCCAGTGTTTCATTGTACCTGCAATATTAATTTTGTAATGATCAAAGTCTTATAAAATGACTTCTATTTTTAAGTTACAGAGATCTTACATTTAACTTAGAAAATAGTTGAAGATATTTCAGTTATTAAGGATTTAAGAAATACTAGATGTCGTCTGGAATAAATCTTAGTACTTGAGAATAAAGAGCATCAGTCTTTCTCTGAAAGTCTTTTTTATGTAATTCTTTTCGGTGGGTACCTTTGGGGTTTATACAATTGTTCATTTTATTTTTCTACCAGAAGAAATAAATAGAGATATTTTTGGTGAGAAATGAAACTGATCACTGAACCTTGAAGCAAGCTCATGTACCCATTTATTGGAAGCAGTAAAATAAAAGCTAAAATTTGTGTTTTGTTTGAAATTTTTGTTTCTACTTTTTTTTTTTTTTTTTTTTCCGGTACGCGGGCCTCTTGCTGTTGTGGCCTCTTCCGTTGTGGAGCACAGGCTCCGGACGCACAGGCTCAGCGGCCATGGCTCACGGGCCTAGCTGCTCCACCGCTTGTGGGATCTTCCCGGACCGGGGCACGAACCCATGTCCCCTGCATCGGCAGGCAGACCCTCAACCACTGCGCCACCAGGGAAGCCCTTGTTTCTACTTTTAGTGGCAGATAACAACATGCTCCTTAACTGCAAACAGAAAGTTGAACTAACATTACACATGCTCACAGATTCTTTTTTTCCTTTCATAATATCCTATGATTAAATCACAACTTTTTGCTACAGTTAGCCAAATACATAATATAGAATTACCTCTTTATAATAGTTTCATTATTCAGGATTCTGTGCCCAAAGATCCAGTTTAAAAGTGAAAAGTAATTATTTAATTGATTTTAATAAATTATTTTTAAAATATTGAATTGAATAATTCTGTATTCGTTTCCTGTGGCTGCTGAAACAAATTGGCACACTCTTGAGTGGATTAAAGCAACATAAATTTATTGTATCATAGTTCTGGAGGCCAAAATTCCAAAGTCTATGTTACTGGACCTAAATCAAGATGTCAGCAGGGCTATGCTCCCTCTGGAAGCTCTGGGGGAAAATCCATTCACTATGCCTTTCAGTTTCTTGTGGTTGCCAGCATTCCTTGACTTGGGGCTGCATCACTCCAGTTTCTCCATTGTCAGACTGACTCTTCCTCGTGTGTGTGTGTGTGTGTGTGTGTGTGTGTGTGTGATCTCCTTCTTACAAGAATACATGCAATTGCCTTTAGGGTTCACTTGGATAATCCAGGGTAATCTCCCTATCTCATAAAGACCCTTAACTTAAACATATCTGCAAAGCCTGCCTAGTTGAAGAGTCTGCAGCTAAAAATACCATGGTGGAGTTTCATCATTACAGTTTCATCTTAGGGTTCTATAGGGCATGAACTGCAAGTAGTAAAGAAAATGACTCATTTGAGAAACTTTAGTTCTTCTCAGTAAATCATGTAAGACTTGTACTTACACCTACCTATTTCTGAAGGGGTTTGAGGCAATTAATCAAAAAGCATAAGCAATAAGGAAATATTAGATATTTAGAGGTGACAATAGCAACTTATATTCCATACTATACAAATATTTTTTGTAGTACCTTAAGCATTGTAACAAAACCAAACCTCCATGAGTTAGATGCTGGTATATCCATTGTGAACATGAACAATTTGATGTACAGAGAGGTCAAAAACACACAGCTGGAGAAAGGCAAAGTGTGATTCAAACCCAGGAATCTGGTTTTAGAACCCAAGGTTCTAAGCCAATGCTGCAATCTACCTGCCAAGCTTATCCCCTTCTATAGCTTCTATCCAAATCTTCCATTAGTTAGGAATTTCCCTCTACCTGCTCCTGCCTTTAAATCCGTACTTATTTTCAGAGCATACTTTACACTTCCCTTTCTTTAACAGCTTCTGCTGTTCTCAACTGGGAGTGAGTTTTATTTTCTCCAAACCCCTGCAAAGATTGTGCTTCAATTAGGGGGTAGATGACATTCTGTCTTTTATGGTATATATACTATATAAAGTAGATATACTATATTCAACAAGCATCTGTGGTCAGTTGAAAATGTACCCCCGCCCAGACATCCATGTCTTATTCCCTGGATCCTGTGAGTTATCTTGTATGACAAAAGAAAAAAAAAAAAGAAAAAAAAAAAAGGCTTGACATGGCTGGATTCTCTAATTACTTAGGGTCTCACTGAGCTGAATCAAGGTGTCAGTTATGATCTGGGGTTAGGGGTCCTCTTCCAAGCTTACTGGTTGTTGGAAGAAATAATTTTCTGAGTTTGTTAACTGGGATCCCCATTTTCCTTTCCCTTGCTGGCCACTCTTAGCTCCTAGAGGCACTCTTTGTAGTTATGTAAGAAATTAGACGGTGAAAAATGAATTTGCTATTCTGCGGCATATGCGTATTTTAAATTGTGATCAGTGCTGCAAAATTGATCTCCAAAGTTTCTACAACAATTTTAACTCCCACCAGCAGTGTAGAGGAATCCCCATTTCCACATACCCTCACTAACCCTTGATACTAATCAAAGTGTTTATTTTTTTCAATTTTATGTGTGAATATGATATCTTACTATGGTTTAGGGATTATTCATTGGTAAAATAAAGTTTGGAGAGTTTTAAACATATTTGGATTCCAAGTAACTTACAAGGTACTGGACTACACATTCTCTGCAGTGTGACAACTTGTGGCCTTTATCTAAAGTGGTTCGATTTTCTGAATGCTAACCTCTTTACTCTTCCTTTAGGGTCTAAGAAACATCCATTTCTCTTGATATTCTTTTTTGTGTCTTTGGGTCTTCTATGAAGTCATCAACATCTTGGAAAGTCTTAACCAGGAAATAGGAAGAAAGAGAGCAGTGGGCAATGATAAATTAGAAATGTTAATAACAAAATACATTGTACTGCCCTCTGCCCAGATGAATCTGATAATATTAGTCATCAACTGTGCTCATGTGCATGTGCAAGGGGTTTTGTAAACAGACCTATAGGAGCTAGTCCAGAGCCATCAGTTAAAACTCATAGAGTGAGAAGAACTCTCTCTTTTTAATATGCATCAAAGGCAGCATTGGCTGGTCCAATACGAACATATCTTTTGCTATCTTCTACTAGTAAAACTCTTTCAGTGAATATGGAAATAACAGGGAAAATATTGATTTTCATTGTTAATTTGCTTTCAAAAATTGAGCTCCTGCAATCTTGGTAGAGTAAGTCTAAGACATATCTGTTTATCCATTTATTCCTATTAAAATGACACTTCTAGAAAATATTATCTGGTATTAATCCGGTGAATAGTGTTATAAATGTCAGAGTTTATGTTTATTATAGTTATTAAACTGGTCCTGATATCTCATAAAATAAAATAAATGGCAGGGTTAGAAATTGAATACTTTGTATAATTCTTCAAATCTTTAATATTCTGTTTATTAAGTTTTTATTGAAATACAATACATGGAGGAAGGAGTGAGTGAATGAAGTTTCAGAGCTACACAGCAGTCCAAGGAGAAAAATAGTCATGCTTCTATTTCTTTTATGAAAATCTCTTAGACTCCCAAAGTCTCTACAGTCCTAGAAATTTGCTTTTCAGAGCTAGTAGAGAGAAGTCACCTTTTCCTTTAGTAAGTGCTTTTGCTGAAGAAAAAGGGCAGACTTAGAGACTTTGTACTCATCCAGGGCTGACTGCATTTACCACTGTCACCTTTACGTAGGGACAGGAACATCCTCTGCAGTGGAAGCAGAAGGAGCAAGGAAACGAACAGTCTAATGGAGACTTAGAGAAGCACATAGGCAGAGACACTCTCTATGGGAATTCTTGGGGGAAAAATAACACTGACTTTTATAGTATTATCTCTTCACTTAATAATAATAGTGCTGAGCATAGGCTATGCCTCTTGCCATGCACCATCTGGGGACAGGGAGTAGCTAAATTGAAATTAGGGCCTGAAGGAGAAAATTCATGGAAGGCCAGTTGAATGGAAGTCTAGATTGTGCAAGGGAAATAATGAAGGAGCAGCCTTGTTGCTGAAACTTGGGGGTAATTTCCACTGTCAGGGAATCAAGCTCTTTTGTGAATCCCTTAACTTTCTTGCATCTGCTTTCACAACTGGACAGTGAGAATATCAATGATTTTTAAAAAAATTTCCCTGGCATATTAAAGTAAAGAAACTAATTATGGTGAAGCACTTTGAGAACTTCCAAAGTAAATCAAGATATTATTAGAGCAATACTGAAGTATTTTATATGCACCTCAAATCTGAATGGTCACATTTCGTGTTTCTCTCTAATCTACATGTCAACTCTGACCTTGACAGAGGACTAAAAAGAAGAGTAGGTACAGCAGGTAATTGCCTTAATAGGATGGATTGAGAAATTTTAGAAATAGCTCCCGTGCCTGTGACTGGGTATAGAGATTACAAAGTCATTTCTATAGGAAAAATAATTGAAACCATAAGAAAAAAAAATTTTTTCTAAGGGAAAGAACACAAAGCTGGGGCAGTTAAAGATAGACCGAGATTCTTCAAGCAGTCAGAAAATTGTTTTCGTGTAAAGGGCTGGACAGTAAATATTTTAGGCTTACCAACCGTACAGTCTCTGTAGCGAGTACACTATTCTGCAATAAAGCAGCCGTAGACAATGCAGAAACAAAGGAGCGTGGCTGCGTTCTAATAAACTTTATTTGCCAAAACAGGAGGCAAGTAGGACTTGGCTCGTGGGCCCTACTTTGATGACTCCTGCTCTAGAGCGTAAGCCTTTTGAGGACAAGGGCTCTGTTTTCTTCATTGTGTGTCCCCAGTAACCCAGGCGACTTATACATAGTAGAGGCATAGCTAAGATTCGTTGAATGAATAATATTACTTTTCTTTGTTTACTCGTGCAAATTAAATTTTGTGCACAGATGCTGCTTCCATGCATTTTTCATGGGGTGCATAAAATGTAACAGGCACTGGGATATCTTACCTTTCAGCTGTAACTGTTTTCCTTCTTGGCCTTGGCCTTTTCTTTTTTTTTTTTTTTTTTTTTTTTTTTTTTTTTTTTTTTGCTGTACGCGGGCCTCTCACTGCTGTGGCCTCTCCCGTTGCGGAGCACAGGCTCCGGACACACAGGCTCCGCGGCCATGGCTCGCGGGCCCAGCCGCTCCGCGGCATGTGGGATCTTCCGGGATCGGGGCACGAACCCGTGTCCCCTGCATCGGCAGGCGGACTCTCAACCACTGCGCCACCAGGGAAGCCCGGCCTTGGCCTTTTCTAACTTCAACTTATTTATTTTTTTCTAGCTGCTTCTGTGTAGTTGCTTATTTTGGCTGTCAGAAGGGATTGAAAGCAGAATAAACATGTGAGTAAATAAACAAGGAGCATTTTTATGAATTTGCATTTTTGATGTATTTATTTTACTGAAATATATCCTTTAGGTGAGACATGATTTCCTAAAGTGCATTCTATATAATACCAATTCTGCAAGATGTTCCTTGAAAAAAGGTTTGTTAGTCAAAACACCTTGGGAAACAGTATATTGTGTATTGGAGAGTCTATCACCAAAGGCACCAGGTTCTACAGTAAAGAATCAAAGAATCCTGAGAATGTGTGTTTGACCTGCTCATGCAATGGCCTCCGTGCAAACACTAGCAAATGTCATTTGGTGCTGGATCTCAGCAGGTGTGCTGGCCCCTGTTCTCTCAGATCCCTGTGGAGATGTGAGAGCGCTGTGCTGGGGCAGGGCACAGCTGGATATTCTGAGGGGCCGTCCGTCCGTCTTCCTGTAAAGGCATCTGCCACCCTGTTGCTCTCCCTTTATATGATGTAAGCATGAGAAGAGTCTTCAGTGAAGAGAACTGGGCTCAGATATCTAGCGGTCTGAACTTGGACACCAGCCATTGGGGGATTGCTGGAAATTCTAGTTGCCTGGTATCTGGAGACTTCAGGAGCTTTTGGGAAATTGTGTCTCAAGGCATCCCCTGCTGCTGGGAGGAGAAGGAGCTTCTGAACTTATGGGGAGTTATGGCTGCCCCTGTGGAGAGAGCTGGAGCCACTGTCCCTGCAAGCTCATTTCTAGGGATTGCAGATAAATGCAGTTTTCCAGTTGTATTTGGCCATGGAAATCCACCCTGCTCCCTTTATACATGTGTGTACGTATCTTGTTTTGCAAACTACCAATTAATAACATATGGAACCAGTGCTTCATGGAGCATGCTTTGCATACATTCTATTAACTATTGTGATAGAACGACTTTTTACATGGCCCAAATGTTCACACCTCCCTGTATCCACGCCCTTTGTAATGTGACTCTGGTTTCTCCCAGTGAAAAACAAAGTCTCTTTCCTCTACCCCTGAATCAGTTCTAATGCTGTGAGTTACTTTTGCTGATGGAATTCAGGGGAGGTAGAGATGTGCCAGAGCTGAGGCTAAACCTCAAGAGGACTTGAACTTCCACTCATTCTCTTGGATCCCTGTGAAAGAGCTTGGGCCAGCCTACTGGGTGCTGTTGATGGACCAGTCACCCCTGTTGTCCTAGTTAAAAATCAGCCAACCATCAAACAAAAGAATGAGGTCGTTCTAGACCAGCCAACCCTCAGCTGACTCCTAAATCCATGAGAGATCCCAGCCCTGACCAGCAGAGCTGACCACCCAACCCACAGCTGATAAGAGGAAGCCCAGAAGAGACCAGAACCGCCCAGCTGACCTGTAGATTTGTGAGCAATAATAAGTGGTTAGTGTTTTAAGATGTTGAGTTTGGGGTTCTGACAGCTCTGGGCTCTTACTGTGTTGCAGTAATTGCCACTGACACAGCTACTAATTTGTGGCTTTTTTATATCCCATTTCTCATCCATGAAATCAAGGCTAAGCAGTGACTTTATTGAAAGAGAAAATTGAATCATACACATAAAAAAGATAATCAATGAAGGGTATCACACCAAGAATATATGTGTTAACAAAGGATTATTGTAGATGTATTGTTTTCACTCAACATGGACAACCTTGTACAGTCATAGACCAATGATATAAAATTAGTGTGAGATTGTGCGTGTGTAGGGGGAATCTCAGCGGTATAGAAGAGCATATACAGGGAGCTATTTTTCTGATTCTCTACCATAGAGCCTCCCCTACTGACTGTATCCACCAGGTATCAGATGAAATACACCTGCAATCAGAGGACATTTCTGGAGATTTCTTTCCATCCTGAATTTTTTTGATAACCTGTTTTTTTCTGGAAATAACAATGAGTAATAGTGCAGAATTTTTTTTTTTTTTTTGCTTAGGATTTAAGCTTAGAAAGTAGAAGAATCTTCTCAAATAACTAGAAAGATAAAAACAGTAAAATGACACCGAAGTACCCCCCCTTCGTCCACCCCAAGTTTCTGTCCAAGGGGAAAATATTGAAGCACAGAGGTCTCTCTCCTCTCAAAAAAGCATTCATGGGTAAACAAATTGGTGCCATCTTCCCCCTGCCCTGAGAAGCTGTGAGTGCAGCGTGGGGAGAAAGGATCTATTTTCCAGGGCAACAAAACAACTGCTGAGCTGCTCACAGAAATCAGGGGCTCGCTGGACCAGTGGAATTCCCACACCACACACTTGAGGCACTTAACTAGTGCTGTTTGTTGGGATGCAGCCAGCTAATTGAATTTAAATTAATGATGTACATTTCTGTGACTTTAAGTTGTTAAACTGTATTTTCGTGTTTGATAGTCATTTGCTAAATCTTGGGAAAACATTGCATGTATAATAATATGCTTGAATCCCCTGTAGCATTAAACAAAGTCTAACCAGTTATATATGATTTAGTCATTCGAAACACATCTGTATTTTAAAGAAACATTAGTATAATCAGAAGAGGGAATGGGTTATTGATTTGAATTCCGTTTCAGATATTATTTAAGAAGACAATATCAGAAACAAAAGATATACTTCTGTTTTTCTCAAAATGGAGAGACTTTGGTTCACTTCCTTCAAAAAGAAAAATAAGAGATGTTGAGAAATAATTTTTCATGACATAATAATTCTATCTTTTTCATTTAATCAGACAATTCTTTTTTCTTTTCTTTAGCTCCCTGAACCCCAACAGCAGAGGTAAAAAATAATTTACTCCTAGCTAACTAATTTGAAAAACTAAATATGTAATCTTTTCATGGCATAAATGACTTGATTCTTTGCACTTTGCTAATTTGGAAAAAAATGCATAAGGTTGCAAAAAATTAATGAAGAGCATGTAAAGCAGATTTCTTGAAGTTTTTCTCATTATGAATATCTATAGTAAATTTATCACAAAACAAACATAGGCAAGTTTGTTTTCAGTTGAGTTGGGTTTATATTGCTTATGGGTATATATAATCTTTATATATAATATTGTGGTGGAAATGACACTGAGATAGGGTCAGAAGACATGGATTCTGGTTCTATTTCAAGAACTTAGGAGACAGGAAAACTCCAGTCGGTTCTCTAACATCTCTCATGTATTAAAGGGTTATGCTAATATTAAGATGAAATAAATAAAATCGGCTGCTTTTGTATTAAATGGTTATGTTAATATTAAGATGAAATATATAAAATCGGCTGCTTTTTTTTCAACTTTATTGGAGTATAATTGCTTCACAATGGTGTATTAGTTTCTGCTTTATAACAAAGTGAATCAGTTATACATATACATCTGTTCCCATATCCCTTCCCTCTTGCGTCTCCCTTCCTACCACCCTCCCTATCCTACCCCTCCAGGTGGTCACAAAGCACCAAGCTGATCTCTCTGTGCTATGCGGCTGCTTCCCACTAGCTATCTACCTTACGTTTGGTAGTGTATATATGTCCATGCCTCTCTCTCGCTTTGTCACAGCTTACCCTTCCCCCTCCCCATATCCTCAAGTCCATTCTCAAGTAGGTCTGTGTCTTTATTCCTGTTTTACCCCTAGGTTCTTCTTGACATTTTTTCCCCTTAAATTCCACATATATGTGTTAGCATATGGTATTTGTCTTTCTCTTTCTGACTTACTTCACTCTGTATGACAGACTCTAGGTCTATCCACCTCATCACAAATAGCTCAACTTCATTTCTTTTTATGGCTGAGTAATATTCCATTGTATATATGTGCCACATCTTCTTTATCCATTCATCTGTCGATGGATACTTAGGTTGTTTCCATCTCCGGGCTATTGTAAATAGAGCTGCAATGAACAATTTGGTACATGACTCTTTTTGAATTATGGTTTTCTCAGGATATATGCCCAGTAGAGGGATTGCTGGGTCATATGGTAGTTCTATTTGTGGTTTTTTAAGGAACCTTCATACTGTTCTCCATAGTGGCTGTACCAATTCACATTCCTACCAACAGTGCAAGAATGTTCCCTTTTCTCGACACCCTCTCCAGCATTTACTGTTTCTAGATTTTTTGATGATGACCATTCTGACCAGTGTGAGATGATATCTCATTGTAGTTTTGATTTGCATTTCTCTAATGATTAATGATGTTGAGCATTCTTTCATGTGTTTGTTGGCAGTCTGTATATCTTCTGTGGAGAAATGTCTATTTAGGTCTTCTGCCTATTTTTGAATTGGGTTGTTTGTTTTTTTGATATTGAGCTGCATGAGCTGCTTATAAATTTTGGAGATTAATCCTTTGTCAGTTGCTTCATTTGCAAATATTTTCTCCCATTCTGAGGGTTGTCTTTTGGTCTTGTTTATGGTTTCCTTTGCTGTGCAAAATCTTTGAAGTTTCATTAAGTCCCATTTGTTTATTTTTGTTTTTATTGCCATTTCTCTAGGAGGTGGGTCAAAAAGGATCTTGCTGTGATTTATGTCATAGAGTGTTCTGCCTATGTTTTCCTCTAAGAGTTTGATAATTTCTGGCCTTACATTTAGGTCTTTAATCCATTTTGAGCTTATTTTTGTGTATGGTGTTAGGGAGTGATCTAATCTCATATTTTTACATGTCCCTGTCCAGTTTTCCCAGCACCACTTATTGAAGAGGCTGTCCTTTCTCCACTGTACATTCCTGCCTCCTTAATCAAAGATAAGGTGACCATATGTGCGTGGGTTTATATCTGGGTTTCTATCCTGTTCCATTGATCTATCTTTCTGTTTTTGTGCCAGTACCATACTGTCTTGATTACTGTAGCTTTGTAGTGTAGTCTGAAGTCAGGGAGCCTGATTGCTCCAGCTCTGTTTTTCATTCTCAGGATTGCTTTGGCTATTCGGGGTCTTTTGTGTTTCATACTAATTGTGAAATTTTTTGTTCTAGTTCTCTGAAAAATGCCAGTGGTAGTTTGATAGGGATTGCATTGAATCTGTAGATTGCTTTGGGTAGTAGAGTCATTTTCACAATGTTGATTCTTCCAATCCAAGAACATGGTATATCTCTCCATCTATTTGTATCATCTTTAATTTCTTTCATCAGTGTCTTATAGTTTTCTGCATACAGGTCTTTTGTCTCCTTGGGTAGGTTTATTCCTACATATTTTATTCTTTTTGTTGCAATGGTAAATGGGAGTGTTTTCTTAATGTCACTTTCAGATTTTTCATCATTAGTGTATAAGAATGCCAGAGATTTCTGTGCATTAATTTTGTATCCTGCTACCTTACCAAATTCATTGATTAGCTCTAGTAGTTTTCTGGTAGCATCTTTAGGATTCTCTATGTATAGTATCATGTCATCTGCAAACAGTGACAGCTTTATTTCTTCTTTTCTGATTTGGATTCCTTTTATTTCCTTGTCTTCTCTGATTGCTGTGGCTAAAACTTCCAAAACTAGGTTGAATAAGAGTGGTGAGAGTGGGCAACCTTGTCTTGTTCCTGATCTTAGTGGAAATGGTTTCAGTTTTTCACCATTGAGGACAATGTTGGCTGTGGGTTTGTCATATATGGCCTTTATTATGTTGAGGGAAGTTCCCTCTGTGCCTACATTCTGCAGGGTTTTTATCATAAATGGGGGTTGAATTTTGTCGAAAGCTTTCTCTGCATCTATTGAGATGATCATATGGTTTTTCTCCTTCAATTTGTTAATATGGTGTATCACGTTGATTGATTTGCGTATATTGAAGAATCCTTGCATTCCTGGAATAAACCCCACTTGATCATGGTGTATGATCCTTTTAATGTGCTGTTGGATTCTGTTTGCTAGTATTTTGTTGAGGATTTTTGCATCTATGTTCATCAATGATATTGGCCTGTAGTTTTCTTTCTTTGGGACATCCTCATCTGGTTTTGGTATCAGGGTGATGGTGGCCTCGTAGAATGAGTTTGGGAGTGTTCCTCCCTCTGCTATATTTTGGAAGAGTTTGAGAAGGATAGGTGTTAGCTCTTCTCTAAATGTTTGATAGAATTCGCCTGTGAAGCCATCTGGACCTGGGCTTTTGTTTGTTGGAAGATTTTTAATCACAGTTTCAATTTCAGTGCTTGCGATTAGTCTGTTCATATTTTCTATTTCTTCCTGATTCAGTCCTGGCAGGTTGTGCATTTCTAAGAATTTGTCCATTTCTTCCAGGTTGTCCATTTTATTGGTATAGAGTTGCTTGTAGTAATCTCTCATGATCTTTTGTATTTCTGCAGTGTCAGTTGTTACTTCTCCTTTTTCATTTCTAATTCTATTGATTTGAGTCTTCTCCCTCTTTTCTTGATGAGTCTGGCTAATGGTTTATCAATTTTGTTTATCTTCTCAAAGAACCAGCTTTTAGTTTTATTGATCTTTGCTATCATTTCCTTCATTTCTTTTTCATTTATTTCTGATCTGATCTTTATGATTTCTTTCCTTCTGCTAACTTTGGGGGTTTTTGATTCTTCTTTCTCTAATTGCTTTAGGTGCAAGGTCAGGTTGTTTATTCGAGATGTTTCCTGTTTCTTAAGGTGGGATTATATTGCTATAAACTTCCCTCTTAGAACTGCTTTTGCTGCATCCCATAGGTTTGGGGTCGTCATGTCTCCATTGTCATTTGTTTCTAGGTATGTTTTGATTTCCTCTTTGATTTCTTCAGTGATTACTTCGTTATTAAGTAGTGTATTGTTTAGCCTCCATGTGTTTGAATTTTTTACAGATCTTTTCCTGTAATTGATATCTAGTCTCATAGCGTTGTGGTCGGAAAAGATACTTGATGCGATTTCAATTTTCTTAAATTTACCAAGGCTTGATTTGTGACCCAAGATATGATCTATCCTGGAGAATGTTCCATGAGCACTTGAGAAAAATGTGTATACTGTTGTTTTTGGATGGAATGTCTTATAAATATCAATTAAGTTCATCTTGTTTAATGTATCATTTAAAGCTTGTGTTTCCTTATTTATTTTCATTTTGGATGATCTGTCCATTGGTGAAAGTGGGGTGTTAAAGTCCCCTACTATTAATGTGTTACTGTCGATTTCCCCTTTTATGGTTGTTAGTAGTTGCCTTATGTATTGAGGTGCTCCTATGTTGGGTGCATAAATATTTACAATTGTTATATCTTCTTCTTGGATCGATCCCTTGATCATTATGTAGTGTCCTTCTTTGTCTCTTCTAATAGTCTTCTTTTTAAAATCTATTTTGTCTGACATGAGAATTGCTACTCCAGCTTTCTTTTGGTTTCCATTTGCATGGAATATCTTTTTCCATCCCCTTACTTTCAGTCTGTATGTGTCTCTAGGTCTGAAGTGGGTCTCTTGTAGACAGAATATATATGGGTCTTGTTTTTGTATCCATTCAGCCAATCTGTGTCTTTTGGTGGGAGCATTTAGTCCATTTACATTTAAGGTAATTATCGATATATATGTTCCTATTCCCATTTTCTTAATTGTTTTGGGTTCGTTATTGTAGGTCTTTTCCTTCTGTTGTGTTTCTTGCCTAGAGAAGTTCCTTTAGCATTTGTTGTAAAGCTGGTTTGGTGGTGCTGAACTCTCTCAGCTTTTGCTTGTCTGTAAAGGTTTTAATTTCTCCATCAAATCTGAATGAGATCCTTGCTGGGTAGAGTAATCTTGGTTGCAGGTTTTTCTCCTTCATCACTTTAAATATGTCCTTCCAGTCCCTTCTGGCTTGAAGAGTTTCTGCTGAAAGATCAGCTGTTAACCTTATGGGGATTCCCTTGTGTGTTATTTGTTGGTTTTCCCTTGCTGCTTTTAATATGTTTTCTTTGTATTTAATTTTTGACAGTTTGATTAATATGTGTTTTGGCATGTTTCTCCTTGGATTTATTCTGTATGGGACTCTCTGTGCCTCCTGGACTTGATTAACTATTTCCTTTCCCATATTAGGAAGTTTTCAACTATAATCTCTTCAAATATTTTCTCAGTCCCTTTCTTTTTCTCTTCTTCTTCTGGAACCCCTATAATTCAAATGTTGGTGCGTTTAATGTTGTCCCTGCAGTGTCTGAGACTGTCCTCAGTTCTTTTCATTCTTTTTTCTTTCTTCTGCTCTGCAGTAGTTATTTCCACTATTTTATCTTCCATGTCACTTATCTGTTCTTCTGCCTCAGTTATTCTGCTATTGGTCCCATCTAGAGTATTTTTAATTGCATTTATTGTGTTGTTCATCATTGCTTGTTTCATCTTTAGTTCTTCTAGGTCTTTGTTAAATGTTTCTTGCATTTTGTCTATTCTATTTCCAAGATTTTGGATCATCTTTACTATCCTTATTCTGAATTCTTTTTCAGGTAGACTGCCTGTTTCTCTTCATTTGTTAGGTCTGGTAGGTTTTTATCTTGCTCCTTCACCTGCTGCGTGTTTTTCTGTCTTCTCATTTTGCTTATCTTACTGTGTTTGGGGTCTCCTTTTTGCAGGCTGAAGGTTCGTAGTTCTCCTTGTTTTTGGTGTCTGTCCCCAGTGGCTAAGGTTGGTTCAGTGGGTTGTGTAGGCTCCCTGGTGGAGGGGACTAGTGCCTGTGTTCTGGTGGATGAGGCTGTATCCTGTCTTTCTGGTGGGCAGGTCCATGTCTCATGGTGTGTTTTTGGGGTGTCTGTGGACTTATTATGATTTTAGGCAGCCTCTCTGCTGATGGGTGGGGTTGTGTTCCTGTCTTGCTAGTTGTTTGGCATAGGGTGTCCACACTGTAGTTTGCTGGTCGTTGACTGAAGCTGGGTGCTGGTGTTGAGATGGAGACCTCTGGGAGGTTTTCGCCGTTTGATATTATGTGGAGCTGGGAGGTCTCTTGTGGGCGGGTGTCCTGAAGTTGGCTCTCCCACCTCAGAGGCACAGCACTGACTCCTGGGTGCAGCACCAAGAGCCTTTCATCCACACGGCTCAGAATAAAAGGGAGAAAAAGTAGAAAGAATTTCTAGAAGTAGAAAGAAAGAAACAAAGAAACAAAGAAAAGAGGGAGGGAGGGAAGGAGGAAGGATGGAAGGAAGGAAGGAGGGAAGGAAGGACAAAAAGAAAGAAAGAAGATAAAGTAAAATAAAATAAAGTATGATTAAATATAATAAAGTTATTAAAATAAAAAATAATTATTAAGAAAAAAAAAAAAAAAAGGACGGATAGAACCCTGTGACAAATGGTGGAAACAAAGCTATACAGACAAAATATCACACAGAAGAATACACATACACACTCACAAAAAGAGGAAAAGGGGAAAAAATCTTAAATCTTGCCCTCCAAGTCCACCTCCTCAATTTGGGATGATTCGTTGTCTATTCATGTATTGCACAGATGCAGGGTACATCAAGTTGATTGTGGAGATTCAATCCGCTGCTCCTGAGGCTGCTGGGAGAGATTTCCCTTTCTCTTCTTTGTTCTCACAGCTCCCGGGGCTCAGCTTTGGATTTGGTCCCGCATCTGCTTGTAGGTCGCTGGAAGGCGTCTGTTCTTCACTCAGACAGAATGGAGTTAAAGTAGTAGCCGCTTAGGGGACTCTGGCTCCCTCAGGCCGGGGGGAGGGAGGTGTACGGAGGGCGGGGCGAGCCTGCCGTGGCAGAGGCCAGTGTGACGTTGCACCAGCCCGAGGCATGCTGTGCGTTCTCCCGGGGAAGCCATCCCTGGATCCCAGAACCCTGGCAGTGGCGGGCTGCACAGTCTCCCCAGAAGGGGGCCGTGGAGAGTGACCTGCGCTCACACACAGGCCTCTTGGCGGTGGGAGCAGCAGCCCCAGCGTCCCACGCCTGTCTCTGTGGTCCGTGGTCTCTGGAGCTCCTTTAAGCAGCGCTCTTAATCCCCTCTCCTCGAGCACCAGGAAACAAAGAGGCAAGAAAAAGTCTCTTGCCTCTTCGGCGGGTCCAGACTTTTCCCCAGACTCCCTCCCGGCTAGCTGTGGCGCACTAGCCCCTTCAGGCTGTGTTTACGCCGCCAACCCCAGTCCTCTCCCTGGGATCCGACCGAAGCCCGAGCCTCAGCTTCCAGCCCCGCCCGCCCCGGCGGGCAAGCAGACAAGCCTCTCGGGCTGGTGAGTGCCGGTCGGCACTGATCCTCCGTGCGGGAATCTCTCTGCTTTGCCCTACCCAGGTACGTGTGGAGTTTCTTGCCTTTTGGGAGGTCTGAGGTCTTCTGCCAGCATTCAGTAGGTGTTCTGTAGGAGTTGTTCCACGTGTAGATGTATTTCTGGTGTATCAAATATAAAACCGATAGCTAGTGGGAAGCAGCTGCATAGCACAGGGAGAGCAAATCGGCTGCTTTTGACTAACAGAAATGACAATTTTGTATGGCTAAAACTAATACTGTTCTGTCTTATACAGTTACTATACGAAGTAAAAATTTTTTGAACATTTTGGAATACTACTAAATGTATGTAAATATAAGATTTTTATTGTCCTAATATAAGTGTGTGTGTGTTCACACACAGGAAAACCATTTGGGGCAGCTGTAATAATAATTGATACAGAGGGCCACGCATTGATTTGCCTGGGATGCAAAAAGGATTGAGGGGACTGAGTGGTATAAACCAACTTTTATAATTGCTCATTTCTTCTCCATTGAGATCTAAAATTTGGCTCTCACATTAAAAAAAAAAAAAAAAAAGTGTGAGCTGGAGCCTGAATAGCAAGCACAGGAATCATTGCCTACCTGCACATCTTTCTTTACCTAGCAGGCAGACACACTGATGATCTGCCTTCTCTGTAGCCATCATCTGGATGCACAGCATTCAAAATGTGGTCCAAATGTGTCTTTCCTTCAAAGACATTTAAGCACTAGATTCTGGCTCTAAAGCAAGCCATCTTGGGTATTCACAAGTAACCAAACAACAGTCTTATGTCATTCAATTCCCCTTGGGCCAGGCACAAACACCTAACCTCCTCTGCTCTCTACTGCACTACATCTGCCTGCATCCCACACCCCGCCCCCTCCATCCACAGCATGCCCGGATGAACCGGGCAGTTTCTCTGTCTTGCTCAGTTGTGCTAGTCGCAGCCCAGCCTCAGCTAGCTCTTTGAGTTGAGTTCCTGTGGAAGTAGCCAACCCATCTGCAGAGAAAGACTCAAAAAAAAAAAGGCACCATGAAATTCAATGATGAAATCCAGGGGTCTCAGGAAGAGTAAACAAGTCATCTTCCTTTCTTGCGGCTTTCTAATTTATGATTGTGTTCTCTCGTGGGGCCCAACTTTACAGCCTAACCTAAGGTGTTGTGAAGTATTGCACATTATTATAATTTGTACTTAAACTGGTCTGTATGGGTTTCTGCCACCTACAAACATGGAGCTTGTGCTCAGGCTATGTGCCTGTTCCAGGGACACTGCTCTTGCACAGATCTTTGGCTTCTTTACAAGTCACTAGACACAATCCTACTCCTCACTTTAGATTTATATCTTGCTATTTTATGTATGTTATATCAGCATACACAGTTTTTTCTTCTTTTCTTATTTTTTCTTTTTCTTTTTTTTGGTGTGTTGGCCTGGAATAGAACCCATACACAGTTTTTTTAAATGCAACTTGTTTATCAGATTTATAGTCAAGTGACTTTTGTTCTTTAATCAAAATCAAATTCACTCCAACTTTTGAAAGAAAAAGAAAGGATTTATGATCATTAGCATTATTCAAAGGGCTGTGCTATTATACTGGACAGTCCACATCCAAAGAGGATTTCCAAGAGCCTTTTAGTAACTGTAGCATTGTTAGAATATTTGGATGGCCTCCTATGCTGCCTATTTTTAGGTAGCGACTCTCAATGGACACAATAAAGAAAAAGTCGCATTTCAGATATGTAGCTTAATAATGCATGCTTTATGATCACCCTACGATGATGTAATTATAGGTGGCATTAATACTCCACTATGAACCCCAAATCAGTGCTTTTTAATGATTGAGACTGACAATTGTGGCTCTCAGTAGCTTGAAATAAATAGACATAAACAAAAAGAAAAAAGAAAAAAGGAAAGTAAAACATTTTTTCCCAGTCTAGCTGCTTCCCAGTAGTGTAAGCAGAGCAAGAGGCAACAGTGGATGTTCTTGAGTCTCTTTGGACAGAGCCTCTTACAGACCTATTTTCTGTAACTGTGGCATGGATGGCCTTTTGTATTTCACAAGCAAGAGAAGTCCTTATGTTGTAGTCTCACTGAAGGACAAAAGTGACACTGCACTCTAGGAGATATTTCTTGTTTAAACAAGTAACAAGAAGATTATTTGAAGGGTAACAGCCAGGTTATGTACCCCATAAAAGTACGAATGATTTACAAATATTTAACAAGGAAAAAACTAATTATGCTGCTCCTGTCACAGAGAGGCCAGCCTCAGAAATGGTATAATCAATATGGGAATGTTAGCTGTAATACAGTCTGTCAGCTTTTTAACCAGCCAAAAAAAAAAAAAAATCAAAAAGTCTATAAACAAAGTTGAGCCCTGTCCTCCATCCCTGGATTTTATGTGTCTGGTTGCATGCCTTTCACACGTAAGGGATCTGAACATCCGGATGTTATTTCCAGGGCCATTTGGGAGGGCCCGTTTGGCCTGAGTTAAAATGGAATTCTAAGAAAACTGGGTGGCTTCACAATGGGTCGCTGTGCAGAAAATGTAACATTTTTTTCCTCTGGGCCCTAGTTAGTGTTTCTTAGAACATTTGTCCTTTCCCACCAAATTAACAGAAATTTGACTCTATGATAGACTCAGGAAATTGTTTTCCTATGATGTGTGTGTGTATGAAGACATTCACATTGTTGTATACTTTGCATGGTATTATATATCTATATAAAGTTATTGATTCAGGTGTGTTTGTGGTATTTCAGGGTCCAGGGAAATTGCCTGGTAGAGAATCACTCCGAAATGCTATACAAAAAGTGGCTCTCGGAATAGTGTGAATAAGGGTGGAATCACGTAAAAGCCGTGAGCACAGCTGGAGAGTCAGACTCTATGAGTTCAGTTCCCAGCTCTGGCCAGCCACTTAGTATTTATGACCTTGGGTAAGACTGAAGTGCTACAAATCTTTCATCTGAGAAATGGAGCTAACAGTGAGAGTTGTTTTACATGGTTACAGTAAAAAATGAAATAATATATGAAAAGCATGTAAAACAATCTCCAGCACATAGTAAATACTCAATAAATATTAGCTGTTAGTATCACACCAAAGTCTTTACCATTTGTAACTCATGTCGTCTTAGCTTTGCTAGCTTCCGGTACAAACAGGGTTACAATCACAGTAATAGCCCAAATTTTGCTGGTATTTGCCTAACCTTTGGGAACTAAGTTCTCTGCAAGAGGCACACATATGTCCCTCTCTCCCAGCCCCCCACCAATACTTCCTGGCATTCCTGGGTTGCTTCACACGAGCTCATGAATTGTCTCTTACTTTTCTTGTTGATGTTAGCTCAACTTAAAGCCCCTGACAGAGGTGCTTTGCCACCGTAGCTGCAGCCAAGAATGATAAGAACATTGAGGCCAGTGCCAAGGGCCCTACTTCTCTCCTGCTGTGTCCAAAGTTATCAACCTGCCCCCTTCTGTCCTCACTACTTGGGAGCCCTCCAGTGAAAACGTGTCTCTCCTGCACTCCATGGCACATTGTATCACCAGAGCATTAAAACTGTTAGTGTGGTTGCCCCTTAGCTTACATTTCCTTCAAAAAAAAAATTCAACTTTCACCTATAGCACAGTCTACAAGGTACAGGCATGCAAGGGTAAAGTCAAAATAGGACCCAATATCTAACGTAAATATGATACTTTCCTCTCCATCTCAGCCTTTCTCCCAGGCAACGGTAAAAAGAGTACTTCCCCAGCCAATTTTCTCAGAAAATTGGTTCCTTGAGACCTTGAACAATATACCAGTTCTTCATACTTGTCTAGACACATCTGAATACCAGCTTAGGCTCAACAAAGTCTCCCCTCTGTGTGATGCAAATGGCATTAAATTTTTCTATATCCCAACAGAATTTTACCATGTAATTTGGGGAACATGATTTGACCAACAGCAAATACGACCCATATAATGGCTATGACAGGGTTCCCTGAGCTACTTGTTCAGGGATCGGAACCCACTGTCACTTCTGCACATAAAGTTCTCAGAGTTGGGCAGCCTCTGATTTGTGGCTTTGTTTCAGTAGTTTGGGTTGGTTACCACATTTTACATCGTAGTAACTTTATTGCTACTGTCACAACAAAGCAAAGCAGCTATTATCTCATCACAAACTAAAGCTACATTTCTAAACCATCGCATCTAACCAAACTACAGTGCTGTAACACCTAATTTACAGTTGATTCCAATTGCATGAACATGAGAAGTATAAAATAAAAATTAAAAATATATATGTATATCTGATTTCATTGGCTCATCTGGGCCAAGTGCTTTGAAGTTTGGGAGGATGGTGATAAAACAGCTGAGGTTCCATGTTGCCCATAAGACTTCTATTTAGAGCTGGGCAGCTGAGAACATACTGGGGCTGACTTAAAATTGTCCACGTGGTCGGCTGATATCACACTCGGGTTCTCACATCTTTGTCCAGCCAAGCTAGAAGCCTTCATCTCCAGGCTTGAGCAGAGCTGTGTTTCCTGAGCTATGGGCACTGCTGTGTAAGGGATTCTTAAAGGTCCCTGGAAGGTGAAGGATTCTCGAAGATAATCCAATTGGCCAACCGGTCAAGGGTTTGGAGGGATGACAGAAGAGAGCACAAGTATAGAGGCAGAAAGGCAAATTAGCTTCTTGATGCCCTTACAGAAGCACACGGGTACGTTACCATTGAAGAGTATGGCTCTGGTCAATGTTAGAGATGAACTACCCTAAAAATAAACAAAAAAAAATGAAAGCCTGATTCCTTTTTTCCTCTCATAGTTTCGTGCACAAGGACATACAGATTCAGAATGGCCTAACCACTCCTCTCTAATCCAACATGAATCTTCCCTTCAAGAGCCAATCTCTTCCAAAAGAAAATGTGTAAGAAGTTCCTGACAAGGGGCTTAACATGGCTGTTGGTCCCTCCCCTGCCCCTCACCACATCAGCATACTCAAAGACCATATATCAGAGGGTGGCCTTGCACTCAGCAATCTGTGTGAAAGGCATTTGGGAAATGGAATGGATGAAGCATAATATGGTGGCAAGGGAATAGGAGAAGCTTCGAGTGGGTCCAGGTTTCTGGTGGTCATAAGTGCCATTTATTGAGACCAGGAATCTGGTAGAGATTTGTGAGGTCTGAGAGTTGATTACCTACTTTTGCTAATATAACCATTTAACTATCCTTCCCATTTATCACTTTAACTGTATCCCCTTTCACTGCTATCCATAAGTTTCAGCCTAGCCTAGTGGTTTCCACAAGTAAATGCCCAGTACGCACAATTAATGACCACAGGGGCAGTGCTTCAAGACAGGCCTTGGATATCAGGCTTTTGAAGCCTTCTCTCTGGTCATCCCCTGGCTGCACTCCTCCCCACAAAGTAAAGAACATACCGGGTTACGGCTGTGAGCCCAAGCAGAGACTATGTCCTCACTGCTAGACCGTGTTCCATGTGTCCCAAGCCTGCTTTCGGGGCCAGTGCAAACTAACCCCTGTTCCATCTTCCTGTGGACAGACTGCACTGCTGGAATGGAAGATGTGGGCTTCAGGAGTGGTCAAAGGAAGCCAAAGGGTAGCTGTTTGCAGGGAAAATATGTGAAAAAAATTTGGCTTTGTATATGCAGGTGAGGATGTCCATGTAAATGTGGTACAGGATGAAGCCTGTGTGGGAAACGAGGGTATTGTGTGTAGGAAGTGCAGGATTTGGGGACTGAAGACCAGCTTTCTCTGCACCTCCAAGTTTCAGTAGAGTATTCCAAGGACTCCCAAAGTTTTAATTTTAGAAGCTGAATTTCCAGATTATTAAAAATCTATATTAACCAAGGTAGGGAGATAGAATATATTTTGGGGGGACTTCCCTGGTGGCTCAGTAGTTAAGAATCCGCCTACCAATGCAGGGGACATGGGTTCGATCCCTGGTCTGGGAAGATCCCGCATGCCGTGGAGCAACTACGCCTGTGAGCCACAACTACTGAGCCCACATGCCGCAACTACTGAAGCCCGCACACCTAGAGCCCATGCTCCGCAACAAGAGAAGCCACCGCAATGAGAAGCCCGCACGCCGCAACTACAGAAAGCCCGTATGCAGCAACAAAGACCTGACGCAGCCAAAAATCAATAATATATATAAATAAAATAAATAAATTTTTTAAAAAATTATATATTTTTTAAAATGGTTTTTAGCTTGATATAGTTTACTATTTAGATTTATGATACATGTACTCTTGACCTCAGTCCTAAAATGTCAAAGTCAGGTCTGATGGCAGGCGGGGTTGGGGGAGCTCTGAGAAGCACTGTATGATCGGGGTACCCTAAGCTCACCTTTTGCATGTGGCCATGACAGCTTCCAACGCTGAACCCCATGGGGCTCTATCACAGACAGCTGGCATTTCAGTGCATCTGAGACACGGAAAGAGAAATGTCACAGAGTCAGGAAGTTAGCAGCTTCGGAGGGACCTGGTTCTTTTCTCCTAAATTATTCTGATCTCTCAGTAACTCAGGCTCAGCCCCACTGTCTTCAAGCTTGATCTATTCTCTCTGATCATATCATGCTAAGTAAGTTTCCTTCTCTCCTTTGAAAGAATAACATGCCACTATTTGATTTTGTTTGTCTCTCCCCACCCTACCTTCTGGGTGTTGCACTGAGTTTCTTTGTGTTTTCATATACTGCAATGCTCTTCCACATTCTGTACCTCATTTTAAAGGTTAGAATACTTTATTTTCTGCGGCTTTTAGTATTGTCTGTATTTCTCGAACTTAAATTATTGCTTTGCTTCTTTACTCTCATTCTCTCACCTACTTTTCCCACCACTCTTCTGTCTTCCTTCTCTATTTCCTCATTCATCTATGGCAGAGTGTGGTACATATGGATATGTCAGAACCATTTGGTTTCATCAAAATATACTGGGAATAAAGTGCCAAAGCCAGAGTATGGAGAAGTAGCTCCAGACTTTAATGGGAGCTAGTGAAAAACCTACATAAGCAGGCACAGTGAGAGCACAAATGTCCACATGCCTGGGTTTAGGAGGCTATAAGGCCAAGCATGGAGGAAAAGGTAAGGTGGTTTGCTGGGAAAGAGGAGGAAGAAGAGATGACGTGGAGGTGATGACAAGAGAAAAGGTTGGGGAGCCCGTGAGGGAGGGGATATTCATAATTTATGGCTGGGTTTCTGTGGAAATTCACTGAGTTGCAGAATTACTCTCCTTTTATTGCACATCTCTTCAGGTGCTACAGTGAAATGGAAGTGAATGACCATTGCAGGGACAGCTCCTTCATTCCATACTTACTGAAAGGCGTCTACCTGCCCACCTGGTACGTCTACAAAGAAGTGGAAGACAGTTCCTGCTCTCAAGATGCTTATCGTGTTCCTGGGGCACCAACATTCACACATATAAAAGTGACATAAGCTGGAACTGTTTTCTCAGAACAGGCAAAGGTAAATTCCAACTTCATCTGTCATATGATGCTTGTTGACATTTGTTCCACAGGGAAATGGAAGGATGTCTCTTTTCTGCACCTCCAGGCCAACACACATAACTAAGAGCAATTTTCACTCTGCTGTGGCACCCTAGCCCGGCCACTGCTCCTTCCATTTCCCCATGTTCTAAGCCCCGCTGCCTGGGCACCTACTGAATTAGGATCTCCAGTTCTCTCTATGAAGCCCAAACTTTTTATGGTGGGTGCTGCTTGTACAAAACAAGAGAGTGGCAACTTCTTTGTTCTTTCTTCTCTGTTTTATATAAAGCAATCAGCCAATACATCCTGCTTTTTCTCCTACTCAACCTGGAAATACTGATTTTTTTTTTTTTTTGGACTTAGCCATGAGCCACAGGCTGTATTGGTTTGGGCGTATTAAGTACATTTTCTTGGGCTTTAGGAAAACAAAGATCATAGCAAAAAGCTAAGAACTCTCAAGTTAAGAGACCTTGTGGAATTTGTTTTCATCTCTGTATCACATCATTCTTTTGATGGAATAAAGCCATAGACATTGCTCTGTATTTGGATCATCTAATTTAGCCCCCATATTACAAGGCAGGGTGGTTAAAGTTTTGTGTTCAAAAGGCTTCCTAGTAGGGAAGGTCTAAACTTCCTGAAAATAGTGCAAGTTCAAAACCAGTTCTACCATTTCCAGTTGTATGACCTTAAACAAGTTTCTATTTTTAACATTTTTCCAGTTTTATAGAAATATAATTGATACATAGCATTGTGTAAGCTTAAGGTACACAAAGTGTTGATTTGATACATTTATATTCTGTAAAATCATTACCACCATGGCATTGGCTACCACTTCTATCCCGTCACATAGTTACTGTTTCTTTTTTGTGGTAAGAGCATTTAAAATCTACTCTCTTAGCAACATTCAAGTATATGATACAGTATTATTAGCTATAATCACCATTCTGTACATTACATCCCCAAATTTATTAATCTTATTATAACTGGAAGTTTGTACCCTTTGACAAATATCTCCCCACTTCCCCACTCCCTCAACCCCCAGTAACCAGCACTCTACTCTGTTTCTCTGAGTTTGTCTTTCTTAGATTCCACATATAAGTGAGTTCATACAATATCTGTCTTTTACTATCTGACTTATTTCACTTAGCATAATGCCCTCAAGAGTTATCTAAGTTGTCACAAATGGTAGGATTTTCTTCTTTCTCATGGATGAATAATATTCCTCTGTGTGTGTGAGTGTGTGTGTGTGCACCACATCGTCTTTTTTTCACTCATTCACTGACAGACACTTAGGTTGTTTCCCTGTCTTGGCTATTGTGAGTAATTACAGAATTTCAGCTTCCAAGGACTACGATATCAGGTGGCATCAGCAAGCTGCTCTTAGGACTGGAGGCTGGCCTGGGTTGTGCCTCCCAACTTGGAAAAATCCTCTACTAAGCTAGTAGTGCCAGTAGGGTGGGTTTGTCACTTTCCCCACTATGATGCTGCCTACTCTGGTTGTAGCTGGGCCGATTTACACTGTGAAAATTATACAAGGAGTGTCAGGCTGGGCTAATTGGCATTGTATTTCTGATTTATAGCATCCTTTGTAGATTGATCTGCCCCCATGACTGCCCAGTCCCACCCTTTATCTGGCTCAGCCTCCAGGGTAAACCCCAGCTCCCACCACTGGCTGAGGTGATCTCTCCCTTCTCTGTTTCTTGGTCATTGACTGTGCTCAGTCTGAGTCTATCTCTTCTTGCCATGGGCAGCCACAAGCTTCTCATGCCTTGATATCCGTCACTGTAACTTGATTGTCAGCTTCACGCCTTTCCTTATTTCTGTTTCTCACGATGCCTAGCTAACTGTAAATATTTGTCAGTTTCATTTTTTGACATAATTTATTTTGGATATTTTATGTATAAGGACCAAGACTTCAGTTTATACTTGTGGAGTATTTTGCAATATGCAAATACATTTTTAAAGCACAACAAAAGGGAAACTAAGAACGCCCATATCAGCACAGAGCTGAAATTTAGCCTCAAGGCATGAATGGGTATAACGGAGGATATTTGCAGTGGCTCTCTCTTTTCTGTTTTTGTTATTTTTTGAGGGAAATAAAATCCTCATATTTATTAAAATTAAATTAAACTGCTTCAGTTGCTCATTTCTCCCGGCCAGTTTGCTAGTGCCTGCTTTGCTGCTGTGTGTGTGCAAGTCCAGGCTATGGGCCAGGTCACTGTACTGTCCATCCTCTCTTCTGGCCAGCCCTTCTCACTGACATGCAGTAGGCAGCAAGCTCAAATTCCCAAAGTCTGGCCAACAGTGAGTGGTTGTGGCCATCATAAATTAGATGACAGAGTTGATTTCCTGTACCTTTTCATCTTCATTATGCAAACAGTTGCAGTTCTAACTGCAGGGCTCTAGCCCACTCTGAATTTAGACAAACCCTATCATATGACTTTCTTAAAAATTAAAATCAGATGGAGGTAGGGGATGAGGATATGCAGAAACACCTCTTTCCATTGGTGGTTATGGATGACGTCTGTGGCCAGGGTAACTCATGACCCTTCCTCTCTTGGCTTTATCAGCATCTTGCAGGTCTCTCTGATGACCTAGTTTTACCTTGGATCTGACATACCTTCCATCCACCCCATGCCTGGCTGGCCCTTTCCCAAACTCTGCTGAAGGCTACCCCACCTATTGGCACAGGATGTGCTGTCACAGTCCTAATGGATCTCAAGTCAAATACCTTCTAAATTCCTTCTGAAGAGGACAAGGCAACTTCTGGGTCTCTTCCATTCCACACAGGATATGAGCCTGGCCCATGAAAGAGAACTGAAAGACTTCTCTCTGCATAACCAGGCTGGGAAGCCAAACTTATTTTCATATAGATGCATTAGAGGTTGGTAAGGTAGGGTTAGGATAGAAGGATGTGGATGGAAGAGAACAACGAAGGAAAGGTCTATTCTAGAGTTCCAGTTGGAATCAGGACAGAATTCCCTTTTCCTTACAATAATTCCTATGCTTCTCTAACACACCTGCCCTCTCTAAACTGCAGCCCAAAGAGAAGTCATCAAGACCCATGATATCTAATTGCTTTCCTTTCTCCCACCTTTCATCTTTCTCTTTCCATCATTCTCCAGGGGGAGAAGAAGTGGGTACCTCACCCCAGTCCTGCCCCTTTCTTTTCCTTCTGGATTCCTTAACTTAAACCATCAGGTCTAGTTCTCTAAATACAACTTTCAATCTTACATCTTGTTAAAGAGATCAAGAAGTCTCGCCTCCCATCAGGAAACTTGCGCAAACCTCTTAGATAGCCTCATCCACGAGAGGGCAGACAGCAGAAGTAAGAAGAACTACAATCCTGCAGCCTGTGGAACAAAAACCACATTCATAGAAAGACAGACAAGATGAAAAGGCAGCGGGCTACGTACCAGATGAAGGAACAAGATAAAACCCCAGAAAAAAAACTAAATGAAGTGGAAATAGGCAACCTTCTAGAAAAAGAATTCAGAATAATGATAGTGAAGATGATCCAGGATCTCGGAAAAAGAATGGAGGCAAAGATCGAGAAGATGCAAGAAATGTTTAACAAACACCCAGAAGAATTAAAGAACAAACAAACAGAGATGAACAATACAATAATTGAAATGAAAAATACACTAGGAAGAATCAATAGCAGAATAACTGAGGCAGAAGAATGGATAAGTGACCTGGAAGACAGAATGGTGGAATTCACTGCTGTGGAACAGAATAAAGAAAAAAGAATGAAAAGAAATGAAGATAGCCTAAGAGACCTCTGGGACAACATTAAACACACAACATTCACATTATAGGGGTCCCAGAAGGAGAAGAGAGAGAGAAAGGGCCTGAGAAAATATTTGAAGAGATTTTAGTCGAAAACTTCCCTAACATGGGAAAGGAAATAGCCACCCAAGTCCAGGAAGCACAGAGAGTCCCATACAGGATAAAACCAAGGAGAAACTCGCTGAGACACATAGTAATCAAATTGGCAAAAATTAAAAACAAAGAAAAATTATCGAAAGCAGCAAGGGAAAAATGACAAATAACATACAAGGGAACTCCCATAAGGTTAACAGCTGATTTCTCAGCAGAAACTCTACAAGCCAGAGGAAATGGCATGATATACTTAAAGTCATGAAAGGGAAGAACCTACAACCAAGATTACTCTACCCGGCAAGGATCTCATTCAGATTCAATGGAGAAATCAAAAGCTTTACAGACAAGCAAAAGCTAAGAGAATTCAGCACCACCAAACCAACTCTACAACAAATGCTAAAGGAAATTCTCTAAGTGGGAAACACAAGAGAAGAA
This sequence comes from Mesoplodon densirostris, assembly GCF_025265405.1. Taxonomy (NCBI): domain Eukaryota; kingdom Metazoa; phylum Chordata; class Mammalia; order Artiodactyla; family Ziphiidae; genus Mesoplodon; species Mesoplodon densirostris. Next base: position 49,783,142 of record NC_082674.1, read on the forward strand.
AAAAACCTACAAAAACAAACCCAAAACAATTAAGAAAATGGTAATGGTAACATACATATCGATAATTACCTTAAACATGAATAGATTAAATGCTCCAACCAAAAGACACAGGCTTGCTGAATGGATACAAAAACAAGGCCCATATATATGCTGTCCACAAGAGACCCACTTCAGAGCTAGGGACACATACAGACTGAAAGTGAGGGGATGGAAAAAGATATTCCATGCAAATGGAGATGAAAAGAAAGCTGGAGTAGCAATACTCATATCCAATAAAATAGACTTTAAAATAAAGAATGTTAAAAGAGACAAGGAAGAACACTACATAATGATCAAGGGATCAATCCAAGAAGATATAACTATTATAAATATATATGCACCCAACATAGGAGCACCTCAATACATAAGGCAACTGCTAACAGCTATAAAAGAGGAAATTGACAGTGACACAATAGTAGTGAGGGACTTTAACACCTCACTTACACCAATGGACAGATCATCCAAACAGAAAATTAATAAGGAAAGACAAGCTTTAAATGGCACAATAGACCAGATAGATTTACTTGATATTTATAGGACATTCCATCCAAAAACAGCAGATTACACTTTCTTCTCAAGTGCGCATGGAACATTTTCCAGGATAGATCACATCTTGGGTCACAAATCAAGCCTCAGTAAATTTAAGAAAATTGAAATCATATCAAGCATCTTTTTTGTCCACAACGCTATGAGATTAGAAATCAATTACAGGGGAAAAAAACGTAAAAAACACAAACACATGGAGTCTAAACAATACATTATTAAATAACCAGGCGATCACTGAAGAAATCAAAGAAGAAATCAAAACATACCTAGAGACAAATAACAATGAAAACACGATGATCAAAAACCAATGGGATGCAGCAAAAGCAGTTCTAAGAGGGAAGTTTATAGCTATACAAGCCTACCTCAAGAAACAAGAAAAATCTCAAACAATCTAACCTTACACCTAAAGTAACTAGAGAAAGAAGAAGAAACAAAACCCAAAGTTAGCAGAAGGAAAGAAATCATAAAGATCAGAGCAGAAGTAAATGAAATAGAAACAAAACAATAGCAAAGATCAATAAAACTAAAAGCTGGTTCTTGGAGAAGATAAACAAAATTGGTAAACCATTAGCCAGACTTATGAAGAAAAATAGGGAGAGGACTCAATTGAAATTAGAAATGAAAAAGGAGAAGTTAAACAGACAGCGCAGAAATACAAAGCATCCAAGAGACTACTACAGGCAACTCTAAGCCAATAAAATGGACTACCTGGAAGAAATAGACAAATTCTCAGAAAGGTATAACCTCCCAGGACTGAACCAGGGAGAAATAGAAAATATGAACAGACCAGTCACAAGTAATGAAATTGAAACTGATTAAAAATCTTCCAACAAACAAAAGTCCAGGACCAGATGGCTTCACAGGTGAATTCTATCAAACAATTAGAGAAGAGCTAACACCCATCCTTCTCAAACTCTTCCAAAAAATTGCAGAGGAAGGAGCACTCCCAAATTCATTCTATGAGGCCACCATCACCTTGATACCGAAACCAGACAAAGATACTACAAAAAAAGAAAATTACAGACCAATATCACTGATGAATATATATGCAAAAATCCTCAACAAAATACTAGCAAACAGAATCCAACAACACATTAAAAGGATCATACACCACGATCAAGTGGGATTTATCCCAGGGATGCAAGGATTCTTCAATATACAGACATCAGTCAATGTGATACACCATATTAACAAATTGAAGAATAAAAACCATATGATCATCTCAATGGATGTAGAAAGAGCTTTTGACAAAATTCAACACCCATTTATGATAAAAACTCTCCAGAAAGTGGGCATAGAGGGAACATATCTCAACATAATAAAGGCCTATACGACAAACCCACAGAAAACATCATTCTCAATGGTGAAAAACTGAAAGCATTTCCCCTAAGATCAGGAACAAGACAAGGATGTCCACTCTCACCACTATTATTAAACATAGTTTTGGAAGTCCTAGCCACGGCAATCAGAGAAGAAAAAGAAATAAAAGAAATACAAATTGGAAAAGAAGAAGTAAAACTGTCAGTGTTTGCAGATGACATGATACTATACATAGAGAATCCTAAAGATGCCACCAGAAAACTACTAGAGCTAATCAATGAATCTGGTAAAGTAGCAGGATACAAAATTAATGCACAGAAATCTCTTGCATTCCTATACACTAATGATGAAAAATCTGGAGGAGAAATTAAGGAAACACTCCCATTTACCATTGCAACAAAAAGAATAAAATACCTAGGAATAAACCTACCTAGGGAGACAAAAGACCCGTATGCAGAAAACTACAAGACACTGATGAAAGAAATTAAAGATGATACCAACAGATGGAGAGATATACCATGTTCTTGGATTGGAAGAATCAATATTGTGAAAATGACTCTACTACCTAATGCAATCTACAGATTCAATGCAATCCCTATCAAATTACCAATGGCATTTTTTACGGAACTAGAACCAAAAATCTTAAAATTTGTATGGAGACACAAAAGACCCCGAATAGCCAAATCATTTTTGAGGGAAAAAAACGGAGCTGGAGGAATCAGATTCCCTGACTTCAGACTATACTACAAAGCTACAGTAATCAAGATAATATGGTACTTGCACAAAAACAGAAACATAGATCAATGGAACAGAGTAGAAAGCCTAGAGATAAACCCATGCAACTATGGTCAACTAATCTATGACAAAAGAGGCAAGGATAAACAATGGAGAAAAGACAGTCTCTTCAGTAAGTGGTGCTGGGAAAACTGGACAGCTACATGTAAAAGAATGAAATTAGAACACTCCCTAACACCATACACAAAAATAAACTCAAAATGGATTAGAGACTTAGATGTAAGACCAGACAGTATTAAACTCTTAGAGAAAAACATAGCAAGAACACTCTTTGACATAAATCACAGCAAGATCCTTTTTGACCCACCTCCTAGAGTAATGGAAATAAAAACAAAAATATACAAATGGGACCTAATGAAACTGAAAAGCTTTTGCACAGCAAAGGAGACCATAAACATGATGAAAAGACAACCCTCAAAATGGGCGAAAATGTTTTCAAACGAATCAACGGACAAAGGATTCATCTCCAAAATATATAAACAGCTCATGTAGCTCAATATTAAGGAAACAAACAACCCAATCCAAAAATGGGCAGAAGGCCTAAATAGACATTTCTCCAAAGAAGGCATACAGATGGCCAAGAAGCACATGAAAAGCTGCTCAACATCACTAATTATTAGAGAAATGCAAATCAAAACTACAATGAGGTATCACCTCAGACCTGTTAGAATGGGCATCATCAGAAAATCTACAAACAAATGCTGGAGAGGGTGTGGAGAAAAGGGAACCCTCTTGTACTGTTGGTGGGAATGTAAATTGATACAGCCACCATGGAGAACAGTATGGAGTTTCCTTAAAAAACTAAAAATAGAATTACCATATGACCCAACAATCCCACTACTGGGCATATACCCAGAGAAAACCATAATTCAAAAAGACACATGCACCCCAGTGTTCATTGCAGCACTATTTACAATAGCCAGGTCATGGAAGCAACCTAAATGCCCATCGACAGATGAATGGATAAAGAATATGTGGTACATATATACAATGGAATATTACTCAGCCATAAAAAAGGAACGAAATTGGGTCGTTTGTAGAGACGTGGATGAATCTAGAGACTGTCATACGGAGTGAAGTAAGTCAGAAAGAGAAAAACAAATATGGTATATTAAGGCATATATGTGGAACCTAGAAAAATGGTACAGATGAACCAGTTTGCCGGACAGAAATTGAGACACAGGTGTAGAGAACAAAAGTATGGACACTAAGGAGGGAAAGCAGTGGGGGGTGGGGGTGGGGGTGTGATGAATTGGATGATTGGGATTGACATGTATACACTGATGTGTATAAAATGGAAGACTAATAAGAACTTGCTGTATAAAAAAAATTTTTTTTTAAAGAAGTCTTGATTTCCTGCCTTGAGGCACTACACCACAAGTCACAGTCTAGAAGGAAAAAACATGTAAAGGAAATACATTTTTAAGGGGGAAATTAAAATGCATGGGGATATCTACAAAAATACTCTCACAGACTGATTCCAGATCACTTAGCTGGTGGCATGGGGCTGGTAGTACCCTTTTTGTACGATCCAGACTGGCTCTGGAACAGGTTAGGCTGGAACCTGTCCATGGAATGCATCATTGCTCTGCTTGGGTCGAGCTGGAGAAGACCACAGATGGCAAAGGCTTGGTATGGTAAAAATGCCAGTATTTCCAGACATCGTTTGCAAAAGGCTCAGATTAAGCATTTTGCATGATTACCTCATTTCATTCATTTTATAACCCAGTGAAGTGGGTTCAATTATTAATTCACATTTTAAAGATAAGATTAAGTAACTTGTCCAGGTCCCAGGGCAGTTAAGTGATAGAGCATAACTCCAATTCCTGTCCTCTTAACTGCTCCATTTTACTGCATCTAGAGAATACAGGAAGATCTCATAGCAAAACTTGGGAAAGTAAAGAAAACTCACGTACACTGAGTATCTATGTGTCAAGCCCTACTTACAAACTCATTTTATAAATCCTCAAAATCCTAGTAGAAAAGTATCTCTATTAACCCACTTTCCAGATGAGGAAACTAAAGACCAGTGAAATTAAGAAATTTGTTCAACATCATATGATGCAGCAATTCTGCTTCTGTGTAGGTATCCAAGGGAATTGAAATCAGGATCTCGTAGAGTTATCTGCAACCCCATGTTCATTGCATCATCACTCATAATATGGGTGTCTCAGTGCAACTAACCTGGATGAAGACTTTACCAAGTAGGAATAACTAGGGCTATCCAATCACAAATAATGGAGGAAACTTTGACATGAAAAGCAATTCCAATGAAGTTGAAATGTTATGTCACATGCAGTTTATGTAATGAATGTACGGAAGAAAGTGTACAAATTTTATTATTTGAAATTTGTTTTCTTCTTATCCATGGTGACCACTTGTCTAAGTCTAGCCCTGACTAGAAGTTGAATTGAGCTGGGTTGTTAAACAAAAGGCAACATCTGAAAGTGCAAAAACTCAAGACAACTATAAGGCAAGAAAAGTGAATTTCTGGCAGGGAGGACTCATCCTGTCTGGACTTCCATCCCTAGTACATGAAACTTGGAGATTCCACACAGCAGTGCTTGCTGGGCTCACTTGCCAATCAGGAAAGCCCTAATTAATGCCCTGTCTTCTTTAGTGAGTATGTACCCACACACACCCCCCACCCAAAATCTCATAGCTTAGCTTTCCTGTGCATTTTGGTCAGACTCTGGGATGGCAGTGTGGGGATGGGTAGGAGCTGTGATGTCAGACAAGCTTAGGCTTGAATTCTGGCTCCATCCCTTACTGGTTGTGAGCCTTAACCACATTTACTCATCTTTTCTAGAAAATCTTCAGTCTCCTCATTTTTTTTTTTTTTTTTTTTGAGGTACGCGGGCCTCTCACTGTTGTGGCCTCTCCCATTGCGGAGCACAGGCTCCGGACGTGCAGGCTCAGCAGCCGTGGCTCACGGGCCCAGCCGCTCCGCGACATGTGGGATCTTCCCGGACCGGGGCACGAACCCGTGTCCTCTGCATCGGCAGGCAGACTCTCAACCACTGTGCCACCAGGGAAGCCAGCAGTCTCCTCATTTTAAAAATGGGAATCATATCAATGACCATGCAGAGATGTTGTATTGAGATAACACAATATAGCATCTATCCCCTGGGAAGAACTCAATGAATGGTGGGTTTGATCAGTACTATTCCAGCTTTGTCTTTCTCATTACAAAACTGGCAGAGAACAGCATGTCCATTTCTTCTGCTGCAACCAGGCTTTCCCTGCCTCCAGTTTTGGGGATAGCAGGTCTGCCTCTGATACCTTTTCAGATGGTCATTTTCTTGTCACATCTTGACATTGTCTGGTCTGATCATTTGCTGACCTCTTTGCCCCAGGAGACTCACCAAAATGTGACTAGAGACAGGTTTTCATGACCTGTGAATCAGTTGCCAAGGTAGGAAGTCTACTTTGCACGTTTTTATACACTGAAGTGGACCATGGTGGCTTTGGACTTTGCCTGTCCATTATGCTTTTCCATCTCACTTCTTTGAATAAAGTCTCTTCTTTTAAGCGATGGGATTGGTTTGATCCAAGCCTAGCCATTCACAGGACTCCATCCCCTTGGCAGCTGTACTTGGTTCAAGACAGTCACATGACCCAAGCTGGGCTAGCTGATGCACTGGGAGAAAAAAAGCTGTCGATTCCTTTGAAGTTATTAAGCTAGTTCTGTTTAATGTGGTGCTGCCAGAAGCCATTTCTTTACCATATGAAGGAAACCTTGCTGTTAGTATTAAGAGCTAGCATCAGCTGAAGGCTGACTAGGTACAGGCACTGTTCTAAGAATTTTACTTGTAAGATCTCAATCCTCATCTTGTAGATAATGCTATAATCATCATTAAAGAGATAAGGAAATTTAAGCACATAGAAGTGAAAGTAACCTGCTCAAGTTCACATAGCTAGAAAGTGATAGTGACAGAATTTGAATCTATGCAGTATATGTTATTAATCTCTAGGCCAGTAGTTCTCAGCTGGTGAAAATCTTTTTCCCCACGGGAGCTTTAGCAATGTCTGGAGACATTTGTGGTTGTCAAACTAGAGCAGGAGGCAATACTGGGACCTATGGGGTAGAGGCTGAGGAAGCTGCTGAACATCTTACAATAAACAGAAAAGCACCCACAAGAAAGAATGAGCTGGCCCAAAATAGGAAGAGTATCAAGTCTGAGGAACCCGACTTTAGATCATTCAAATTCCCAAGTCCTGACCGACAGAAGAAAGAAGCCCAGAGACCATGCTAGTGCTGGTCCCCGAGGCGCACGACAGCAAGGTGCCCTGTACGTTGAGTAAAGTTTTGGGCCTCTCACTGTTGTGGCCTCTCCCGTTGTGGAGCACAGGCTCCGGACGCGCAGGCCCAGCCGCTCCGCGGCATGTGGGATCCTCCCAGACCGAGGCACGAACCAGCGTCCCCTGCATTGGCAGGTGGACTCCCAACCACTGCGCCACCAGGGAAGCCCTGTTGAGTAAAGTTTGAATGAGCTGCTCTTACAGGTTGCAGTCAGGAGACTCCTGACTAATACATACAACAGAGCCCATTTTTATTTTACTCTAGTCATAGACGTTTGAAAACATGTGTTTTCTGTGTGCTGTTGACTGTCTGCCTCAGACCATCAGGACTACAGTGACGGTTTTCTCTCAACATATCAAGATGCTTAATTCACACTTTCAGGAAAAAGTGATAGTGATGAACCACAAGCCATCACACATATCACATGGGTCAGGGTGGAAATGATCCTCAACAGTTTTTCTCTACCTTTAATTTAGAAATTATGATTCAGTGAGAGATGCTTTCTCAAACATTTAGGCTTAGAGGCAAATGCGTGCTTAATACATCCACTCCAGCAACCATTTTTTATGTACTAATTGACTTTCTTCTGTCAGCACTCACTTTGGGATTCTTTCTCATCCTATGTGTGTAATCATTCTAAGAAGACATCAATAATTCTGTGTGTCTTTTTGCCTAAATATCAGCAAACTACTTTCTTTTGTTTTAGGTACAATCAAATGACTACCAACACCTAGAAACAACGGGAAAAAAAAGTCTACCTGTAACACCTAGCACATCTACAAATTCAGGAAGTGTGGAACAGCTTTGAGAAGCAGCCAAGAGGCTCCCATTTCTGTGTATTTCACAGCAACCATAATATAAAGGATGCTAATATTTATTTAAAAGCCTCAAACTCAGGAATTCTGCTATGTAATGGGCATGTCACTTGCTTGTACAGTGAGGAGTATGTTTTGACACTTAACAATAATAAATCTCATAGGTAAACTCTTTTGTGATTTGTTTGTTTGTTTGTTTGTTTGTTTTTTGGCTGTTTTACCAAGTCTATTCCTTCATATACAGATACCTTAAATTATGAAATAAATCCTTATGTAAACCAAATTTTAAATAACTAATTCAATTACATTGAGATTTTTAGGTGCTCTTAATTGTTTTCTGTGGAATCTGTTGCTTTAAACCATTTTAAGTTGTCCACTAAAGCTAAAATGTGTTTGGTTTTCTTACTGTTAAGGCCTTCAATCTGATTAAAATAAATGAGCTTTTAGGATCTCTGCCTTACAATGGAGACACTAAATAATTGTCAAATAGACTTCTTTCAGGGGCTGTAGAGAAGATAAAAAGATAAGAATGAATTTGCTTGACCCCAATGAGACCAGTATGGTTGACATCAAGACATATTAAGATCAGAAAGTTCTCACCAATGTCAACCATTGAATATTTTCTCAGTATTATATTTTCTGTTTTACTTATACTTCTATTACATGCAATAATTTTCCCCAGTTAAAACAACTTTGCAAAACATTGTTTCCCATCTTCTTTAAACTTTGCTAGCACAGATTGTATAATTCACTGTCTTATATTATTTCATGTGAATATATCATTTTACTCCAATTAGATAAATTTGAGGGATTATCTTAAATCTAGCAAAATTCTATCTATGTCTTGCATAAACATCTGCTGAATAAGTTGAGAGGCAGCATGATAGAGTGGAAAAAGTATAGCTGGGGTGTTTAATCATGTTTATTAGTTGTATACACTGAAAAAGATACATATCTGAGTCTCAGTTTCTCCCATCTTTAATAAAACATTAATGTTTCTGGCCATGGCAGATTAACTGGTACCAGACTTATCAGGACTCCAAACAACTGGTAAACTGGACATGAAATAACTGTTTTCAGCTGTTGGACAACAGGTGAGGCAGAACTGTGATCCCCTTGAAAAGGGAAACCAGTGAGGTAAGCTCTCCAATCACCTTGGCTTTCAGCCTGGAGGCATGTAATGGACCAAAGATGGAAATAATCATATCACTGATATGAGGAGACAGATCTTGGAAGGCAGGGAGAATGAGGTGGCTAGAATCTGTGATGTAAAGCAGTATAGCAGAGCAATGCAAAAACAGAGCTCTTGGGATCTGTTAGGGGTCTTCATGAGTCTCTGGTTGGAAATTGCACAGGGCAAATCCATAAGGCTCGACAAAGAAGAAACATTGGGGTACTGCAAGCTGAACACCCCACCCCAGAGTTCACAGAGGCCTGGAAGACATTCATGTTGGCACCTGCCAGACTGGAGAGAAAGGAATCCAGCATCAGGAAAGAAAGAGGTGATACCACTGAGCATCCTAAATTCATTAAATATATATAAGACAATATTATAAAAAAAACATTAAGCCAATGAAGTTGACAACTTAGATGAAGTGAATAAGTTGTTTGAAAGACAGAAATTACTAAAACTGACACTAGAATAAATAAAAAATATAAATAGCAATATGTGTTAAACAAATTGAATTGATAATTTACAAACATTCTCAAAATAAAAATTCCAGGCTCAGATAGCTTCACTGGTGAATTTTGTCAGTCGTTTAAGAAAAAGGTGATACCAATTGTACACATTCTTTCAGATACTAGAGGAGGATAGAACATATTCCAGCACAATTTATGACCCATTATTACAACGACACCAAACCAAGACAAAGACACTGCGGGGAAAAAATGTATAGATCAATATCCCTCAAGAGCATAGATGCAAAACTGAACAAAAGGCTAGTAACTCAAATCCAGCAGGTATATGAAATGTATATACATACATGATGACCAAGTGGGTTTTATTCCCAAAGTGCAAGGCTACTTGAATATTCACTAATAAATACAAAATTACCATACTACCAAAATACATGAGGTAAGTTTGTGTGTGTGTGTGTGTGATAATCATAATAGGTACAGAAAAAGCTAACAAAATTCAACATCCATTTATGATACAGTCAGCAAACTAGGAATAGAAGGGAATTTCCTCAAACTGAGAAAGGGCACATTTCAGAAAACCTACAGGACTAGGTCCTGTTTCCAAGCACCCAGACTTCAATGGACCCGCTGACTTACCTTCCTAGATCACCTCCTATTGCCTGATAGGTGCACTTGCCCAGATTGGGCCCCATTTTTGTGTGAGTAATGACTTTATTTGTTCTACTCAGACTTGCTGTCAATGAACCTTAGTTAAGAAAATCTAAAGCACTGATTATTTTTAAAGTTGCCTATATTAGTAGTTATTACTCTCATGTTAATTTTTCATATTTTCCAACAATCTGTAATTTCTTTGAATACACATTACACAACTCCTCTACCTCTATCCCCAAACATTTTATTTACAGAGGCTACACGTTTAATAACTGCTTTGTTGTTGATGATGATGGTGTTGATTTAATTTCTTGCAGCCAATAGCATCGTGTAAGTTAGGATTTTGGATAATTGTGAGCAAAGATTACAACCACATTGTTATATCAACCCTTCCATGGTTTAAAAGTGCACATATTCTTATTACAGACTTTTTGATAAGAACAGTAGTTGACGTACCTATGGTAAAGACTCATCACTTTGATAGCATGGATTTCAATAACAGAAATGCCAATCAGTGATGTGTATGAAGGAATAAATATTTCCACTCATAGATGCTTTCAAGAAAGAGACATGGGTTATTAAGTAATATGCAAATTGTTAATGTAAGCTTGACAACATAAGTGTCTTCTCAGTAATCTCTAAATGTTGCTAATTTTCAACAGGCTCCCAAAATATATAAAAGCAACCATTTAAATATGTTCTCTCCAGAAGCCAAATACATGAATAGGTTTTTATTCGATTTTTCATTTTTCTTAGTGTATTGTTGAAAAGTGATATCCATACCCATTAGACAAATGTAGCTGGAATTGTAGCAGTTATATATAACACATCAACACCTGCTTGTTTCTTCTCATTAAAAATGTGATGTGTACTGAGATCTGGTTGCATTTGAAAGGGTGAAAATGCATATCAAAAGCAAATCAAAGATTTTGTAAAAGAGCAGTGGTGCAAACCTCTGAGAGTATCACTTCTTGAGGATGATGTATTGAAATCTGTCCTTTCCATGAATTTTCACGTGCAGTCTCTTTAACTGGAGAACTCTCCTAGCCTGATGGGTTTTTAATGGATGTGTTGGTGGATAAGGTGTAGGGCTTTCATATATGTGACTTTCCTGAATAATGAGAGTATTCAACAAACATCTTTTTGCTGCCACATCTTATTCTGCATCACTGTGGAAGCTACTTAAAGGACATTTGGGGGCTTCCCTGGTGGTGTAGTAGTTAAGAAGCCGCCTGCCAATGCAGGGGACACGGGTTCTAACCCTGGTCCGGGAAGATCCCACATGCCGCGGAACAACTAAGCCCGTGTGCCACAACTACTGACCCTGTGCTCTAGAGCCTGTGAGCCACAACTACTGAGCCCGTGTGCCACAACTACTGAAGCCTGCGTGCCTAGAGCCTGTGCTCTGCAACAAGAGAAGCCACCACAATGAGAAGAGTAGCCCCCGCTCACCACAACTAGAGAAAAGCTCACGTGCAGCAACAAAGACCAAAAAAATAAAAAAAATAAAATGCAGCCAAAAAACAAAAAAACGTAGCCAAAAAAATAAAAAAAGACACTTGGACTGTGCTGGCATCTCAAATTTCTAAAAGACTCAGTGTTTCCAAGTACCGAAAACCTACCTGGGGTTTTCAGAATAGTACAGCTAGGATAAATGAACATGTTCCAGGAAACATGAACTTATTTTCACGATGACAAGGGTTTCTTTCCAAAGGGAGCTTTAAAAGTCTTGGTTGTCTTTCACTTGACGCAAGGAGACCTGGATTAATGATCAGTGATATAGGTCACTCATGGCACATTTTCATGCCCGAACTATGTTTGATCAAATCAGGTTTATTTAAATCAATATGAATTGTTTTTATGTTGTTTTCTTCACCTATTCTTTTTCAAACATGATGAAGGCATCTATGACTTGGTTATATTTTATATTATCCTTACAAGGGCGTTCATATGATTTAGCTACTCATCCTCTCTTATATTTCTCAATAATGAAAACATATTTTTGCCTAGTTTATTTCCCCTTGTTTATTAGGCACAAGAATATAGGCCAGCTAAAGTTTGGTTAAGAAATAGAAACATGGAAAAAAGACACAAGAAAGACTTTATATTTGAATAAATTACAGGCTAACAACTGTAACAAGAACAAGAAAAAAAACCCTCAAATCTGAGTGACTTTACACAATAAAGGTGGCTTCTTGAAAATGTAAAAGTGAAAAGAAGTCCTTTTATTCATTCAGGAACTAGGTTCCTCCCACATTGTGGCTCCACCATCTAAATCCTGGGAGACCTCTCTATTCACCTGCACACAGGGAAAGAGGCAGGGTGAGGGGCCCTTGGGGAGTTTTTATGGGCTGGGGATTTGCCAGAGATCAGTTTGTAATGATGGCTCCAGCTTAACTGCAAGGGAGGCTGAGAAATGCAGTCTAACTGTGACCAGAAGGACAGGGGAAACTGTTTGTTGGATACCTGGCAGTCAGTGCTACATGAACTGGCATGCTGGTTTCAGAACTACAACACAAAACTCAGAGACTCAGATAAAAATCCAGGCCTATCATTGGTGCCTTCTATGAAAAATTGTTTAGGATGTTTATGCATTAAATCACTTGGTCAGAGAGATACAATGAGGTTTCTTCTACATAATATGCTAGATGTTGTTAATGACAAAATCACAAGGTACACAGGCATATATCTTCACTCTCATCATCCATTGTCTCTTTGATTGGCGATTGAGTGGTAACCACATTTGCTGAGTTCTTGAGCTCCCAGGCTTAAGACAATATTAGTCTTGAGTGTGAAGATATATATCTCTCAAGCCAACATTTCCAGAGGCTCATCATATAATTAAAACATTTCCAAAATAGCCATCATGTTATATTCATAGTAATAAGTAAGGCTGTACCAGAGGCTATACAGCTGTGGGGAAAAAAATAAGGGTCATTCTCCTTTAAATAAAATGTGGCATATTTTCTACTAAAAATGAAATTTTAAAAAATAATAGGCTGTCCTTGTTATTCATAGACATCTTATTTATGCATCTTCACTGTTGTGATAAATTAGCTGGGTTTGTTTTATATTTCCCTACAGTTTACTTTAAATAATCCTTCACAGTCGTTCACCACAAGACCACATAAGGTTCTTTTTTTAATACCCAGAATGCTGAAATAGCATTTTGAGCACAGACTGTAATGCATAACAAGTGTATTATTTCTTCTTGGGAATGCCATACAAAAACTTGTTCTTCTTATATTGTCTGTTTTCAGTTTAATTCTTTAAAGTCACTCTGTATTTTAAAGGGTAATATTCTTTGAACTTACAGCCACAAATTGCCCCAACTTTTCTTCCCCTAACTCCCCACCAGCCACATTCTAGTATAACCAGACCCTGAATTTCATTGCCACACAGTACTGACTCTTTAAATGAGATTATTAACATAGAACATTGTTCACCTTTTTTCTTTTCTTCTATAACCATCTCCTTAGTTTCTCCACCACCCACACTGAGCCTGTTCTACCTTCCTACTCATTCCACCCACCTGCCTCATCCAGGCCATGAGTGCTGATGCCAGTGACAACGTGTGGCTTTTAAATTTTAAAAGTCTGACCAGCCCAAAACCACCCATCTCACCACCACTATAGCTACATACATGCCCAACTACAGACCATTAGCGTACATGATACACCTGTTAAAGGAGATGTATTTGACCTATTTGAAACTCACTTTAGGTGTATCTGCTTGTGTTGCAGACCTGGTTGCTACTAAGGAGCATTAAAAATATAAAAGTGCTTATTCATCTTTTCACTGATCTATTGCGAAAGATTGGAGAGAATTTTATGAAATCATTCATTCAAAAGCATTTTGAGTACCAACTCAGTGGAGACCACAAGATAATGAGAACTAGGACCTGATTTTGTGGAGTTCACTGCCAAGTGGGAAGAGACAGTCACATTCGGACTAAAAAAATGAAATGTAGTAAAGCTATGAACGTAGGTGCAGGACACCATACAATTCCATCTTTCTCTGCTATTCCCTCTGGTCCAAATGGCTTCCACCTTAAATTTTTAAAACTCTACTCATCCTGTGTTACATCTTGTATTTGAACATCTTTATTCTTGCCTCGCCCTTCCAGAAAGAAGCACTGCTTCTTTTGTACTAATAGTAACCTTGCTGTGTATTCTATATTATGCATATTGTCACATTTCATCATAATCATTTGTCTACATATTTTCTTTCCAGGGTGAGTCCTTTAGCCTGGGAATCATTGGTACCTAGCACAGTCCCTAGAAAATAACACATTTTAATAAAAAGTTTTATGAAATGAACAAATTCTTTCAGGAAAAACCAGGGCATATTTATAGATGAAGTTATCTTTGGGAAGGAAAAAGGGAGGAATATACCTGAGGCATGAGAACGGTGTGTTCAGAGGCACAAGGACATGGGAAACACAGAATTGGGGCAGGGTTGGGGCCAGGAACTCAGTGTTTCAGTGTTACCCAAGCATGTGGTTGGGGATGGGAAGGAGCTATGGGAGTGCAGAAAAGTCAGATTAGGTAGATAATAAAGGTAGATAATAAAGATTTTCAATGTATATGTATAACTGATTCACTTTGTTATAAAGCAGAAACTAACACACCATTGTAAAGCAATTATACTCCAATAAAGATGTTAAAAACAAAACAAAACAAAAAACAAAACAAAAAAGGTTTTCATAAAGCAACATTCTGAGAAAAGATATAATTCAAAGCACTGGTCCCTACATTTTTTAAGAGTTAGTGCAAATAAACACATAGGTATGCACAAATACTATTACTATTTTGGTGTCATTGAAATACCTAAAACTCATCCAAGTAGTACTAAAAAAAAAAACCTGCTTGTTTAACTTTTGCCTCATTGGTCATTGAGAGTCATGGAAGGTCATGATGTCAACTTTGCTTTCAGGGTAAATCTAGTGAACTAGTTTCATCTACTCAGTCAAAGGGGACAAGGCCAGAAATCAAGACACCAGTTGTGTCTGGGCAGTCACTCAGGATAGAATCATTTGGTCAATAATTTTTAGAGTCTTAATCATCTTTGGCTTTAGATCTGTTATATTGCTATGTTCCTATGATTCTTTTGGTTTCCCTTAGATGGAGCTCCTTGGCTCAGGCGCCATGCATTTGTTCAGGTATGTTTTTACAGTGCCTAGTAGTCATCATTTAATAAATATTTACTTGGTGCTAAGTAGTCATCATTTAATAAATATTTCCTGAAGTTATGAATAAAGTGCATCTGAACCAAAAGAAGGGAGACAGATCACATATTTTTTCATTTTTTCAGAAGGTATGGCTGGGCATGAAAGCAGAATGACACTAAACTCAGAAACTTAAGAGTGTTTTCTATTTAAGCCTCACTTCCCTTCACCTCCTGCTGTGTATCTATTTTCCATAAATTTATATAAACTTTTCCTGAGACCACTAATTGTTTGTCCCTGTATCTTAGGTTGAGATTTTTATAAGCTAAAAAATTTCTCTGAGGCCAGAATAGTTTTGCAGAAATATTAAACAGGATATTATCCTATACAGGGGTTCCTGGGTATAGAAAATACGAAATGTTCTTTGCTGAGATTTTTATGTTTTCTTCCAAAAGTTTCTTTCATTATAGAATTTATTATTATATAGGTTTTCCAGCAGATTCATTGGGGGTCATGAGATTGAGGGAAGAATGCAAGCCAGGCTTCTCATTATGATGTCTAAATTTTTGTAGAGTAGAGAGAATTAGTCTTTATACCTTACAGAACCACACAGTAAATTCATGAACTCAATGAAAAATAATTCGAAACGAGTTTATTCATTCAACAAACCTTCGAATGCCAACTTAATGCTGCAAATATACACATGGTTTGTATTAAATAAATATTTAGAGCTGTAGTTGAAAAATAGGGAAAGTGGGGGAGGGATTTAGTGGATTTGCCTGTAAGAGCAGAAAATAATAGATGGGAAAAGGAGAAAGGAAAATGGTTTTGCTTGTGGTGGACTTTGAGTGGTTCTGAATTATAAGACTCTATATGGAAGCCTGTTAAGACCCTGAGAAAAAAGACTGATATAGTTAAGTAAAGTGAGAAGTGATCTTTATTCACTCAATTTAGGCTGGAATAGGTGGGAAGAGGCTTTAAATTATGAATTTTGCAGCAACAAAACTGACTGAGGCAGTTTCTTAAAGCCCCAGAGAAATTATTATGGTTTTCATCTTCAGGTCGACATTGGCTTTGAATACCAGCCTTAGAGAGTTTAAAGTTTCTTCTCTGTTCCTCCCTCTAGCCATGCAGTGCTGGAAACCTTTTCATTTCAGAGACCAATTGAGCATGTTTGCCAAGGAGAAAGTTTTTCACTAGATTCACTTCTCTATTTTCTTTTTGACGCAGAAAGTTGGAGCCAGACCTCTGGCCAATAGGAGGGCATTGACAAATCCCTACACTGGCCAGCACATTAAATATTTATACTCAGAGAAAGCTAGACTAAGTAGTCAGCAGAGTATTTTGCAGCACAGAAACCAAACACCTTGCTAAAAGAGCAGAGCGTGTTCACAAAAGCTCCTGTTTATAGACTAAAAAGTAAACTAAGATTTCCATAGCAGAAGACTGCTTACCGTTCCTTTGGCTGGCACATGCCATAGGCCTTCTTAAATCGCAGTTTGCTTGATTGGAGTGAGGGAGAATTTTGGTTTTTCAAGTTATTTATTTACTTACTTATTTTTCCCATCATCAAAGACATCCATTTCTGGATGGGAGGGGGAGGTTTCAAATAGGCAAGTGTTCCCTTTCTAGAGAATGAAGTCATAGAGCCCCTGACCCAGATGGTGGCCTTGGGTGGGAGTTTGGAGCTCAGCCTCTTGTTTCACCACCTCGGCTTTATTTGGAATCTTGGCAAGAGGAGACGAGCTTTGATGCTGAAGATGCTCAAAGGAAAGCAAAGGACAAGGGGAAAAGCGCAGCGAGTGTAGCACCGCTGACCCTGGACAAGGCTCTGCTGGTCCTTGTGGCCCAGCCTCATATCCATGGCGGCTCCGTCAGCAGTGAGGGAGCAGAAAGGGCTCTCCTTTCACTTGAAAGCAGGGGGTGAACTGAGCAGGCAGTTCAGAGGGTCATTAGAAAGCATCAAAGGAGGCAGCCTCATGACGGTAATAAGACGGCTGTGAGGAAATAAAGTGGGCATTGATCTGCACTATCGAGTGTGACATTTTAACCGAAGCTAAAAGCCAAGAGCAAATCTAGCCCTCTTATTCATCTGCCTGCCTGTTTTAGTAAATTGTCTTCCCCCTCCCCCCAAACCACTGGCCTCAGAGGTCACTTCATATTAGCTGGCTTGTTAATACTGAGGCAATCAATACTTAATCAACAAGTAATGGGATTTTGCAGTCATCCTGTATGATCTTTCAATAAAGCCCCGAATCCATCTCGGCCCATTCCAAGTCTGACAAAAGGTGTGCCGTTGCCGCAGACCCTGGGTTTGATGGTCTGATGCTCTTCGGCTGATCTGCATCTTATTAAGACACCAGGCTGCCACTGTCCTTCACCCCTTTGTTTCCCATCCTCACAGAGCTCAGCGTGGCACGGAATCCAGGCATCTGAGATTTTACATGCATCAGTAAGAAAACTCAGATTTCTTTACTGCACAGGGTTCAGGCGTCTTTGGTAGCATTATACAATTAAAAAGTGAATAAATAAAGGACTGGAGAGAGGAGGGAAGCAGCAAATGGGAATTTTTTAAAAAGGAAAATTGGTTACTTTAATATATGAAATTAGGGCAGGGAGCTGGAATCCCCACATGTCCCAATTACTGAACACTGGGCTGCCTGAGCTCTTCTCTGAATGGACTCAATGAATGATGAGGGGAAGGGACACACAGCTTGGCATTGGCTCTGGACATCCAAAGGGGGTTCCAAAGGAGTCACCTGGGTCCCACTATATGGAGAGAAGTTGGTTTTGTGACATGGGACTTAGTTTTCAGTACTCCCTTGGTATCCTGATGACTATGGGTGTCTGTCCACCCGTAATACTGTGATAATGGGGCCTTCCAAAGAAGGCCTTGCTGCAGTCCTCACAGAGCCCCTTAAAGCAGGTTTCCTTTGGTGAATTATCCACTTGCCATTCTTTCACCTTTAGACTTTCAGACTCAGAAAATGGATCTTGACAGTATATGACTCAATGGTGTCAATTCAGGCTAATAAAGGTCAGTTAGTGCTGAATAAAACTAGAATACTGATTTATTAATATAACTTTCAAGCAAACAGCCTATCAGGCAAATGGGGCAGACACAGGGTCTTGCCAGCATATCCTTTCCTATCAGAAAAGAAGATGCCTGGTTAGATGATTGATTGGCAATCACAGAATTAGATAAAGGGGAATTAGGAGATGATGGGAACACTTAATACAACAGGATCTAGCACTGTGACACCTGCAACTCCACCATCAACTATGCCTGCTCTTCTGCATTTATGACCAAACTTACTGTGTGTCTGTGAATGTCCCACCCATTGCACACATTATTTCATGACAACCTAATAAATAGGTGTTATCAGTATTTGCATTGTACAGATGAATAGATTGAGACTTAGAAAGTATTCAAATTGCCTGTTCAAGGTCATGCAGCTCACATATAGGAGAGCAGAGATCTGAACCCACACAGACTGCCCTTGAAGCGATGGTATAAACCACTAAGCCGTATTGCCTCAGCTCTGCCATTCACCAGCTACGTGACTTTGAACATGGCTCTTAAAAAAAAAAAGCCTCCATTTCTCTAACCAATAAAGTGGGAATGAATATTAATCATGCCTATCCTTGGATTGAAGATTAAATGAATTATGCAATTAAAGCCCTTAGCATAGAGTCTGGTTTACAGTAAACACTCACCAAACGTTGGTCACATTATGATGTCACTGTAGCATTATCATATTATATTGGCTTGATATGTTGTTTACTGTCTTCCACTCTGCTTGGGTGGGCTCTGCCAACATTTCCTTCTGGAACTCTTTGTTTTTGGCAAGGGCTGACCTACCACTCCCCTAATGGCACAGCCATGTAACTTTGTTTGTGACCTCAGTCATGAAATAGCACATTCTGGGAAGCATAGGAGTTATTGTATGCTTTTTGGTTAATTGCTTATTTCCTGGAGGTAAAACCAATTTCCAGGTACTTTCCTGAAAATAGTGGGGTTTTGTTTGTTTGTTTGTTTTTTTGCGGTACGCGGGCCTCTCACTGTTGTGGCCTCTCCCGCTGTGAAGCACAGGCTCCGGATGCGCAGGCTCAGCGGCCATGACTCACGGGCCCAGCCGCTCCGCAGCATGTGGGAACTTCCCGGACCGGGGCACGAAACTCGGCAGGCGTACTCTCAACCACTGCGCCACCAGGGAAGCCCTATCCAAATATTCCTGGAAAGATTTTCTTTCTTTTTTTTTGTGGTACGCGGGCCTCTCACTGTTATGGCCTCTCCCGTTGCGGAGCACAGGCTCTGGACGCGCAGGCTCAGCGGCCATGACTCACGGGACCAGCCTCTCCGCGGCATGTGGGAACTTCCCGGACCGAGGCACCAACCCGTGTCCCCTGCATCAGTGGGCAGACTCTCAACCACTGCGCCACCAGGGAAGCCCTATCCAAATACTCCCGGAAAGTTTTTTTTTTTTTTTTTTTTTGGCAGTACGCGGGCCTCTCCCGTTGTGGAGCACAGGCTCCGGACGCGCAGGCTCAGCAGCCATGCTTCACGGGCCCAGCTGCTCCGTGGCATGTGGGATCTTCCCGGACTGGAGCACGAACCCGCGTTCCCTGCATCGGCAGGGGGACTCTCAACCACTGCGCCACCAGGGAAGCCTGCATGGTAGGATTTTAATATATACTTGTTGATTGAAAAGATTGTGCTAGGACAATTTGTTATCATGGTAATAATATGAAACCATTATTATTATATATTACCATTATAATTAAGAGCTATAATAATACACATTTTATAATTATAAATATAATCGTAATAATTGGTAAATTATTATTTACCAATCAACCTACCAGCTGAAGAGCTGACATACACTTTTCATTCATTTCCTCAAAAAGTGATCTAGGCTAAGTATTTTTGCCCTCACTTCAGAGCTGAGAAATCTGAGTTTCTAAAAATTTAAGCAATTTGGCCAAGTTTGCAGAGCTGGGAAATGGTGGACTTGGGATTTGAAAGTATGTTTATCTGATTCTTATTTACCCGAATGACATCATTGACTCCTCGTCTCCAGCTTTGAAACTGACCAAAAGAACTTTCTCTGAATGACAGAAATTCTATCTTTACTCTCATTGCATGAAATGTTATTGCTCCAGTCGACTTGGGCTCTCTTCCCCCAGCCCATAGAGTATTTCTTCACCAGAACAACTCCTTCTAAAACTCAAGAGAATACTTTTTTCTTTCTATTTCCCAGTCTTTCTCTCATTTTATAGAACTGAATATTCAGGTCAAATCCTTAGAAAACACTTCAGAAGGAACACTTCTTGTACCATCACTCACTCTTGTACCATGACTCACTCTTCCTTCGGGAAGCAGAAGTGTCCACACAATAATAGACAAGTGGTTTTGAACCAGTTCCCTGAAATTCCTAGAGGAACCTCTCAAAAAGGGGACAGTTTATTTTGGCTTTACTAATCTTGTTTAGAGTTGCCGAATGTGTGTGTATCTTTTGGGAAAGGGATTCTGATAACGAAGAGTTCTCTGGGCTGTACTGAAATAATATCTCTTTTTTAAAAATTAATAAACCTTATTTTTAGAGCAGTTTTACATTCATAGCAAAACTGAGACGAGGGTACAGAGCGTTCCCATATACCCCCTGCCCTCACGTGTATCAGCACATAAGCCTCCCCCGTTATCAGTGTTCCACACCAAAAAAATCAGCATCTGTGTGCTATATATTTCTCATTACAAACCCCCAGCCCTACCCTCCACCCCTACCTTGATCCACTGTCCACCCCTCTCCACTCTGCTCTGGGCAGGAAAAGAAGATATATGGTCTACTTCGCTGTACTCCTTACCCTCTGGCTTATAGTTGCTTCTGGTTAACGGGAAGCCCCAGCAGGTCTAAAGGAAAGATGAAAGTGGAATGGGTATTTGTTCCTTCAGCCCCCTTTCTGCTGGGTCCCCATGGGTTGATTGTGTTTCAATACTGGAGACCACATCTCCTGTTAGACAGCCTTCTTCCCAGCTGTGGCCAGCCTCTCTGGGTTCCATCACCACTTCCACCCCTTGTCCATTCAGGCTTAGGAGTGGTAATTAATCCCAACCATTGCCAGCTCCAAAGTACTACACAAACCTTAAGTTTCCCCTATCCCTGCCTTTTTAATTGTCCCTTTATTAAGCTCTCTTTAATTATCCTTTTTGAGTGTGCTGTCACTTACTTTATCTAATACTCTGTATGATAACCAAAATAATGAGAAGGAACAAATGCCTAAAGAGTCTTAAAATCTAAATAAAAACTCAAAATTTGGACAGCTTCCTGAAAGGAAAAAAAATGTTGTACCCTACTTTAGATTTACCTTCTAACTTGAGAGAACTCTTTCAAGTGAGCTCTGAGTAGACTATATGTTTATATTTTGGAAGGGGATGGTGGTAAACTTAGAAATTAGGATGAGCATCACATGTGAAAATAAATGATGCTGTGAATGGCATACTTCTCAAGTGATTATGATAAAGCCCCAACTCTTAATTTGGATAAATTGCTAACAACCCAACTTAGCGCACCCATTTGCAGTAATCATTATTTTGCTGACTTGGCTCTATGTCTGTCTTGCATTTCAATAGTGAATGCAAAGCCTATAAACATTTAAGGGCTTTCTTGCTAAACATCTCCCTTTTCCCAAGGAACCCAACCCAGAATCAGAATGTCCCAGTGCCTGTGCTGTATTTCTAGTTGAACATTAAGGACTTTTAAAGTATGGTTTAACTCTTCAGTGCTATCAAGGGTCTTTTTTTTTTTTTTTTTTTTTTTTTTTTTTTTTTTTTTTTCTTTTTGTGGTATGCGGGCCTCTTACTGCTGTGGCCTCTCCCGTTGCGGAGCACAGGCTCCGGACGCGCAGGCCCAGCGGCCATGGCTCGCGGGCCCAGCCGCTCCGCGGCATATGGGATCCTCCCAGACCGGGGCACGAACCCGTATCCCCTGCATCGGCAGGCGGACTCTTAACCACTGCGCCACCAGGGAGGCCCTATCAAGGGTCTTTTGAATCAGTCTCTGAAGCTGGCTGTAAAACTCAAAAGACTTCATTTCAAAACTAAACCCATTAGCCAACTGCCTTATTGACATAATGAATCATATTCAGACAGAGCGCTTAACCCCAGTCTGCACTCACTCCTTGCTTTGTCACCATGTGCACAAGGCAAGAATGTGAACTAGTGTGTGCATCAAATGAATCTAGTCCAATCATTATCTGAATGCCCTGAATGTCTTTCTGAGGATCAGGCAAATTAGCAAGCTGCATTATAATGATTTTTTTCCCCCATTGGCCATTCTTGTGAGTTAGGAGATTCCATCAGCCATCAGCCTAGTTCTAGGTCTATTATTTATCAATAAGCTTGAGTGTTTTTGAACAAGTCACTTAACCTCTCTGAGCTTCTGTTTCTTTATCTATAATTGAAACATTTGCTAAAATTATTTTCCTCACTGAAGTGGTCAGTCCAGGCCGCTCCAAATGTTTGTGGGCTCCATCTCTCTGTAGTGGTATTACTCCAGTAACTTTTGAATGATGTTTGGGGTTTACCAGAGCATATATTTGCATGCCGGCACATCTCAAGGTAGTTGGGAGAAAAGAGCTATGTATTCTGAATATACTCAGTTCCCAAAACACAGTGATACCCGCCTCTGCTCTCCAGAAACCAAACTCATCTTCTAGCTTTATATCAGCTTGACCTTCCAAGTCCATATCCATGTTCCAGGCCAGCTTTGATTTCATTTTCAGCTGAGTTGTCTATTTTTCTTTGATGTGATAGTTTATAAAGCAAACTTGAAGGGACTCTGAAATTGGTCTGGGCAGTGTTGTTTTAGCAGGGGCCTTGAACCTCAATGGAAGAAGGCCAGTCATACATTCTGCATGTATTTCACCAAAGGTGACAGTCTGTAGCTAATGCCTCAGAGCCTGTATTCCAAAGACACCTTTAACTGAGTGCAGCTCAGATGGAGAGAAAGGCAAGGAGATGGAAATGAACATCTGGCAAGGCCAAGAGTGTCATGAGTTGTATCCAATACCAAGCATGTCCTGATTAAATATTTCATGCTTTCCCCAGCCGGACATCACCTAACTATCAGCTGTTCTCTTCAGCAGGGATAAATTCACCTTTATGGCAGGATGCATTAGCATGGGGTTATAAGAGCATGTTTAAGAAGCTTCATGAAAAGTTTGTTTTCATCTGTTTGCATGATTCACCTCCCCTTTTCTCTTCCCTCCCTCCCCTCTTTTCCTTTCTCGCTCTTCTTTTCACTGTCTCACTCCATCCCTATCCTACATTGACGAATAGATTTTATCCATAAGGATCAGGCTGAAAATGTTTTCTATCCTTCCAACTTCAGTATCCACACTAGCCACAAGTTGAAGGTAGCTGCAAGCTGGTTCCTGGCTCTGGGACCTTCCAGCATTGGCCATGAGCCTGGCTGGACAAAAGACACTGTACTGTGTTTCTGCAACTTTGGCATGTTTTTTTCTTTTGCAGACTTCTTATCTTCTTACCTTGTCTTTAACCTTTCATTGTGGTTGGTTTAAGCGATCTCTGTCAGGTAACATATAACTTTAGCCATTTAACCTACTCTAAGAATCACTGTCTCTCAAAGTAGGAGTTTATATATTTACTGTGTGTTTGCTCATACCATTTGCATTTACTGTGATTACTGTATGTTTTGGGTTATTTATACCATCAGATATTGTGTTTGCTATTTGCCATCCTTTTCCTTTTCTTCTTTATTTCAACGTTCTTTCAGATTAAAGAAGTTCTTTATATTCCTCGCCAACCTTCACCATGTACTTTCTTTTTCTATGATGATTTGGAATATATGCATTGCATTTCAGCTTACTTAATGAGTGCCATTAATTTTTAAACATACTTTCATGACTATAATTTTTAAAATATATCTATGGCAGCTCAATTTTTTAAATTTTTCTCCTAAATACTAAAATAATTTTCACACAATTTAGCTACCTATTAAACATCCCACTCTTCTTGATTTTATTGTCTAGAGTCATAATTTTACTTATATTAACCTGAGAACGAGGGTTTAAGAAAGCAATCAATATAGACTTAAATTATCCTGTAACTTCAATCAATTTTTTTGCTCTTTCCAGTCTGGTTTCCCCCCTAAACCCTTCTTATTTTATTTTAGATTTTATTTTATTTTTACACAAGCATATGTTTAAACACTCTTTTAATAAAGGTCTGTGTGGGAAAAAGCATGCTCAGTTTTTGTACATCTAAAAATGGATTTATTTTATTTATTTTTAAAAGACAGTATAGCTAGGCATAAAATTCTGGGGTTAAATTTCTGTGAATCCATTGAAAAATAAGAATTCACTATCTTCTGGCCTCAACTGTTGCTGATAAAAACCTGCTGTCAAAAATCTGTCATCTCCTCTGGGTAACATGTCTTATCTTTCTGGGAAGTTTAAGATTTGCTTAGTTATTGATCTATTTACACATTTAAAATAGAGGATATATGTTGAAGCATGAAATCATGGCTCCATCTTGAATGAAAACACCCTTCTTAAAAAAATAAGGTATTGTTTAAAAATGTTAATTGTCAAAAATACAGATGAGCAAAGTCTTAAAATTTTTTCTTAAAAATTTTGAAGAAAAAAGTTTAATCCAACCATATAGAAAATTGACTGTTATGTACATTTTATTTACTGTGTGTTAATCTTTTCGTCTTTGCAGTTTTTAAGAGATAGCCATCTACATCACACTTTTGAATGTCTTCATAGAATAAACATCTAGGCTTTAGGTAGAGCTACTCACTGAAACTTCAGGAAAATCACACAAACATCATCCAGCTTCACTTTTTTAATATTCTGGAAAATTCTTAAGGGCATGAGGAAAGAATGATGCTATATCCATCTCATATTTTGAGGAAGTGGATGGGCAGAATATTGAGTAAATAGTGAAGGACTGAATGTGTAAATGAGTAAACGAATGGTTGGTCATATGAGCAGGAAGATTGTTACAAGTTGCTCCCTACGCTTCATCTCCCCATCTCCCCATCATGTGTTTGGAAGTAAGGATGCTCCTAAGACCCTTAGGCTTCCAATCATTAACATGTCCTAGTGTAGTGCCAAAGGATAAAACTGCAGTATTTAAAGCATCTTGTTGTATAAAGCGTAGCTCTGTTGCTGCCTCTCAGATTTCTCTCAGGTTCTGGAATCATTTAGAGGATCATCAGTTTTTGAGGATTTATATATTTTTTTCTAGATAGGAGAGTGAGTCGTCTTGCATATTTGTTTACACATTGACTAGAAATGTGTGTGTGGGTGGGTGGGTTGGCACACACACCTGCACACGTCAAGCACATTATTCAGACTGACTTCAAGTATTTCTTCATGGAGTTCATACATGACCAAGGCACAGGAGATCTATTCCTTTCTGGCAGTCTGTAATGGCTAAGAGGGTCAGTATTTCTGTTTCAGGGACCAGCATGCCATGCTCTGAAGATGCAACATGAGATGACATTAAAATCTTGCTTGGGGGACTTCCCTGGCGGTCCAGTGGTTAAGATTCCCTGTTTACAATGCAGGGGGTGCGGGTTCAATCCCTGGTCTGGGAAATAAGATCCCACGTGCCGTGCAGCCAAAATAAAATAAAATAAATAAAATAAAATAAATAAAATAAAATAAATAAAATAAAATAAATCTTGCTTGGGCTTGGGCTTATTAGATCTTCAATAGTAAAGACCCTCTTTCTTGACCAGAAAATGCACCTTTATGTCCAGCCATGCTCTTTGTAACTAAGAAGACCAGGAAAGAGATTGTATATCATTCGAGACTCATCTCTCATACCAGAAAATAATTTAATGCTCATCATCAGTTGATGGTTGGTCAGTAAAGGCTAACACATTATGTTTTGAAAATCATCATTATCTAAAATGAAACAGTCAAATGTAATTTCTATCCATTAGAAATTTCTAATAAGTAATCATAAATCTTAGAATTATAAGGACTCTCAAGAGACTATTTCATTCAGTGTCTCATAGTCATGCAGGTAAAATGTTACTCTTCTTTATTTCAACTACCATTATTTGCTAACACTATGTTTCAGGCACGGTGCTAGGCTCTGGTGCACAGAACACAAACCCTACCTGCTAGCAGCTTTATAGGTTCAACATTTTACAGATGAGGTATCTGATATGCCTCATGTGATGAAAAGGGTCTTGCCCATAGACATATAACCAATCAAGATGGAGAAAAGGTTAACTGATGTTTCTTGCAGATAAATGGCCTATGATCTGCTTTACACAAACCCAGTACTACATATATTAACTGACATTAGTATAAGAAGGTTTTTAAATGGAGTTTTAGGATATTAAAATAAAAGTAACCCAAATGCCCAGCTTCAGTATCATTTATTGGAATAATAATTGTTTTTAACATTGAAATGGCCCTCATTACGTCCCATATATGTTCTTACTTCCTTATATTTATTAAATAATTTACTTCTCATAGTAACCCAATGTAATAGGTTTATTAAACTCATTTTACAGAGGAAAAAACCCTAAGGCACTAAGTTTGTAATTTGCCCCAAATAACAAAGCTTATAATCGGCAGAAGAGAATCTAATATCTGGCTCTTAACCACTATGCTGTCCAGACTCAGGATGGTGATCACTGATGTTACAAAGTCAAGAAGTATTTTCAAATCATGAATACATAATAAACCTCTTTTTTTGTTACATGCTCTCTGTTTTTAAAAATTCTTTTTAAAAAATCTGTTTTAAATTTCTATTAATTAGAGGGACCTTATTTCTTAATTATGCCCCACAAAATGGTTATATTTGAGTGCAGTAGATCCCCATTTCTCTTTGAAAATGGGTACTTTTTTTTTTTTTTTGCGGTACGCGGGCCTCTCACTGTTGCGGAGCACAGGCTCCGGATGCGCAGGCTCAGCGGCCATGGCTCACAGGCCCAGCCGCTTCGCAGCATGTGGGATCTTCCCAGACCGGGGCATGAACCCGTGTCCCCTGCATTGGCAGGTGGACTCTCAACCACTGCGCCACCAGGGAAGCCCTGGGTACTTTTTTTTAACATTTAAAGTTCTCACACTCCCACTTATACATTTAGTTATTCATACATTTCTTGTTGAGCGTATAGATTTCTGAGTACCTTATAGTACTGTACTGTCCTCCAGATCCTGACATTAGATTATCACTGGATTACAAGCATTTAAAAAACAGAGATGTACTATTTGTTCTACATTTTAAAAATACCTGTGTTTTAGTATTTATTCTCTCATGGTGCTCTATTTTTTTCTGAAATAAAATTAATAATTTTCAATTCAATTTCCCATATTTTGGAACGGTTTCACCAAGAAAGAGATAGGCTCATAAATCTATAGTAAAATAGAAACATTTCACCAGGCAATATTTTAATTCATTTTTATCTCTCATAGCCATATCTCTCATGAAAATGAGTTTCACACTTCCATCTGCCTACCCCCTGCAACTCTTGTAACAAAGGAAAGGAAGGAGAGAAGGAAGACAGGAAGGATGGAAGGGAAGGTGGGAGGGAAGAAGGAAGGAAGGAAGGAAGGAAGGAAGGAATTCTTTGAGACATATGCAAATATCACACCAGGTATTAGATTGTGCTTTTAGTCCTGGAAGTTGAAACTTATAATAACATATTTTCTCTGTGGTTGCAAGTTAAAAATAGAAACATATTGTAGATTTCTCAAAGAAGAATGTAGATTCTTTCTTAGTGACAACACAATAACACAGGCATTTAGATCTTACATAACACAGTGCTCAATATTTAGTAGGGAGTCAGTGCTCTCTGGTTTGTTTGTTTGATGTACTACCATTAACAATAAGCCATTAAGTGGAAGAGCTAATATTTGCTCTTAGCCTGTGTATACCATTTCAATGTCAGTAACATCAAGAATCTTGGTCTCTAGTCGCTGTTTAGGCTTCAGGTTGGCTCTGAGACTGATTATCAGCTAGTATATTCTATCTGAACAGTTAAACCATTGTGTATATAGAAAGAAACTGCATTTCCTAGGATATCCTACTGCAACATGCAAGATAAAACCCTTAAAATTTTTATTTAAAAAATAATTAGCTTGGGCTTCCCTCGTGGCGCAGTGGTAGAGAGTCCGCCTGCCGATGCAGGGGACACGGGTTCGTGCCCTGATCTGGGGAGATCCCACATGCCACGAAGCGGCTGGACCTGTGAGCCATGGCTGCTGAGCCTGCATGTCCGGAGCCTGTGCTCCACAATGGGAGAGGCCACAACAGAGAGAGGCCTGCCTAACGCAAAAAAAAAAAAAAAAAAAAAAAAAAAAATTAGCTTTATATACCAAATTTGGGAAACACATGCATCACAAAGCAAGCCTTTGTGCCTTATCATGAAGTAGTCAGTGGTAAATTTCTTTGAAAAATTGAGTATGATACAAAAGGAAAAGTGTATCCTATAGGAGAAGCACAGATGTAGGGAAGGCCATTGTGGGTAGAGGCTGCTAGTTATTCCCCAGTAAGTATGCTCTCCTTTCTTGTAGTAAAAAGTTCAAACTTGTTTCCATTTCTGGTATGGCTGAGTAAACTTCTACTGGCTGACCCTCTCACAGATAACAACTATAAACTATGGACAGAATAGACAATGACTCAAAGGCACTGGAGATTGAACAAGGCAGGTGGATGCTGAAGGGAGATGATACATTTTGAAAAGAGAATGGCAGGTTGATCTGCCAGTTTTTATGGCTCTTAGAGTTAGGGAAAGCCACAGCTACACTGAGTAAGGCACTTCAAACTTTGATAGAAAACCTACAGGCTTTCTGACATAAAGGGACAGAGGAAAGAGTTTGAGGCAAATGCAGTGGCTGGCAAGTAGGAGTCCATCTTAGGTAAGAGGGAGACGAGAAGAAGCTCCAACTTCTGTGCATGATCTCTGCCCAGATCTCTGGCTTTACTCAGAACCGTACATGGGCAGAATGGAGTCCAGCAAAATATTAAAGAACTGAACTAGGATTTGACCTATAACACAAGAGACAGAATTTGGGGTTTGAATCCCAACTTAATTACCTCCTAAACAAACAAAAGACTCTGGAGGAATATAAGAGAATTCAATGTCTCATGACAAAATATTTACAATGTTCAGAATATACTTCAAAAGTATTTAACATACAAAGAACCAGGAAAATGATACCCCCTCTTAAGAGAAAAAGCAATCCATGAAAACCAACCCCTTGATGCCTAGGATGCTGGAACAGACAATTACAATTAGGTGCAATGATGTAGAGAACAATATGCTTATAATTAATGAAAAGATAGGGTAGCTCAGCAGAGATAAAAGCTTAAGAAGGAAGCAAACAGAAATTCTAGAGCTAAAAAACTATGGCATATGAAATGAAAATGTAACCAATGGGCTTAATAGAAGAATGGGGACAACTAAGGAGAGCTGAATTTGCAGACAGGTCAATAGAAATTATTCAGTGTGAAAAAACAGAGAGAATAAAAGATTTGAGAAGTAAGCAGACTTGGGAGCAGGTAATGTAATAACAAAATGTCAAATATACATGTAATTTGAGTCCCAGGAGGAAAGGAACGGGCTAGAAAAACTATTTGTAGAAATAATGGGTGAAATGTTCCAAAGCTGAGCAAAAGACATAAACTTTTAGACTCAAAAAGCTTCAAAAATCCCAATCTGAACAAATATGAAAGAAAAAATTGTGCATAGGTACATCAAAATCTAACTACTGAAAACCAAAGATAAAGAGGAGACACCAGATTTTCAGCTGGCCATATGGTTGCCTGGAATAAAAACTACATTTCCCAGTCTCCATTAGAAGAGTTATGGCCATGTGACTAAATGCTGACCAACTGTGTGTTAGGGAAAATGAGGCCACTGATTCCTAGGATGTGTCCTTAAAGAAAAGAGATGTGCGTCTCGACCCCCTCCTCTGCTTCCTGCTGACTGGAGTGTGGTGCGGTGGTAAGTCATCTTGGACTGTGAACAAGGTTAACAACCTAGAGATGGCAAAGTGACAACTGAGAAGGAACGTGAGGCTTCTAATGCACAGAGTACCATTCTGGCTCCAGGTGACCTTATGGAGCCCCATTCTAACCTCAGAATGCTGTATGGGCCAGAAATGAACTTACATCATTTTAGCTTGGAAAAAATGAAATTTTATTCTGTTGCTTTTCATTTTCTGATCATGCAACTAAACCTGTCTGTACATCAATACAGCTTGTATCTACATTAAAAC
Organism: Mesoplodon densirostris; assembly: GCF_025265405.1. Classification (NCBI taxonomy): domain Eukaryota; kingdom Metazoa; phylum Chordata; class Mammalia; order Artiodactyla; family Ziphiidae; genus Mesoplodon; species Mesoplodon densirostris. Next base: position 49,813,689 of record NC_082674.1, read on the forward strand.
ATTGTATCAGTGTCGGGGCACACTTTACACAGGGCGGAAAGCAAAACATAAATAAGTCAAGTCTGACAAAGAAGTAATTATATATTTTTTTAATTTCTACTTTAATAAGCTAAGAATTTATTAGTGGAATCAAAGTGCTATTCTCTTTGGTATTTTTCCCAAGCTTAATGTAAGTAATGCTTTGTTAAATAGCTCAGAGAAGTTTTTAATCAATCAGCTTCAAAAACAAAGGAAGAAATTCATAAACATAATTCAAGGAGCTTACTGATATTTTCCATTTTCCTCTCTTCCTGGTTTTGTTATAAATTAAAGTCAGTGCTCATTCACTGTTTCTCACCTGTTCTCATCTAACCTCTCCCCAAGGTCTTGGCTTGCCCTGCAATTTCCTTGGGCCTCTATCTCTTTTGACTAGACAAGAAAGGCTCCATTATGTCAGCTCGTAGGGGCTGTGGCTTGGCTCTCCACTCTGTGTTGCTGTAGAATTGTGATCCCCTCATGAGACTGTAGATTATCGTGTGTGCTTCTGCATGTCAGATTGGACTGGCCCCATCCTCACAGAGTTTTCAATTGTGCCCCCAACTCTCTCTGGGGTTGAGATACCTCCCATTTAATGATGTTGCCCTGCGGGGGAGCAGGTAGCTGTTGCGTAAGTTTTCAATACATATTGTTTTTAAGAGTATAAATGACCCAATATTTTCTTCTAAACATTAACAATGACATGCATGTATCTATGCATCTATAGGGTTTGTCTATACACTTTATCTAATATATAGATGTGTATCTCTCACTTTCTCTAATTCTGTATCTATATTAGACAAAGTGTTTAGAAAACAAACTATTAATTTAAAGCAGGACCTTAAAGTAAAACACTTCATTAGGCTGCTTTTTGTGGCTGACTATCTGTTGGTGAATGTTACTCCAATTTTATCATTCTTGTTAGTTGCCTCTATCAAGGATGGCCAGCCAGCTCTCACATGGCTCTCGCATGGCTTCTTCGCCAGCAGCTTTCAATGTTCCAAGGATCAATACTTTAGAGCTAAACATCAGGCCAGTTTGGTGTCAAGGTTTTCCCACTAAACAGTGCCGCACAACCAATACCTCCTGTGAACATGTGTGTGAGGAAGCAGGGCTTTTCTCTCCGAGTCTGTTTAGCACTTGATTCCAATTTAAATTAAACACAAACAAGAGGATGGAAGCTGCCCAGCTTCCTTCATTCCCATACTTGTATTGTGACCAATCAGGGAAATTTGAGCACTTTGCAGGTTGTAGCATCTTCTCTTGTGTCACCTCAATAAAATCCCTATGACTCGGCTTCAAGCCCAGAGCTCTGGTTGACCTCAAGAGTCATCACATTTGTTCTAATGCACTTCGCTTTTCAACCCATGCTTATTGTTTTAGTCAACAAGTAGTACTACTTTTAAAGGATCAGTCAATTTTTAAAAAATGATTATAGAGTTAACATAATGTATTTTGGACCTATAAAGAATAGGTCTTCATCCTACTGTATAGCACAGGGAACTCTACTCGGTACTCTGTAATGGCCTATAAGGGAAAAGAGTCTTAAAAAGAGTGGATGTATGTATATGTACAACTGATTCACTTTGCTGTATACCTGAAATTAACACAACATTGTAGATCAACTATACTCCAATAAAAATTTTTTAAAAAAGAATAGGTTTTCATCAAAAGTGGTTAATCTCATGAGATTTTTTTTTTTTTTTTTTTTTTTTTTTTTTTTGTGGTATGCGGGCCTCTCACTGTTGTGGCCTCCCCCGTTGCGGAGCACAGGCTCCGGACGCGCAGGCTCAGCGGCCATGGCTCACGGGCCCAGCCGCTCCGCGGCATATGGGATCCTCCCAGACCGGGGCACGAACCCGTATCCCCTGCATCGGCAGGCGGACTCTCAACCACTTGCGCCACCAGGGAGGCCCTCTCATGAGATTTTTGTTTTGCAGTTAAGTGCTCTGGAACTTCCTTAGGTCATTTCTTAGAACAAGCTTGAGAGTAACCTAGTTAAATTGTAAAGACGCATGAGCTGAAAATAAAAACAGAGGCTAAATTGTTAAAGAGAAATACAGAGTATGCAAGAGTCTTCTGAGAGGAGGCTCTGGTAAAATAAGAAGTCCATGTACAAGGTACCTGGTTTGTTCCAAGTGTAGGGCAGAACCCAGTATAGAAGAATTTATCAGAAAGATTACTATCCTAAAACCTAAGAGCACAGCAAGCAAGTTGATATAAGGAAAGTACTTCAGCAGTAGCAAGGAGTGGCCATTTGGATCACGTAAGAAGACCCAGGCCTACAGAGACCGTACACAACATGGTCCCTAAGACTTCTTCCATCACTGAGGAGTCACCACAATTGGAGGTCTCAGATGACCGGTGCTTAAGAATACAATGACTCAGAAGAAAGTCAGAATTAACACAAGAGAGACTCCATACGGAGTCCCAGAAGGTTCAATGGGGGCTTCTTGACAGCTTCTTTCCTACAGTGCTGAATCAACCAAGAACTTAGTCATACTGAGGCTACAGGCTGAATCCAAGTAGCCACCTGGAGGAACAAGATGTCTACAAACAAGGTTTGATGGACACCTTCACAAAAATCTTGGTCAGAAAGCTTCTGAAGGCCATTATGTATGCAGAATAGTTAAGAAGGATGAAAATTTATTCTCATTAGCCTTATGTGAAATCTGTCATGACTTTGTTTCAGGTGTTTTCTTCAAATATTTGTTATCTTAAAGGAGAGTAGTTATTAAGTTTCTACTCCATACAAGGAAGTGTTTTAAGAGCTGGGGAAGATACAACTACATACAGTGTTCTCCTCTAGTTAAAGGTATAAAGTACATATGGAATAAAGACAATTTACCACATGAGGAGACTTAAAAGTAAGTTTCAAATAAGAGATGCAGATGAGTCGCCTTAGAATTTCAAAGAAAGAACCTCTTTGAGTCAGATGGGCAGGGGCAGAGAAGGCTTAAGAAGTTCATTTGTGTCTCAAAGGGGCAGCAGGACCTTAGAAGTTGAAGAAGATTAGGAGAGTTTGGTTAAAGACAGGGGATATGACTGTTACTGTTACAGGTTGAATTGTTTCCCCCCCAGATTCATTTGTTTAAGTCCTAACTGCCAGTCCCTCAGAGTGTGACCTTATCTGGAAATAAGGTCATTAGAGATGTAATTAGTTTAGATGAAGTCATATTGGAGTAGAGTGGGCCGACCCCTAGTCCAATATGACTGGTGTCCTAATAAAATGGGAAATTGGAATACAGACACACATCCATAGAAAAAACACCATGTGAGAACTGGAGTTAGGCTGCCACAAGGCAAGGAACTGCCAGAAGCGAGGAGAAAGTCCTGGAACAGATCCTTCCCTAGCACTTTTAAAGGGAGTCTGACCCTGCTAACTTCTTCATCTCAGACACATAGGCTCCAGAACTGTGAGACAATAAACTGCACTCAGTTTGTAGTACAGCAGCCATAGGAAACCAATATAATGACCAGAAATACAGAGGCAAGAAGGTACAGGGCAGATCCTAGCAAATGCTAAGTCTATAGATACCACTAACATCTAACGGTTTCAGAATGCTTATGTGCTTCATGTGCATTTTTTCATTTGATCCTCACAACCACTCTATAAAGTAAGCTCTACTATCATCCCACTTTATGGATGGGAAACAGAGGTTCCGATTGGTTAAGGATTGTCAAAGGCCGCACAGCCAGGAAAGTACAGGGGTTAGTAAGAGAGATATTGAAAGAGATGAGGAGCTGAAGTAGGACAGAGTGTGATGCATCGTTCAATCTCTGCCATTAATGCATTCCTCTGCACCAGACACAAGTCACAGACTAGCAAAAATACACTGCTGAGGAAAATACAGCCAGCATGTTTCATACCTAGAAGAGACCAATAAAGTGGTCCTGGAATTCTCTCATCTTAGCTATGAGAATTAATATCCAAGAGAAATTAAAAATTTGTATAAGGCCAAATCAAATATTGTAGAGTTACCACTAGGGACCATGCTTGTGGCTCTCATCCTGGTATCTCTTGACTCCATCACCTACCTGTTTAAACAACAATGACCACGGAGACCTCTGGGCCATGAGCCCTGTCTCCCTAGCTTTCCTTTTAAAGGGAGATCAGCAGAGTTACCACTGGCTAGAACCCGCCCATGTCCAGATGGGAGATTTCCAATCAGTGGTGCCCTGCCCTGGGTTTTGCACCCACTCTGTGTTCGGACATAAAGAAAATGATACGTCTTCTCTGAATTGACACATTACTCTTTCCCCAAGCATGCAAAGTGCTCTTGCCAGGCCTTCTTGGTAAATATTTACCTTGACTCATCATAGGTCTGAAACATTGGCTGTCCAGAGAAACAAGATGGTGATTTTGGACATTTGGAATCTGGAACCCGTGATGAATAGAAATACAACCTTGCATGCCGTCAGAGGCTCTGGTCTGCCAAGGGAAAATGTACTTTATACAGCCACAAGCTTGACCTCCGAGAGCCTTAAAAGGCCTCACATACTCAAAAGTGCATTACCAAGCCTTACGCTAATTCATCATGATAGCTAAAGTGCTCTGTGTAAACCACAGGAGATCTGAGTCCCCTGGGCACCCAGGAGTCAGCATTAATTGCTTCGAGTTTAGCACAGGGAACCATAACTGAACATAGGGTAGAGACTATTTGCATATTGTTTGCAGTAAAGCTTAGAAATGGTTCCAGATGTCCCAGCTGAAACCTCCCCAAAAGTTTATCCCAGGGTGGGACCCAGCACAGGCCAATGTAATAGCAGTTTCACCCAACCTCTCTCTTCTGGCTCTGAATCAGAGTTTGCAGGTTGCAACAAGAATCCTCAAGACAAATTTTTATTCTGAGCAGGCTGGACATGATTTATTAATTCACTTTTGAAATAACAATTGCAGTTGGGAGGGGTCAGCTGAAAGCCTTAATTACATTAGAAAATATGCCTCACTGTCGTCTACCCCCATCCAGGGTACAGAACACATAATTATCATAATTTTCAAATTTTATTAGTATTATTATAATTTGAAAAATTTGATAGAGAGCAGACTATCGACTTAGCTACTTTGAAGCAGTGGCCGAGTCACATTCGAACCTTTGAATAGACGATTTCACCAACTTGCTTGTTAAGGCCCTGAAATGGTTGAGCATCTACTGGCTGTTTCTAGCCTCAGATACTATTTTTCCAACAGAACTAGCTTCCCAGCCCCTCTCTACTTTGTGCTGAGAGGGAAATGCTCAGGTGTGCTGTTGCCAGAGTGATTAGGCCAGCCGGGAACTCTCCTTGGACAGGAGGTTGGAAAGCCTTTGGGATCACGGCCTCTCATCCTTGTTAAATGACTGTGAGTGTGTCTGTGTGTGTGCTGCCACAGGCACACCTGCCTAGAGGGAAGAGGTTTGCTTTCATTTTTAAAGTCCCAGAGTGTTTTTAAAGAGAAAGCTGAACATTTGCGGATATGCAGTTGGGAGTCTGTGTTAAGCAGCCAGGGTGCCAGGCAGACGTCTCAACTGTGATCACTGGCTTTGTTATCAAGTTCCCATGTCTTAAGAGAGCTTCTGTCTCTGGGTTTCTATCTGTCACCCCAGGCCACGCAGACCCTCCCTCTGCTTCTTTGGGTGGCTGTGATGTTTATCAAACTAATGAGTTCAGTTCTTCGGTCTGCACTAAAGTGGCGAGTGTAGCCGCCCTCTGCCCCAGGTGTTCCCTTTACCTATGGATTATCTGCCTTCCATTTGCCAAGCCTCCTCATTCCACGTTTCTTTGATCCTCAGATACTAAGGAAACTCGGGGTGGAGTTAAACCATTTTGAATAATTCAAACTCTCTGTTCAAGTGAATCCATTTAGAAAAACAAAACAAATCAAAATGACTTCTTTTAAAAAATAAAAAGTAACAAAAAAGGAGTAGGAAAGACCCATTTAGTTTGAAAATAAATCAGCATTCTGCAAACTCTCCTAACCCAGAAAGCTATCCAATGGTCTTCTGAATAGAGGGCAGCAGAGTAGATAGCACAGTGGGTTTGACCCAAGTGACCTGGAGCCCAGTCCTGGTGCAGCTGCTCTCCAGGGCCAAGACCTGGTGAGCAAGAGTCGCCTGGTGCACCCCGGCTTCAGTCTCCTCACAGGTAAAAATCAGAGGCACAGTACTGGGTCATTTTACAGAACTTCTCTGAGGATCCTATCATACCGCTCATGTTGGTGTTCGTTAAGATCATTTGAAGTGCTTTGAAAATTCAAAAATGCACTATCAGAACTGACTCAGAGCCTTGAACACAGTAGGAACTAAATAAACATTTCTTGAAGGAAGTAGACTCCCTATTCTCCATTTTATAACAAGAAACCACATGGATGTTCACTATCCCCTGAAATGACCCAATTCCTGCCTACATATTCCCTGAGTGCCTGGGCTCAGGTTTTCTTGGTGAAAAGAATTTTAAAAGCAAATCTATCCCAATCTCTCTGAGAAAGAAAGCATTTTATTCTCACCCAAGGACATAGACAAAACTTGTTTATATGGAGCAAATGACGACAGTTTAGAGTCAGGAAAGTCTGAAAATGAAGGAGCCTAAGAGAAATTAAGGTTCAGCTTAATACTACTTCATTTTCAGAAAAAGAAACCAAAGTTCCTGAATTGTTTGGCTTTGTTACGCAGCCGAGGAAGGTCTCTGATTTCCCACCAGGTACTGTGATCTTTGTGCCGCCTTTTCACTGGTAAGATTGCTCTAGTAGAATATAACTTCAGAAAACTGCTGTTGTCTAAATGCCTTGCTTTACAGAGGAGAAGCCTGAGGTCCACATGGCCCTCTGCTGAGTCTGAAGGAGGAGTAGCTACAGTTACCTGGAAAGACAGAGGAAAGCCCTTTTCTCCAGGCTCCGAGCAGCACCCTGGTGACCTGTGGTGGACAGCTGTTTTTTGAGGAGAAGCTGTACAAAAGCTTTCCTCTCAGAGCTGCTCTGTTCTTCTCTAAGGCCGTATCTGACAAAGTGCTCGCTACTTCAGTGGTCTGTGGTGGAGATGACCAGAGGCAAAAGTGCTGTGTTCAGAGGAAACGCTCCTTTCCCAACCCCTCCTCACTAGGACCAGCCACTTGTCTCTTCAGGTAACAGGCAAATATTGTTGTGCCCCTGCCGCTCCTCCCAGCATTCGTTTTGGTTTCCTTCACCCAACTGGATAAGTTGGTCTTCTCCTCAGGTTAGGAAAAAAAAAGCTTTTCTTCTTTGGTTTCCTTGGTTGGGTTGTATGAGCTCTGACAAGGAAGGGTCAAGACCAAGGAAAGAAGTTTAAGAGTTGAAGCTTCTTTAGGTCTTCCTCAGCAAGAGTAAATGCACCTTTAAATAGGCGGGTACCACGTGAAGCTGGTGCATCCCTCCTTTCTACCCAGTGGTTTCAGGATTCAGCTCTCTGATACCTATGGAAAAAATGATTAAAGCTTTCCCTGAAAAACAGATTACCTCCAAGCACTATTATTTCAGAGATCAGAGCCTATCCACTTGGACAAACACCCCGGATACCTGAAAGGAAGAGGAATAAATGGGCCATGAAACCCCAGGAGTAGAAGGAATAAAATGACATAGTATCCTAAACCTGAACACACTATGGTCTACTGTTGGTTTTAAAAATTAAAGAGTACTCCACCTAGAGCTTACAGTCTTTGCCAGCCCTTCAGTATGTGGGAAGATACGTGCTCACCGTTCCTTTGGGAGAGCGTCAAGAAGAGAAATGCAAATGGCTTGTGTTTCAGCTCTTCCCACAAACACCCCCTCCTCATCCTAACTCCAAACTCCTCTAGGCCAACTGTCTTATTCTGTAACCTATCTATATGGTGTTACTGCTAGTGAAAACATCTTGATCATCAAAATATGAAAAGCTGGAGCACATTGAGATGGGTCGCACTCTTTGGAGTATAACATAGGAAGAAAGCCCATACTTCCTAGAGAGAAGCTGACTCAACTTGTGAGTGCTAAAGTCAGCCTGAGAGGCTTGCAAATCCACTGGTCTGCAGTCTAGTTTCCTCCATCCCCATCTCTGTAGAATTTCCCTCATCCCCATACACACATCACATTTGCCCCTCTGCTCTTTCGGTCTTATTGTGGATACTAGTTTCAAATGGATTTTACCTGCTGGAAATTGGGTGGAACGTGACAGTGCCTCGATTGAACTCTTTGGTCAGCTTGGGAGATGGCAGAGCTGACCCCATGAGGTATGGGGGAGGAAGTGGAAGATTAAGACCTCAGTGAAGCAATCAGAGAACATGCCAAGGTGATTCAGTCAAGCAGGAGACTGAGTGGTGCCATCTGTGTTATGGCTTTTGGGGCGGTGGTGAGCAGGACACAAGGGTAGCAGAGAACAATGAGGCTCAATACCTGGCTGAGACCAACAGCACTCATTCTCTTTGGCTTATCCTGAAACGGAAGAGTTGCCTTTGGCTCATTTGCTTTTAAAGAATTCTTCACCTCCCTTGTCTTGAATGTTTACTGTCAACATCCCACTTCCTGCTCCCATTCTTCTCCCCATTTTGGAAAGGTGTAGAAGAGGTACCGTATGTGGACTCCCTCTGCTGACAGGTTTCTAAAAGACCTTGTCAACTGGTACTAATTGTTGTGACTGCAAACTTTCATTCATCCTGGCTGCTGTCGCAGACTTCTTTTGCTTTCACATTTTCGGCCAATCCCACATTCCCATGTTGTTTCGTTGCCGCTGACAAGACTTCAACTTCCAGAGTCTCCTACTTCACCATTGCAACAGCCTTTCTATCTGTCCTTCAGCACGTAGCCCTCGATGTGTAGAGCTCAGTGTGACTTTAGCTGAAGGCTCCTGCTACTTGGAACCCGTTTTCCCCTCTGCCAAGAGAGCCCAGGCCCCACCTTGACTCCTTTATTCACGGTAGAGGCTGTTGAGCAGCAGGCTCATTTCGGGTGGGCTTTGTTTAGGAACTCAGAGCACATCATTCACAACTTATCTCTGTTGATATGCGCATTGTTGACCCGCACCTCTCAAGGCCACCAATCAAGGCTACAACTTTCTATCTCCAACAAAACCCCTGTGATTTGATGGACTCACTGGGCAATATTAAAACCTGAGGAGGGAAGCGAAAAGGGAGGCTTTATGAAAGTAACTTCAGAACACTATCCAATTATTAGTATGCTTTTTCATAATACCGACGGTTTCACATTTTATTCAGAGAGAGAATTTTTTCCTGGCTCTCTTGGGAATGATTTTATTGAAAGCATCAGAACGAAGAAGATGGCTGCATCATTTCCACAGTGCCAGGGGTCAGAATCTTTGACTGGTTTGGTGTAATGTGCACATATAAAATTTCACTCACTGCTTATTCATTGCCTTTTATTTAATATATAATCTGGTTAGATCTACTTTTGTTTCTTTACATATACTGCTTGCCTGCCTTAAACTCTTCCTTTGGCTGCTTTAATATGTATATACTAAATCATCTACATATATATATTTATATTTCCTCTGATCAGGAGTCTTGCATGAAGGGAACAATTCTTTCCTTTTGCTCTCTTTTTACACAGTAAATCCAGTGGCAGAGGTAGAAATGTGAATTTATCCATAGCAAAGCACTTAATTGGTGATAGTCGTTTAGTTTAGAATGCTGTTGTCCCTTCAAAAGTAAATGCTTTCTCCTTTCCTTCCCCTCTTTCCCTTCCCTTCCCCTCTTTCCCTTCCCTGTATTCCATACACATTCCCATCCAATTAAAAATCAGTCTCACTGAGGGGGAGGGGGGAAGATGGCGGAAGAGTAAGACGCGGAGATCACGTTCCTCCCCACAGATACACCAGAAATACATTTACACGTGGAACAACTCCTACAGAACACCTACTGAACGCTGGCAGAAGACCTCAGACGTCCCAAAAGGTAAGAAACTCCCCACGTACCTGGGTAGGGCAAAAGTAAAAAGAATAAACAGAGACAAAAGAATAGGGACGGGACCTGCACCTCGGGGAGGGAGCTGTGAAGGAGGAAAAGTTTCCACACACTAGAAGCCCCTTCGCAGGCAGAGACTGCGGGTGGCGGAGGGGGGGAGCTTCGGAGCTGCGGAGGAGAGCGCAGCCACAGGGGTGCGGAGGGCAAAGCGGAGAGATTCCTGCACAAAGGACCGGTGCCGACCGGCACTCACCAACAGCCTGAGAGGATTGTCTGCTCGGCCGCCAGGACGGGCGGGGCTGGAAGCTGAGGCTCGGGCTTCGGTCGGAGCGCAGGGAGAGGAATGGCGGCGTGAACACAGCCTGAAGGGGTTAGTGCGTCACAGCTAGCCGGGAGGGAGTCCGGGGAAAAGTCTACACCTGCCGAAGAGGCAAGAGACTTTTTCTTGCCTCTTTGTTTCCTGGTGCGTGAGGAGAGGGGATTAAGAGCGCCCCTTAAAGGAGCTCCAGAGACGGCGCGATAAAAGCGCGGACCCCAGAGACGGGCATGAGACGCTAAGGCTGCTGCTGCCGCCGCCAAGAAGCCTGTGTGGGAGCACAGGTCACTATCCACACCCCCCTTCCGGGGAGCCTGTGCAGCCCGCCACTGCCAGGGTCCCATGATCCAGGGACAACTTCCCCGGGAGAGCGCACGGCGCGCCTCAGGCTGGTGCAACGTCACAGTGGCCTCTGCCGCCGCAGGCTTGGCCCGCACTCCGTAGCCCTCCCTCCCCCTGCCTGAGTGAGCCAGAGACCCCGAATCAGCGGCTCCTTTAACCCCGTCCTGTCTGAGCGAAGAACAGACGCCCTCCTGCGACCTACACGCAGAGGCGGGGCCAGATCCAAATCTGAGCCCCGGGAGCTGTGCGAACAAAGAAGAGAAAGGGAAATTTCTCCCAGCAGCCTCAGGAGAAGCGGATTAAATCTCCACAATCAACTTGATGTACCCTGCATCTGTGGAATACATGAATAGACAACGAATCATCTCAAATTGAAGAGGTGGACTTTCAGAGCAAGATTTATGATTTTTTCCCCATTTCCTCTTTTTGTGAGTGTGTATGTGTATTCTTTTGTGTGAGATTTTGTCTGTATAGCTTTGCTTTCACCATTTGTCCTAGGGTTCTATCCGGCCGTTTTTTTAAAAAATTTTTTTTAGTAATTATTTTTTACTTTAATAACTTTATTTTATTTTATCTTACTTTATTTTATTTTATCCTCTTTCTTTCTTTCTTTCTTTCTTTCTTTCTTTCTTTCTTTCTTTCTTTCTTTCTTTCTTTCTACTTTTTCTCCCTTTTATTCTGAGCCATGTGGATGAAAGGCCCTTCGTGCTGCAGCCAGGAGTCAGTGCTGTGCCTCAGAGGTGGGAGAGCCAAGTTCAGGACACTGGTCCACAAGAGACCTCCCAGCTCCACATAATATCAAATGGCAAAAATCTCCCAGAGGTCTCCATCTTAACACCAACACCCAGCTTCACTCAACGACCAGCAAGCTACAGTGCAGGACACCCTCTGCCAAACAACTAGGAAGACAGGAACACAACCCCACCCATTAGCAGACAGGCTGATTAAAATCATAATAAGTCCACAGACATCCCAAAACACACCACCAGACGTGGACCTGCCCACCAGAAAGACAAGATCCAGCCTCATCCACCAGAACACAGACACTAGTCCCCTCCACCAGGAAGCCTACACAACCCACTGAACCAACCTTAGCCACTGGGGACAGACACCAAAAACAACGGGAACTACGAGCCTGCAGCCTGAGAAAAGGAGATCCCAAACACAGTAAGATAAACAAAATGAGAAGACAGAAAAACATACAGCAGATGAAGGAGCAAGATAAAAACTCACCAGACCTAACAAATGAAGAGGAAATAGGCAGTCTACCTGAAAAAGAATTCAGAATAATGATAGTAAAGATGATCCAAAATCTTGGAAATAGAATAGAGAAAATGTGGAAAAATTTAACAAGGACCTAGAAGAACTAAAGATGAAACAAGCAATGATGAACAACACAATAAATGCAATTAAAAATATTCTAGATGGGATCAATAGCAGAATAACTGAGGCAGAAGAACGGATAAGTGACCTGGAAAATAAAATAGTGGAAATAACTACTGCAGAGCAGAATAAAGAAAAAAGAATGAAAAGAACTGAGGACAGTCTCAGACACCTCTGAGACAACATTAAATGCACCAACATTTGAATTATAGGGGTCCCAGAAAAAGAAGAGAAAAAGAAAGGGACTGAGAAAATATTTGAAGAGATTATAGTTGAAAACTTCCCTAATATGGGAAAGGAAATAGTTAATCAATCCCAGGAAGCACAGAGAGTCCCATACAGGATAAATTCAAAGAGAAACACGCCATGACACATATTAATCAAACTGTCAAAAATTAAATACAAAGAAAACATATTAAAAGCAGCAAGGGAAAAACAACAAATAACACACAAGGGAATCCCCATAAGGTTAACAGCTGATCTTTCAGCAGAAACTCTTCAAGCCAGAAGGGACTGGAAGGACATATTTAAAGTGATGAAGAAGAAAAACCTACAACCAAGATTACTCTACCCAGCAAGGGGCTCATTCAGATTTGATGGGAGAAATTAAAACGTTTACAGACAAGCAAAAGCTGAGAGACTTCAGCACCACCAAACCAGCTTTACAACAAATGCTAAAGGAACTTCTCTAGGCAAGAAACACAAGAGAAGGAAAAGACCTACAATGACAAACCCAAAACAATTAAGAAAATGGAAATAAGAACATACATATCAATAATTACCTTAAATGTAAATGGATTTAATGCTCCCACCAAAAGACACAGATTGGCTGAATGGATACAAAAACAAGACCCATATATATGCTGTCTACAAGAGACCCATTTCAGACCTAGAGACACATACAGACTGAAAGTAAGGGGATGGAAAAAGATATTCCATGCAATGGAAACCAAAAGAAAGCTGGAGTAGCAATTCTCATATGAGACAAAATAGACTTTAAAATAAAGACTATTTCAAGAGACAAAGAAGGACACTACATAATGATCAAGGGATCGATCCAGGAAGAAGATATAACAATTGTAAATATTTATGCACCCAACATAGGAGCACCTCAATACATAAGGCAACTACTAACAACCATAAAAGGGGAAATTGACAGTAACACATTCATAGTAGGGGACTTTAACACCCCACTTTCACCACTGGACAGATCATCCAAAATGAAAATAAGGAAACACAAGCTTTAAATGATACATTAAACAAGATGGACTTAATTGATATTTATAGGACATTCCATCCAAAAACAACAGAATACACATTTTTCTCAAGTGCTCATGGAACATTCTCCAGGATAGATCATATCTTGGGTCACAAATCAAGCCTTGGTAAATTTAAGAAAATTGAAATTATATCAAGTATATTTTCAGACCACAATGCTATGAGACTAGATATCAATTACAGGAAAAGATCTGTAAAAAATACAAACACATGGAGGCTAAACAATACACTACTTAATAACGAAGTGATCACTGAAGAAATCAAAGAGGGAATCAAATAATACCTAGAAACAAATGACAGTGGAGACACGATGACCCAAACCTATGGGATGCAGCAAAAGCAGTTCTAAGAGAGAAGTTTATAGCAATACAATACTACCTTAAGAAACAGGAAACATCTCGAATAAACAACCTAACCTTGCACCTAAAGCAATAAGAGAAAGAAGAACAAAAAAACCCCAAAGTTAGCAGAAGGAAAGAAATCATAAAGATCAGATCAGAAATAAATGAAAAAGAAATGAAGGAAATGATAGCAAAGATCAATAAAACTAAAAGCTGGTTCTTTGAGAAGATAAACAAAATTGATAAACCATTAGCCAGACTCATGAAGAAAAAAAGGGAGAAAACTGAAATCAGTAGAATTAGAAATGAAAAAAAAGTAACAACTGACACTGCAGAAATACAAAAGATCATGAGAGATTACTACAAGCCACTCTATTGCAATAAAATGGACAACCTGGAAGAAATGGAAAAATTCTTAGAAATGCACAACCTGCCAAGACTGAATCAGGAAGAAATAGAAAATATGAACAGACCAATCACAAGCCCTGAAATTGAAACTGTGATTAAAAATCTTCCAACAAACAAAAGCCCAAGACCAGATGGCTTCACAGGCAAATTCTATCAAACATTTAGAGAAGAGCTAACACCTATCCTTCTCAAACTCTTCCAAAATATACCAGAGGGAGGAACACTCCCAAACTCATTCTGTGAGGCCACCATCACCCTGATACCAAAATCAGACAAGGATGTCACAAAGAAAGGAAACTACAGGCCCATATCACTAATGAACATAGATGCAAAAATCCTCAACAAAATACTAGCAAACAGAATCCAACAGCACATTAAAAGGATCATATACCATGATCAAGTGGGGTTTATTCCAGGAATGCAAGGATTCTTCAATATACGCAAATCAATCAACGTGATACACCATATTAACAAATTGAAGGAGAAAAACCATATGATCATCTCAATAGATGCAGAGAAAGCTTTCAACAAAATTCAACACCCATTTATGATAAAAACCCTGCAGAAAGTAGGCATAGAGGGAACTTTCCTCAACATAATAAAGGCCATATATGACAAACCCACAGCCAACATCGTCCTCAATGGTGAAAAACTGAAACCATTTCCACTAAGATCAGGAACAAGACAAGGTCGCCTACTCTCACCGCTCTTATTCAACATAGTTTTGGAAGTTTTAGCCACAGCTATCAGGGAAGAAAAGGAAATAAAAGGAATCGAAATTGGAAAAGAAGAAGTAAAGCTGTCACTGTTTGCAGATGACATGATACTATACATAGAGAATCCTAAAGATGCTACCAGAAGACTACTAGAGCTAATCAATGAATTTGGTAAAGTAGCAGGATACAAAATTAATGCACAGAAACCTGTGGCATTCCTATACACTAATGATGAAAAATCTGAAAGTGAAATCAAGAAAACACTCCCATTTACCATTGCAACAAAAAGAATAAAATATCTAGGAATAAACCTACCTAAGGAGACAAAAGACCTGTATGCAGAAAATTATAAGACACCGATGAAAGAAATTAAAGATGATACAAATAGATGGAGAAATATACCATGTTCTTGGATTGGAAGAATCAATATTGTGAAAATGACTCTATTACTCAAAGCAATCTACAGGTTCAGTGCAATCCCTATCACACTACCACTGGCATTTTTCACAGAACTAGAACAAAAAATTTCACAATTTGTATGGAAACACAAAAGACCCCGAATAGCCAAAGCAATCTTGAGAACAAAAAAACAGAGCTGGAGGAATCAGGCTCCCTGACTTCAGACTATACTACAAACCTACAGTAATCAAGACAGTATGGTACTGGCACAAAAACAGAAATATAGATCAATGAAACAGGATAGAAACCCAGATATAAACCCACGCACATATGGTCACCTTATCTTTGATTAAGGAGGCAGGAATGTACAGTGGAGAATGGACAGCCTCTTCAATAAGTGGTGCTGGGAAAACTGGACAGGGACATGTAAAAGTATGAGATTAGTTCACTCCCTAACATGATACACAAAAATAAGCTCAAAATGGATTAAAGACCTAAGTGTAAGGCCAGAAACTATCAAACTCTTAGAGGAAAACATAGGCAGAAGACTCTGTGATGTAAATCACAACAAGATCCTTTTTGACCAACCTCCTAGAGAAATGGAAATAAAAACAAAAAGAAACAAATGGGACCTAATGAAGCTTCAAAGCTTTTGCACAGCAAAGGGAACCATAAACAAGACCAAAAGACAACCCTCAGAATGGGAGAAAATATTTGCAAATGAAGCAACTGACAAAGGATTAATCTCCAAAATTTACAAGCAGCTCAATATCAAAAAAACAAACAACCCAATCCAAAAATGGGCAGAAGACCTAAATAGACATTTCTCCAAAGAAGATACACAGATTGCCAACAAACTCAGGAAAGAATGCTCAACATCCTTAATCATTAGAGAAATACAAATCAAAACTACAATGAGATATCATCTCACACCAGTCAGAATGACCATCATTAAAAAATCTAGAAGCAATAAATGCTGGAGAGGGTGTGGAGAAAAGGGAACACTCTTGCACTGCTGATGGGAACATGAATTGGTACAGCCACTATGGAGAACAGTATGGAGGTTCCTTAAAAAACTAAAACTAGAACTACCGTCTGACCCAGCAATCCCACTACTGGGTGTATACCCTGAGAAAACCATAATTCAAAAAGAGTCATGTACCAAAATGTTCATTGCAACTCTATTTACAATAGCCAGGAGATGGAGACAACCTAAGTGTCCATCATTGGATGATTGGATAAAGAAGATGTGGCACATATATACAATGGAATATTATTCAGCCATAAAAAGAAACGAAATTGAGTTATTTGTAGTGAGTTGGATGGACCTACAGTCTGCCATACAGAGTGAAGTAAGTCAGAGAAAGACAAATACCGTATGCTAACACATATATATGGAATCTAAGGGGGAAACAAAGTCATGAAGAATCTAGGGGTAAGATGGGAATAAAGACACAGACCTGGGCTTCCCTGGTGGCGCAGTGGTTGAGAGTCCGCCTGCCGATGCAGGGGACACGGGTTCGTGCCCCGATCCCGGAAGATCCCACATGCCGCGGAGCGGCTGGGCCCGCGAGCCATGGCCGCGGAACCTGTGTGTCCGGAGCCTGTGCTCCGCAACGGGAGAGGCCACAGCAGTGAGAGGCCCGCGTACAGCAAAAAAAAAAAAAAAAAAAAAAAAAAAAAAAAAAAGACACAGACCTGCTAGAGAATGGACTTGAGGATATGGGGAGGGAGAAGGGTAAGCTGTGACAAAGTGAGAGAGTGGCATGGACATATATACACTACCAAACGTAACATAGACAGCTAGTGGGAAGCATCCGCATACCACAGGGAGATCAGCTCGGTGCTTTGTGACCACCTGGATGGGTGGGATAAGGAGGGTGGGAGGGAGGGAGACGTAAGAGGGAGGAGAATTGGGAACATATGTATATGTATAACTGATTCACTTTGTTATAAAGGAGAAACTAACCCACCATTTTAAAGCAATGATACTCCAATAAAGATGTTAAAAAAAAAACTCAGTCTCACTGCACAGTCAAGAGAGAGTACTTTAAAATACAATAGATTTTTCAGTTGAATTATTAAAATGCACAAAACCAAATTCAAGAAGTAAGTTTCTAAGGAGAGCTTTCTGACTAAAAGCTTCTAATCAAAGGACATGAGACCCAAGGAGACAAACGGAAAATGATCATTTTTATTTGTGAGAGTCCAATAGCTCTCAAGATACAGGACTCCTTGATAAAGTTGGCTTAGAGGATGACACTGAGTTCTCGACCAAAATGGTTGCTTCTTATACCTCTCCAATGTATTGATGCCAAACATCAATGACTCTTGTTGAAAGAGTCAACATTGATGACTCTTGTTGAAAAGTTGAAATATAGGTTACCAATTTGTTCAGTAGCCTATTATAGAAAGATCCAAACACATTGCCTAAATAAAACAAATGTATTTATCTCCCACATAAGAGAAGTTTGAAAGGAGGCAATCTAGGGCTTCCAGGGTAACTCCATTAAGTCATCCAGGGCCTGTATTCTCCTAAGTTATGGCTTTGCATTACCAATGTTATGAGTCTATACTTGTGATCCAATTAAGTGTACCCCCTCACTCCTTAAAGAGTCTTTTCAAATATTCCATGTAACACTCTCACTTTCATCTCTGTGGCCAAAACTTGGTCAATGGCCATACTGAGTTGCAAAGGAGGCTGGGTCACCTCGTCTTTTAGTTAGATAATATTGGGCTTGCTATGCATCAGGATTCTTACTTCTATAGAAGGATAGAAAGAACATTGAGAGGTACCTAGCAGTCACTACAAAACTTGGCTGTGAAGGGATTATTTCTATAATCTAAATCTAATCTTATCTCCTTCCTGTTGACTCCCCATCATCTATAATATAAAAACCAGTCTTATAATAATGATATACAAGAAGGATGGCCATATGATTCATCATGTAAACTGGGATATCCTTGAGAGTAAAAGGGACACCAGGACAACAGGGGTATACTGACTGTCCCAGGAAAATTGTTATGAATGATCCAAGTCCAAACCATTTTTCAGAGCTCGTCTCTCTCTCACTTCCCCAACAGCACTTCATTCTGTATCTATAAAAATAATTAAAATTTCCCCAAACACAACATGATTCTCTACCCATCATCACTCTGGTCTGGAAGTCCCTGCCAATCTTATATCTGGCAAATTCCTATTCATGCCCTCTACCTCCTACCCCAGCTCAGCTGTTGCCCCGAGAAATCTCCCCTAACCAGTCTCTCAGTTTTCAGAGGCTTAATCACTTCCTTTTCTGTGCTTTTTTCCATTGAAAATTATTTGCTTTCATGTTTACCTCACTGTCAGAATAGGCTAGGTTATGGTATGGCAACAACCAAAGTCTTCAATATTTATTTATTGCTCACATTTTATGACCAACTCCAGTTGGCTGAAAGGCCCTGTTCTTGGTAGTTTATTGTAGGGTGAATGAAGCTACAGTGAATTTGAAGTCAGAAGCCAAGTGTCTGTTTCCAAAAGGACTAGCCAAGCCAGAAATAAAAAGGTGGGAAGTGATCTCCAAGAAAAAGATTGGGATCACCATCCTATTTCTCAACCCAGATATATAGGTCAATATTCCAGGGCTTATAGGATAAATGGTCACTGATCAGAGATGAAACTTGGCTGAGTTCTGCTCTGATATTAACATTCTGCCAGGAACATGCAGACAGGTTTGGTGAATAAGAAAGAGAGAGAGAAAAGACATCCATGAAAGTCCCTCAGATGGTGGGAAGAGATGACAAACCTTGTCTAACAGGAGGTATGCTGCAGATAACTGAGGAATGGTCAGTTATTATCAATAAAACTAAGTCCATCCTTCCAACCCATGTTTTCATGTAGGCATGCCACCTCTTTTCTTACCTGAGTCATCAGAGATGCGGTTGCCACCTTCTGAAGAGCCGAGTAAGTACACGGGAGTTGACTGCCTCTTTGCACGGCAAGTTGGGGGGGACGTCACATCCACTCGCGTCCCCTTGCATGACTAGAAGGTCTGGGTCGGTAAGCACTCCATTTAGTTAACTGTTAATGACCATAAAGGATGATGGGGAGGCCCTTAGTAGGAAACCATTCTGAAAAGAAAAGCTATTCTCATTAAAACTCAGAGGTGCGCATCACTCTCAGGGAATGGCGGCTACTAATAACAGTGGCAATGATATGCAGATTCCTTAGAATATGTGAGCTCGGGGCTGCCACATGGTTTTTCAGTGGCTCCTCATCACACCATCCAAAAGGCTGCTCAAGGCCAAATACATAAAACATTTGGCACGAGGAGTGTGGAAAATGTTCCAATGATGCATTTGTTGTTCAGTAAACAGAGCAGCCACTGGTGTCACAGGCCAGCCAAGGCAGAGCAGGAGAGGGCGAGACGGCCCCAGCCACAGTGGCAAAGAAAAGGACTGAGCAGCAAGAACTGAGGGAAAAGGCATGGGAAGCAAAGACCTTGAAAGAAAATAATACTGGGCTCCACTCCAAGCCTGAATTTATGAAGACCCTGGGCCAATACAAAATAAAATGGCAGCATCATTTCACAGAGAGGCCTCACTGTCAGGCACTGTTATTCCAATTGCTGACACTTGAATGAAATGTGGTATAATTGGGTTTCCAAGCATCCACATCCGGCGACATCCATTGCCATTTTTAAAAATGATGGTGGTGGGGAAGGAGATTCCTTTTTCTTTTCAATGTTTTGAAGTTGCCACACTCTCTGTGCCACTTGTACACTATTTGGAAGGACGGTGGGATTCCTGGAAGGGTCTAAAATGCCAGTGGCTGAGCCCATGAAGAGATATGGGGAGTTGATGGCAGAGGTGTTAAATGTACCAGAGAAGGCAGGGTTAAAGTGGGTCCCATGACACATCTTTCTAAGTCTCCCTTTTCGTGCTGTTTTTCTTCCCCATCAAAGAGTGGGTTTTCCCCCCTTCCTCTGGCTTTCCTTCTCTCCATTTTGCATATAATGACTGGGATCTTGTCCAGCTTTCGTATTTTTTTGCTCCCTTGGACTTATTAATGTGACGTCTATGGTTGTGAGTCAGAAAAATTGCTGTCAGAAAGAAAAACCTATTCCATGCCAAATGGATAACTCTTCCCCCAGTGTGGCACTGTGGATACACATGCCTTTGTGTGTGCTGTTTGCCTCAATGCTGTTTCCAGGTTTGGGGTGCAGGTAGAGGAAGTAGAGAAACTCGGGGAATATTTAAGCATCTTTGTATTCTTCAGTTATACCTACAAAAATAGAAGCAAAGTTGTGGAGTTTTTTTCTTAATGTGTGTGTATGTGTATGAAAATTGTCTTTAAAGCAAAAAGACAATCTGAGTTTTAGACTCTCCTCTGAGCAGCAGAGTAATATTCAGAACATAATTCCCTCTGGTCTAAAATGCTTTCCTTCCCCACCAGTGAGCATCTCCTTCCCCGTTACTTCTTATTAGAAGTAAATAAATATAATTTGCAATGTAATCTGGAATCTTTGCTTCAAAAGTCCCTATGCCAAGTGAAAACTGGCAAATACAGTTTAAGCCAATGTTTTCCAAAAATAGTTCTTAGAGTTTCAGTTTTTTTTTTTTTGGCTGTGCCACACAGCATGTGGAAACCTAGTTCCCTGACCAGGGATCGAACCTGCACCCCCTGCATTAGAAGCTTGGAGTCTTAACCACTAGACCACCAGGGAAGTCCCTATTTTCAGATTTTTTAACACCCAGTTGAGGAATCAGAGGCTCCTCCTATATCACATGATGTCATAGTATGAAACTAAAACAAATATGAAAGTGCTGTTATGACATTCTTTACAAAAATGTGATATTTATCCCTAAGCATAGAGTCAAGTGGGTAATAATATGAGATTGGCACTGGTTCTAAAAAAAGAAATGCTTTTTTCCCCGCCAAGTCCGTGTATCACATTATCAAGTATGGGGAAATTTTAGAGTGTTGCTAACTCAAGCACTGTCGTCTATAAGAGCACATGACCTCAGTTTTACCTCGATTAAAAGGTTGAGTTGATTCCTGTGGTGGTCTTGGGAGAGCCACTTCCTCTCCCTCACTTCTCATCTGTAAGATGGGCTAATAAATTCTTCTCTCCATACCCCACCAATATCCTAAGAAGAAACTCATAATAGACTCATTCAGTCATCATGCATTTATTATTCAACACATAGAAGTGTACCAGGCACTTACCAAGGGGCTATGTATGTATGCGAAAGCATCACCAGTCTCTACCTCCTTAAGACTTCCCTTCCCCTCATTGACTCTTCTAACAGCATCCTTGATTGCATTTGTTCTCTTAGCTATGAAAGGCAGGAACACCAGATTGTCCCAACCCCCAACTCCTAAAGGAACAGGAAGCAGATACAGACAGCCTCCCATCTCTCTCTGCTCTGATAATGGTCTTGGATGCAGCAGATATTGGGCTGAGAGGTAGAACCAGACAGTCATTTCTGACAATGGGCTTCTCTCTTTATAACTAACTGCTGGAGAAACAGGCCCCAGGCTGTTCAGGGGGCTGCTGTGAATTCCTTTTGCCTTCGGTGAGGCCAACCCACAGAGCTGAGAGGGACTGTGAGAATGTTATTGCAACTTCTTAATTCAAAACATCTCTAGAAAGAGACTTCCTGGGATGGGACTGGAGGAAATGGGGCTGCTCAGCTGGGATGAATTACTGAGAGTGCTGGGTTATTTTTGCCCCCTAGTGGTTAGAGGCTTAGGGACCCCCATGAGCTAAATGGTTCTCAGCACAGGAGGATATTCACCACTGAATAAAGGAGGCCATTGGGTGGAGCAGAAGGACACCACATAGAATCAGCAGATGGTCTGACCTCAGCTCTCAAGACCCCAGTCCCCACACCTGCAAATTGAAAAGGATGGACTAGATCACAGAGAATTCTTTCTTTCACTTTTATTAGTATTTGACTCCAGAAACATAACCTGTGGCACTGCGATTCCTCCCACATGTTTCCTAAGGGCAACAGAGGCAGAGCGTAAGGTCCTGCAACGTGCTCACTGAATCTCACAACATTGCAAAAACATGTGAACATGCCATTGATTCTTTTCTTCCTGTGTCAACTTTCTAGGCTTTCGGATGCGTTCTACTACAGTAGGGGGATAATTCTCCATAGCATCTGTACAATTTAAAGTCAAGCTGCAGACATGCATTTTTCTGGCTAGTGTTTCCAACTCAGTGACTCCTTACCATTTCCTCTCATTTTTTGGCCTAAAGAGAAATGGATTGCGTGCTGTTTTCTGGTGCTGTACCAGGTCTGCACAAAACTTAAGGTATCATTTAATCAAAGTCAATCAAGTTGAGAGGATGAAATGGATTGGAGGTACATTATTCAAAGGGAGTTAGAGTTAATTTTTCAGGGCACGAAAGTGACCCTGGGTCACCAGGGAGTGTTAACAAGAAGAATTTCAGGTAACTAGAAAAAAAATGGATTGCACTGTTCAGTTAAAAGTGGCGGAAAATAAGAAGCCCATAAACTCCTTTACTAAAACTTCTTTCTGTCTGGCTAGAGTGAAAATGGAGACAATGAAATCATTTCCAGCAAATTATTAGTGCAATATATATATTTTTTCTTTCAAGAAAAGGAAACGAAAGGATGGTTGTGGCCTTTTGTTGTAGATAGCTTTTCAGAACAGTGTAACGTAAACAGATTATCTGCAGTGTTTATTCAGTGTGAAAAAACAGTTCCAAGAGCCCCAGGTGCTTGCCAAGATCATAATTGTACCTTCTTAAATACTTTCATTACTTGGAAGCACAATAAGTGAGGCTGGGACACATGCTTTCCATTTTCTTGTCAACAAAACACCTCCAAGAAATTAAGCTCTATTTTCTCTAGAAAATGTCTCTAGAACTACTCAGGGTATATGAAAAGGAAAGGGAGCTGGGGCTTTGGTTTAATTTCTTTATGACCTTGAAAAGAAGCACATAAAATCTCCCCTCCAAAAAAAAAAAAAAAAAAAAAAAAAGGAAGGTGGTGGCTCACATGTGGGGTACAGGGTGCCTCAAAACCAGAATATCTGGTTCAGCGAGGATTCAGGAGTGCAGAGTGTTCAGGAAACATGACTGGATTGACACACGGTAGGTTGTTTTGTGGAAGGAGCTGAGCCATACTGGGGTGTGAGGGGTGCAAGGAAGCCATAGGACAAAGTTCAGATTATATATGGGAGAACTCACTGGGCCAAGTCCCCTTCCGCAGGAGCTTGCCTGATCATGAGGTGAAGGAGGGTCCAATTCTGCTGGTGCATTTTAGTAACTTCTGAATCAATTAGCTATCCCGTGCACCCAGTCTCAGGATAAAAAGTCAAATTAGCCTCTGTGCCCCTAACTTCACAGGAGGTTTCATTCATAAGAAGAGCTTTTCTCTGTCCTCCTCCGAACCTGTCCTTTTTCCTTTCACCTTCAGTCACTGTATTTTCACCAGCTTCCTCATCAGGCTTCAGTCCCTCTGGGTATGCCACAGCTGCTTGTATATATATGCAAACATTTACCTGCATGGAGCCCTTGCTACATTTTTCTTAGCTTGATCATCATATGATAATGGTGAAAGTTCTTCTAGATCTGGAGCATCCTGAAAAGATACAGAAATCAGAAATGATGCAAGTCAAAAATTCAACAAATTTTCCATATCTGTGTTCCTCTCTTTGATCAGATTCACCTCAAAACCACTGCTTGGAGGGGTATGCTGGCTTCTAGAGAGTGAGAGAGAGAGAGAAAGAGAGAGAGTGAGAGAGAGAGAAAGAGAGAGAGAGAGAGAGAGAGAGAGAGAGAGGGAGAGAGAGAGAGAGAGAGTCTGTATGTGCCTGTGTAGGAACTGAATTAACTGGAACTTGTCTAATCAAAGTGGTCAATTAATTAGAATTTTTCTGCACCTGAATTTTAGGGGAAATGAAAAGGAATCAGGGGATTCACAATATTAAACTCCTCTGCTGGACACTTCTGCACGTATTATTTGGGTTAATCTTCACACACACCTTCCCAGGTAGATTTTTCTAAGCCCATTTTACAGACAAGGAAACTTAGGCTCAAAGAGTTTAAAAGAGAGGCCAGCAAATTATGTCCCATAGACCAAACCTGCTCCATACCTGCTTTTGTAAGAAAGTTTGTTAGAACTCAGTGCTACACGTAAGTTTGGGAAGCTCCTTCAGGCTACCACAGCATAGTTGGGTAGTTGTTCCAGAGACTGGATGGCCTAGAAAGCCATACTGAAGATCTGTTTTTTTACTGAACAAGTTTGTCAACCTCTTGTTTCAATAGTATCACTATCTTCACCCAAAAAAATACGTGATACAGAGAGGATTTGACCGTTAACCTTTACCTTTCTGGTCCCAGACCCCACTGGATTTTGAGACAAGAAGCAAGAAAGTACAGTGATGTCAGGATTTTTTATTGACTAATCACAATTGCAAACAATTATTTTATTTATAAAAAAGAAAGAAAAAGTTACACTGGAATGCTCTGAGGTCAGTTTTAGAATTCATGCAGTCTTTACAAGTCCTACTTCTGTCTTGGAACTCAGGGATGATGGAGAAGTGCTCCATGATCGCCACAGTTGTATTGAGACATTCATCCCTATTCTTACTAAAGCAAAAAAATGGGTTAGGACAGTGCTTTCCATACTTTAATGTGCACACAAATTACCCAGAATTTCTTGTTAAAATGCAGATATCGATTCAGTGATTCTGGGCTGGTGCTGAGAATTTGCATGCATAATGAATTCTCAGCCAACGATTACACTGCTGGTCCTTGAACCACACCCTGAATGGAAAGGGTTAATACACTCATGTCAAAATCCTCAACCAGAAGGTTTTTGGGTCAAACATAAATTACTCAGAAAAATCAAATAATCTCTACATTTTCCCATAATCATCAGGTTCGTAGTCATTTGATGAAAAGTGACAGATTCAGTTTATGTCACTAGTTCACATTGTATGGTCCCAGGGTAGAGCGGCATCAGCAACCTTTGGACACACCTGTGTTCTGTGTTCTGCCAACCCTTCCAAGGTGATTCTGTTCTACCAACCCCTTCTGGTGATTCTGATGCATGCTAAAGCTTGAGAACCACTGGTTTATCCTATGGATAATTAATCAGGATTTGTTTGTTTGTTTATTCTGTGAACAGCCTGTAAATCTATTTTATATGTTCAGTCTTTGTTTATACAGTGTGTACATCTTTACCTAGCAGAGGAAATAGGAAGATAGTGAAATGAGGAAAAACACATTCTGACATGATTCCAGGCCTTTCTTCCCCTGGAGAAGGGTACAGATATTCCATAGTACAGCTATTATTTGACATCAGTTGATATTCCCATAGCAAAGTTTCTTATTTGATGAGTAAAGCCTGCCGTGTATGCCTGTTCGACATTCATCTAAGATGAAGTATGGCCCTGAGAGATCCCAGGGAAAGCTCTGAGAGGGCAGGGGAAGGTGCATTTGATTTTTAGGACTTTTTGCTCGATTTCTTATTGTTCATTCTTCTAGTACCATGACGCTGTCTTTTGGACAACTACCTGAGGATCTTAAAAAAATGACATTTTCATGGAATCAGGAGAAAAGTCTTAACATATGAGTCAGACCGTCATGTGCCACCTCAGATGATCTCAGCTCATGTGTGAAGCTTTTGGCTGCACAGCTACCACTTCAGGGATGAACACGTCTGTGTGCATCCTCCCCCTGCCCTGGCTTTTTCCCCTGTTGATGCCAGTGTGAGTGATGCTGCAGGACCGTTGAGAACTCAAGTGTGTACAGCCCTAGAGTGTGGGGAAGCTAACGCCCCGTGGAAGGAGCCTTTGACCAACGGTATAGGCAGAAGCCAGCAGATAAATCTCCCCGCTCCTACCACTAACCAAGTGTTGTGAGACACAGCTGTCACACAGCATCCTTTTAGGATCAAGTGGACAACATGAGGTGAGCAGGGACACTTGCCCCCCAGCAGGGGCCCGTTGAGCAGTGCACTCTCTTTCCTGTCTCACCCCCTTTGCTTTCCTGGGCTGTCAGTTCCTAAGCAAACCGAAGCACATTCACTGGGCCCTAGACTCTGCTTCCTCTGAAACTGAGGCGAAGGTGCCATATTATATAAAGACAGAGGTCAGAAACGTCTTGTTGATCATCTCACACAATCTTCAGTAGAAGTTCTAGCTTGTGGGGGACATTTGAAAGGTGGGTTTGGGCTCTTAGTTTACGGCAATCAGATTACTTCAGGGTGGATGCAAAGAGCTCCTTGGGCATGGAGGGTAGGTAGGGTCGTGGCAAAGCACAGAAGTCCACCCAAACAGGGTAACTGTGTGAGGGGGAAAATCCACACTACTGCCTGAGCTTCAGAAACACCCTCAGAGAATGGTCCAAACCCCTGCCCAGAACCACTGCCTCAGGATCTCCTGGAGTAGGTATTAAATTTTTATTATATTTTACATTTCCAAGCATGATTCTGATAGGCAAATGGTGTTGGAAACCATTCAGGTAGCATAAAAATATGCATCGGAGTGAACAGATGTGGTTCTGAATGTTTATTTCCCTTATTTGTCTCAGGACCTTGGGT
This sequence comes from Mesoplodon densirostris, assembly GCF_025265405.1. NCBI lineage: Eukaryota > Metazoa > Chordata > Mammalia > Artiodactyla > Ziphiidae > Mesoplodon > Mesoplodon densirostris. The sequence goes on from NC_082674.1 coordinate 49,840,337, forward strand.
AAATGATTTACCTTTTGTGAACATCAGTTTCCTCATCTCTAAAATGGGGATGATGAGAACACCTACCTCAAAGAATTGTGTTGCTTCAATTAGCTCATAAAGCACCTGTAACAAAGTATGTGCTCAATAGCGGTTCTTTCCCGGCCCCCCTCCCTCCACCCCTTTTCACTGTTCTCGCACTGAGCGCACATTGTGTCCTCTCCAACCACACTTTGTTACCTGAAACCCTGCTGCTCTTACCTGGCTCCTCATCTTGTACCCCTCCTTTCCCTGTTGCACCTCACTGCCTGGAATGCCCATTCTCCAGGCCTACCTGGATTACAATTCTGTGAGACCTGCCTGAACTCGGCCGTTTCCATAAAGCCTTCTTTCACCACTTCATTCTGCAGCCCTCTCTCCACTGCTGAACTTTCTGGTACTTATTGTCTTTTCCACTTAGCATTGATTCCTTTGCTTCCTTGTTGTAACTTTGCATATCCTGAGTTACCTTCTGAGGAGATCACACTGCTCGAAGGAAGGCACCGTGTCCCAGACTTCCTGGGACCCCTTGGTGGCCACTTTGGCCCTTGCAGCATTGGTTGCTAGTTTTGGTTGGAGTGGCTATTCTCCTTTCCTGGAGAAAACTGAGTGAGTATGAGAAAAATGCGACCAGTTACATACTCCCAGCTTCCAATCCTGAATCCAGCCAAACTGCTTAACAACAGAAAAGTGTCTGTTGTTTTCCCAGTTTGGTTTAATGATTTTCCTGTAGATCCACAACTCTTTCTATCACAAAGAAATCACTTTATCCTGCTGGGTAATTAATACAAATGTACAGTATGGCAAACACATTCCTGTAGACTGCTTATTTTGCTGGTAAATTGCAGGAAATCCTATACAGTACACCTGGGACACCCTGCAGTTTGAAATTAGAATATAAAGTGCCTCCCCATTCCTCCTACTTGGCCAGGATACTGGTCTGATTGTGAAAATCTTTCTAGTTAGACATGTAATAAACTGGGATGATGGCAAATTCATTTACTTCCCTTTAGCTGAAAATTAATAAAGATTTTAATTCGAAGCTTAAAAAAAAATCCCCACCAGCCTTCGCTGGTGGCACAGTGGTTGAGAGTCCGCCTGCCAATGCAGGGGACACGGGTTCATGCCCCGGTCCGGGAAGATCCCACATGCCGCGGAGCGGCTGGGCCCGTGAGCCATGGCCGCTGAGCCTGCGCGTCTGGAGCCTGTGCTCCGCAACAGGAGAGGCCACAACAGCGAGAGGCCCGCGTACCGCTTAAAAAACACAAACAAACGTCTAGTAAACGTCTGTTTACTAGACGGGGTTGTGATATGGTGTTGGCTCCCAGTTGTGAATTCATTCAGAAAACATATGCCACATACAAATTTGTAACCAAATCTTTAGAGTTTAAGGTATTTGCCAGTAAAACTCCTTGGCCAAGCTCTAGTTCTGTGTGATGTCACGTCTATATGAGCCCTGTGATAGCATTAAACTGGCCACAGCTGTTTCTGATTGAAGCGCTAGCGCCCTCTTAAAGGCAGGCTGCACCTCCTCCCCGCCTCCTCCCTCCCTCTTCCTGAGCGGCGTTCTTTAACAAAAGGACTCCTTTGTGAACGTCGTCAGTGGGCTTTAGCTGGTTATTCTCACAGCAAGTTTGTAGTGACTTGGTTCAGCCTTGGAATGGTTTTGTATACCCACATGCAGGGAGCGCACACACACACACACACACACACACACACACACACACACGGTCCAGAAAGGTTTTCTTCTTGATAATTGATGTGTACATCCTTCCTAGGCCTGTGTGCTGGAGTACAAAGCAAACACCTTGGCATCTTCCTTTCTGGAAAGAATAGTCCAGTCCAGAACAGGCAACTTGTGAGAAATCTCAAACCTCATCTCTTCTTGGAAGGGTGGCATCAGGGTGGGTGGTGTACACTTTGCTGAAATTTACCCCCTCTTTCTGTTACCTGATGTGCTCTAGTTCAACAGTGGTCCATAAAACTGTTTCTTAAAGGGCCAGATAATAAATAGTCTAGGCTTGCAGGCCACACTCTGTCACAACTACTGAATTCTGCCGTGGTAATGGGAAGCATCCATGGACAATTCATAACTGTCTGACAAAGCTTTATTTACAAAAGCTTGCGCTGGGTGGGATTTGGCCCATTGGCCTAGTTTGCTGACCCTGCTCCATTCAGAGTGTGGTGGCTGGGTGACAGTTCGAAACTGTTTAGAAATGCTCCACGACATGGTAAGTACAGAAACTGAAGGGAATGGTTAGCAACTTTAGCAATTTGACGCTGCCACAGCATTCGAGTGCATGAGCAGTGCCTTCCTTTCTCTGAAGAAGGAGCAGACTAGTTCAGATGCTGTTGACCTTGTGGGGGGTGATTGCATGCTGTGAAGCTGTGTACCCGTCACGCCCAGTAGGACGCGTAGAGGTCCACGATGGATGTAAAAACAAAAGCAAGAGAAGACAAAAGCGATGGATGGGTTGTTTACTGCAGAAAGTTAGAGAGGCTGCTCTCGCAGACCCTGAATGAGACGGATGTCAGTGTTCCCATCCCTACGTCTAGTGCCACTTGCTTCTCTTAGGAAGAAGGGTTGCATAGTGGTCTCTGCTCTGCCTGCTTGAGACCCTGCAACACAGAATCTCCATCTGCCTTGTTGGTACTTTAGAAACAAAGAGGCTGGGCCTCCCTGGTGGCGCAAGTGGTTGAGAGTCCGCCTGCCGATGCAGGGGATACGGGTTCGTGCCCCGGTCTGGGAGGATCCCATATGCCGCGGAGTGGCTGGGCCCGTGAGCCATGGCCGCTGAGCCTGCGCGTCCGGAGCCTGCGCGTCCGGAGCCTGTGCTCCGCGACGGGGGAGGCCACAACAGTGAGAGGCCCGCATACCGCAAAAGGAAAAAAAAAAAAAAAAAAAAAAAAAGAAACAAAGAGGCTGTGCTTCTGTCTCTAGGGAGGTAGCTCAGCAGCCCCAGCTCCTGATGCATCATGGGGAAGGTTAGACTTCTTTTTTTTTCTTTTTAGGTCTTGTGGGGAAAATTATTGGTTAGAGTAGACCCGTAAGGAATGGGGAAGGAGGTGAAAATTGCTGAACCTCGAGAAAATGAAAAAGAAAGCCTTGCTGCTTGAATCCAGACTGTTTTCTATTTTGTCTCTCTTTTAATTCTCTATCCAACTACGCTGCAGTAAAGCCACCTTACCAGTCAGGCCTCTTTTATAAGGTGCTACTCACAGGGTTGGCCTCACAGTTTGTAAACATAGAAACTTATCTGGGATCTAAGGCTGAACTCTTCAAAACCCAAAGAAAACGTTGGAAACTTAAGTTTGTTAAGGAAAAGTATCAAATGCCAAATTTTGATGGGTTGGGAGCATTTTAAGATACTAGTGCCATTGGACTCCTGTCCTTAAAAACCATGATGTCACTGTAGAGGAACATGATGTCAGGCTGTAAAAAGATCAGAAAGCTTTTGAAACGTTCCTAGGCCATGTTGGGAAGTATATATGCAACGCTGTACAGAAAATACAGTGTTCTTTCTCTTCTTCCCTCCACCTCCTTCACGAGTACCCCTGCCAAGAGCCTGAAGGTGAGGCAAGCACTGCCTGGGGATATAGCTGGCTTTTATTACTGGAACTTGTTTATTCTTTAACAGAGTTGCAGTAAAACTTTTTTAGAAAGTTCCTTGACTTAACTACTACATGAAATATTAAATGGTCAGTATACCTTTTAGACATAGCATTTATTTTTACTTTCCATGAAGCGGGGAAGATACTTTTTCTCCTTTTGGCTCAGAACTCTTGGTAACATAGCAATTATTTGTGTATTTTCATTTAAGACTCTGGAATTCTTGTTCTAGACCTCCTTAAAGACTTATTGTGTTTCTCTCTCTCTCTCTCCAAGGACTCAGTACTAATAATTTTTTTTTTAATAATTTATATTGATACACTTTCAAAGACAAGGATCTCACATTCTGATGGTAAACTATTGGGTAAATCATCTGTCAAGAATGATTAAGGGCCTGGAGAAACTGATTTATGAGGAAAGATTAAAAGAACTAATGTGTAGAGCTTGGTTAAGCAAAGACTAGGGGGCAGCTGATAGGCATCTACTAAAATCAGGAAGGGATGGGACTGGACGAGACGGGAGAGTTATCTCACCTGAAACAGGGCTCTAACTGAGAGTAATGAGAAGAAATTCAGGAGAGGAGGATGTGAGATGGGTATCATAGAAGTCTTTCCGACATCGAGATCCATTAGATGGTGGGCTCATCTCTCAGGAGAATTGATGTAGGTCCCTCCCATCCTCTGAGACATGAATGCCCACCTGGGGAGCAAGCTATATACTTTAGGGAACTGCAGACTGCTGAGTATCTGAGAGATGGGCAGCTTTCTTTTGTCCAGTTCTTTGTTTCATTTTCAGAGGGTGATCATCCTGATGCCTGAGTCTTTGCAAAATAATGTATAACAATAACAACAAGAACAAAAAAGGAGGTTGAATGGCTGGTGTGCCTGGGACCCATATCTATTGATTCCCCCTGTCCTCTTAAGAGATTTTCCCTTTCCCCAGTATTCTGAAGCCTAGTAGATACACAATGTGTTAAGTTATAAAATAAAAGGAAATAAAATAAAATAAAAAATAAAGGTAAAAGTAGAGGAAGGAAATATCCACTTTTCATACTGATTGGGGAGATATAAAATACTTTGAACATTACTAGTAAAATAAATTCACCTTAAATCCCACTGACAAAAATAATCTTAACAAGTCACTGTATGTCCTTTTTTTACTATCGTTTATGCATTAAATAATTTTCACTACTCTTATTGTTTTAAATTACTTCAAGTTTCGGGTACTTATACTTTCTACCACACTGCACATTTGGTCGCTCCAAATACAAGCAGAGGTGAAGCTAAGGCCCAGGTGATTGCCTTCCCCCACTAAAGCAGAGCTCTTGGTACATGGTGGGATTTTAACTGACCCATTGTGGAAATCCCGGCCAGATTCTGTTTAAATTATTTGCATATGAGAGAGGTGAGGCCTCAAGATCTTAAAATAACATTTCTTTGGCTATTTATTATTTTCCTCTTTTTTCTGCCCATGAGTGTAAACAAGGAATTATAAAGGGCAGATAGGGCTATGGAAGTGAGAGATTAAAAGAAAGTGATAGTGAAGGGGAAAAAAGAGAGGAACGGAGAGAGGAAATAAAACTGATTTCAAGGGATTTACAATCTGGTTACTAATCCTCTCAGATCCCTAAGTTTCATATGTATTTTCCCTGTGAAACACAGTATCAGCAGAAGGCTAATATTAATTTGAATCTCTCTTAGCAGCAGATAAAATATCCTAAAATTGTGATGTTATTTAAACAAGGTCAAGAGAGAGAAGGGCACATATTGATGTGACAAGTCACTTTGAGAAAAATAAGATTGCATAGGTAAGAAAAGATCATATCCAGTTAGGAAAGAAACTAAATTTTTTAAATTTTGTATTGCTGCTCATGCAAATAAAAAGCTCAGAGAATGCCATGGTAAATACTAATATCTAGCAGATTTCACCTGACCTATATATGAAAACAAACACATTTTCTGATATACTGATTGTTTTCAGCATTGATTCAAACCTCTGCTACTACAAATGAAACAACTAGTTGTTCTCCTTAAAAGTCCTTATGTGGATTTTAGTTACCTGATATTTAAGTATTTTTGTTGAAATTTTAAGCTTTCAAAGCAATTCTTGTTATTATGAAGACAGAACCTAAATGTCCTTTGTAAGATTTCCATAAAATGTTGGAAACAGTATCTAAATTGAAAATGTGGTGTTCCTTTACCCAATCTTTTTTTTTCCCTCATGTGTATGTGTAATATTGGTTAGCAAAGAGAGAAGGCAAAGCTGTATTTCACCTTTGTGTATTAACACTAATAGGAATGGAAAAACGAGCCCTCCCCCTCTCCTCCCCCATCAACCCCAACGGACTTTTAATCATCTCCCCTCCATGTACACATGCCTATGATAAAAGGAAACCGAAAATAGATTTGAATCTTGCTTCTAGCTTTTCTGGGTTTCCAGTTTTGTTTTCCTCTTCCGTTTATCACTTTTGTGGATGTTTTGTGGGTGAGAATGTGTGTGTGTGTGTGTGTGTGGTTTAATTATATGAAAATTGAACTGGGGGTTCAGTAACCAGTGGCTTGAAAATTAACTGAATTATGAAAGCTGAAATGTTGCTCATAGCATCAGTTAATGACAAGGTCGCCGCCACTGTCATATTCAAAAGAAATGTCACACTTGAATGGGGCTGAGATGGCTGTGTTGTCCCAGGGTCCCAGGTAGAGACCATGAAACAAGGGCTCCTAGTGTACTGTTTCATTCCATGTTTGAATCTAACACATTCTTCTTTCAACTCATTTTGGTTCTGCTGTGTTCCCATAACATATGGAGTCCCAAGGTATTCTGCTATAACATGGAAACTTTTGGGGCTGGGAATAACAGATCATGAATAGATTGGAAATTCTCTCTAAATACCCCCTTGGGTGGTTGATGTAAAGGCTCATTGTGTGTTGTTTCTATCTTTTACAAAAATCAAATATGTCTAGAATTATTTGAGTCCAGCAGGCTCTATTAGGGATCTGAATGCCAGCATACCCCATACAGTACCAGATAAATGATGACAGATGTATGCCCCTAGTATCTCCTCCTATATCCCCAGCTCTGGGCAACTGTAGTTAATTGAAAAAGAGGAAAGAGGAAATTGAGTTTGGGATGGAGTCAGTTGGAGATGAAGGGAAAATCTAAATAAAAGACTTTGATGTTAAGCCTGTCCCAAACCAGTTGGCAGCATTGACATAAGTACTGCATGGGAGCAGGGGTTGGGAGTGGAGGGCTGGAAGAGCAATAATTCTGCAGAGCAGTGAGCCAGGGCAGGAGCATGACTGAAGGATGACTAATAACCCCAAAGGATGTGAAGTGCGCCTCGGCTTCCTTGGACCCCAGTGAACCCCCAAGGATCAGAATGTGGCTTCAGCACAACAGGAGGCAGGTCGCTGCCCTGCCACCCCAGATATCAAAACCTTCTCTCCATCGGGCAGAAAGATATTGAATCTGATATTGTGCATACATTGTTTTCTTGCCCTTTCTCTCTGAAGATAAGAGTTACCTAAGACATAAGCCTGGAATACACAAACGTGAATATACTTTTCTTTTCTCTCTTTCCCACCTGGAGTCCAGATTCGATGCATCACCTTAAGGGTCTTCAAGGAAAAAAAAGAAAGACTAAAAGCTACAGTTTTCCTGTCACTGTAAGTCCTTGATTTATAACACCTAATTTAATCTTTGCAATAGCCCAGTGAGGTTAATAATACCCCAGTTTTAGAGATGAGAAAATCAAAAGTTGGAGAGGAAAAGGAAGGAAGCTGCCAAAGCCCAGTCAATTAGAAAGCAGCTCAATCTGTCATGATCACGAGTCTGTCAGAAGCCAAAGTCAGTGCATGAACCCATTTGCAGGCCACCTCCAAGCTCCTGTGGTCCGTAGTTAGAGGAACCTCAATCCCTGCTCTACCTAGGACAAAACTCCTTTATACTTTTGTCCCTGTTCCCCACCTGCTTGACAGCTGCCCCAGACAAGAGTTTCCTGGTTGGTTGATGTGGTCACTCTGCACAGACCACAGATCACTGGCATTTTGACCAGACTTATCCCACTGTGGTTCCAGCAGCAGGAACAGAGCTTCAGCTCTGACCCCAGGTGCCCAGGGTAGTGGCAGTGGCAGTCAGGAAGGTGGGATATCTGCTCTGGGCTGAGTGCTGAGTGCCCCCAAGACAACAGAAGGTTGTGTAACACCTGCTCTCTTCTCCCTGTGTTTATTACCTCAAATTCCCTAGAAATTAGAGAAGGTAAAAAGAAGGGAGCAGTGAGGTGAGTGGCGATGAGCAGTGAACCTTCAGTTGAGAATTAATCAATAATTCCAGGTAATAAGATAACTAAACAATGTGCTGTGATTTTCTCAGATTAATCATCCTGAAACAATCACAGGATGGGGAAGGATACTCCTCAGTGTTTACAGTTTGTAGAGTGAGAGAAGTTGCAAGGAACATTTTTGCAGTGCAAGGGAGAAAAAATGTATAGACATCTAAAGACAATCTGTCTTAAGGTTTGGGTATCAAATAGGAAAAGCATGGGACATACCTTGGGATGTACATATTGCTGAAGAAATGCAACTACAGGAAAGAAAGAAAACAAACAGACAAACAAATATTGACCAGAAATTCTGTAAGTCTAAGTCTTATGATACCAGTGTCATTGGAATCTCACAGATTTGAGTGACTCTCTAGGACAACCATCCTCTGTGTGTTGTCCCAGAGACATAGGGAGCTTTGATCTAGTGGCTCCACCTCTCAACAGGAGACCTCCTCCAAGTTTGCCATTTCAGGGAATGAGAGAAAGGCACAGGCTGCTCACTGCCTCAGCCGGGAAGTGAAATGTGTCACTTCCTCTCACAGTTCATTGGTCAGAACTCGTCATGTGGTCCCATGTAATTGCCAGAGTGCTGAGAACTGCAGTCACTCATGTGCTAAGATATTGGTAAGCCCATTTAATACCCATTACAAATTCTAAAAGTGGGCTAATATTGTTCTTTTATTTTATTGCAGATGAGGAAACAGGCTTAAAAATAAGTAGCTTGGCCCAGACCACACAAAATAGCCAAGATTTTAATCCAGACTATCTCTCAGTATCACCTGACCTCATTTTACTGTGGGATTTGTATAAGAAACTCCTTTATACTCACCCCACCCCCGCCCTCACTCAGAGAAGAGAAAAGAGAGAGACCAAAAAAACTCTAATAGAAGGGATAGTGTCTGCAATCCTTTTGTCTCCTTTTGTGGGTTGTGCCCCCTTTACTTTTCACCAACACTTAATGCACATCGACCTTAAAAAAGGGAAGAAAAATACCTTTCCCCCCCAACAAGCGTAGACAAGTGATGCCCTTCTGCTGCGTTACAGAATAGAGAGAAAACAATGGGTCCCTGTGTAGAGAGTTCTAAGTCTTTTATCTTTCTACAGATTCAACCACAGTATTGATTCTTTATTGACCTAAACTGTCCTAAGCATGGCTGTGGTTTTTTCTCATATAGTGTATGGGAGAGTTAAGGCAGATACTACTTTAATATTGATTTTTGTGGAAAAAGGTGCAGGAAAGAGGGCAATTTGTGTCTGCAGTTGCTCTTCACTATAAAAGATACCATTGTTAGGAGCTTATAGCATTATATCAAGGGTCTTAATCTGTAGCAATCTTTTTTACAACTTAGAAATAGGCTTGGGCAAATGTGTTATTGGTGTTAATGATATTTTGAAGTGAAGCAAATTTGTCAGCCTTTCTAAGTAAACTGCTCAACTTAACTATTTGAAGACTTGGCAGGTTGACTCTGAGTGTGCAGAAATCCTGCGATTTACTTATTTATTTGTAAGTCCTTTGGAAAGAACATTTTGTTGTATAAACAGTGACAACAGTGTTTGTTCAATGAGTCTTTGAGACATGGAATGATTGTCTAGGGTTGAAATAAGCTGTACATCTCTCCCCATGAGGACATATCTTATTATTTTAAAAATCAAAGTATTCTGGATTCTGGAGTATAATTCTGTGTTTCAGGAGAGAGGAGGGAAAAAAATCACTCAAGAGAAGGCAATTTTATTAACCAGAGTAGAATAGCCATTGGACTTGTAGGTGGAGTTTTCATGGTTTTGAATGAATAAATATTTTAGAAATAGGTTCTGTTTGTATGATAGAATAGCTTCTGAAATGGTTTCAAAAAAGCCCTAAGAGATTGTAGTTTTCCAGAATCTGACCAGCTTAATTTGTTTTATTTTTAGCAAGTGCACTAAGAACGGGCATTTAACATTGTAGGCCTAGAGAGTTTTTCAGCCACTACAGTGTGGTTTAGTTGAGGTTATTTGCTTCCCTTCATGTCGGAACAGCCAGTGAGTCAGTGAGAAATATTAATTATGTGTCTACTGCACACAGAACATTCTCCAGGGAGCTGGCCACAGAGGAATACAAGACAATGATTATTTAGAGCCATGAGCCCAGATAATGGTGACCAGTGACTGGTATAGGATTCCAAGGTGTGGCAAGACTCCTGTTAACTTCCCTTTAAAATCTCAAAGGGTAGGGGCCACCCTCAGTCATTGGATAAATGTCATATGACAGCCCCCAAGGTTAAAAAGATCTAATACTTCTCAAGATGCTGAGAACTATCATCCTGATAAGAAAGTCTAGGCGCTGTTTGACAGTATTAAAATGATGACTTCTGCTGATGAATGCTGTATTAGTGAGCTTTAGCATTCTCCCTACTAGGCAAAATCCATCTCTTGGGTGTGATTCTTGCAGGCAGATGCCAAGATGTATCAAATATTCAAATTATCACTTCCTTGTAACACCTGGTTTGTGCTTAAAACCCCAAGAAATTTCAAAATAACACCTGCTCTTCAGATCATTAGTTGGTATTTTAAACATTTTTCTTTTATCTAATGCTGTTGTTTGGAAATATATAGTATTGGGACCCCTGTGGGCTGCTTTGTATATATTAAAATAGTGCCTTGTACAGGTTATATAAGAAGTCCAGAGCAGGGATCATTCCAGAAGGAATAGAGGGACTGGTGATTTGATAACCCCCTTAATCATCTTTTGTTTCTTCCATTTCATTTTAAACCCCATACTGAGTTACCTGACAAAATTTGCAAATGTGCAAAAAAATATGTCCCATTATTGATTGACTCTTTGACATAAGAGTAAATTATCCTTACAGTTCATAAATATATTGCATAACAAACACATGCACAGACACGTACACACATATAGATACACATCCCCTCACACATTATGCCACTTGAAAGCTGGACAGCCATGAAAATAAACATAGGCCCATGTGCCAGTCTCTTAAAGAAATCAGGTAATATGATAAAATAAGCTTTTATATCCTTTTCTGCCACCCACAATTCCCTTTTTAAAAAATTTCACTAAAATTCCTACATTTGGGGAACTCAGACTGTCAATTTGAGGGAATTGGAAGCCGAAGCTTATGGTTTAAATGATAAGTGAGCCAGAAGCACTGTAGGGCCGGCTGGGGAGATCTCCATGTGTATTGGAGTTCCCTGCCCGGGAAATCAGGGGAAGCCTAGTGGAGCAAATAGAAATTTTTGGTTTGTCTTGTTCAAATGAAGCCTAACTATGATCTCAGTGAAACCATGGCATGCCTCTTCCCCCAAAAGTTTGGATAGCAGTGGAATAACTGGAGCTTGAGAATCACTGGAGGGAGGTTGTCACCACAACAATAAACATCATACAATTTGGAGCTTAGGGATATGCAGGCTGGCAAGTTTCCTGTAAAAAATCCATGCTCCTCCACTGCTTCTATTCTTAACAATACCCACTGAGAGGATGGGGGCAAGAGATGAAGGGTAGTCTTGCCTCTTACAGTAAATTTTGAAATCTTAGGAAGCATTATTGGTTATCACAGTGATCTTGGCCAAGGCTTCTAGGTAATCTTGCACAATGAAGAACTCCCCTTCTATCCTATAAAAATTTAGAATTCGCTACAACAACTGCATATAAGTAAGTCTGCAATTAATCCAGCCTAGAGCAAACTCTACTTTGATATTTATATATTTAGCACAATTTCAACATATACTGACTTTTTCCGGAGTGTTACCACCCTGTAAGTCAAAGGAGAGCATACTTTCTTTCACTGGAGGCAATGCCAGGGAACTGTATATTGTTTTGGACATTCATGTCACTGACCAGCTTGTGGTATTGGATTCACCACTTAATCCACCTGTACTTCTCCATCTGCATTTATAGCTATTTGACATGCACAGTGATTCCATGTAATTTCAAACATTTGATTGCCTTATTGTAATATATAACAAAATATATATGTTTTAGGAAAGAAGTATTGAGTCTGATGGTGTTGAGAACTACCAAAAATACATACATACGTACACACATACATACATGTGTTAAAAGAGTTCAGTTTATCCATAGACTATCTTAGTTCTAAATAGTCATCTTCGGACTTTTCCTCCTACTTGATTACCTCTAATTTCTGACTTGACTCCCTTTTTCATTCTTTAGACTAGGCACTCAACACCCTTTTCCTGGTCACAATCCTGCCATAGTGCCCCAGTCTACATTGGATAAACTTATTTCCCAGGTGAACTCAACTATGGTACCAACATTAGTTTGCCTCTGCCCTAGAACTAGAGGAAACTGATGAAATAATTCAATCCACTCATTTGAAGATGGCAAAGCTCAGAGAGGTTGTCTAAGACTTGTCAAAGTTCGTACTATTTTCATTGAGAACATGAGGCAAATAAAATTGTGCCCTGAGCACTAATTCTTCCAATCTGTACATAAGGATCAGAGCCCTGTTCAGCAAAGTTAGCTTCAAGAGACCTAATGGCTTCCAGGCTTATAAGACTGGACTGTGATATGATTGACATCTTCTTTCTTCAGATATGCTAACATGTATAATCGGAAGTTTTGCTGTAGAAATGTTGACAGTAATCCTCCAAGCTCCATCTAGGACTGAAGAAGTGTGGCCTGTTAGGCTTTGAATGTTCAAGTCCTATGAGCAAGATTATCTCTATTATGAGACGGATGAGTCTAGCTAAGCCTGATGCTCCTAACCTCTAGTTCACCTCATTAACTTCCTTTGTTTTGAGTCCATGCTCACCATGGTTAGATTTGGTTCTCTACGGAAGAAATAGGATGGTTATATGGGCAAAATCTAGGTTGTCTTATTTTTATTGTAAATAAGTATGTTGGCAATCTTTAAGTTAAAAAAAATCAATTTCTGATTGCGGGTTGGGTTTTCAAGTAGCTTGACTGCAGACTACAGAGAGGGAATGCGCTAATGCTGGCACAATTACTTTTCTTCCAAGCAAGTATTTTCTACCACATTAACTTTCTGGTTTTTCTCACCATTTTCTCTGGGGTTAGTTAATTTATATCTAGCTCTAGAAAATGAACTCTGCTTGGGTGCTCACTAGTTAGGCTTCTGATTCTGCAAGCCTGAGGCCTGTGGCATGAATAAAATTTCCCATCGGAATGTAAACTTCATGTGGGCAGGGATTACTGTATGTTTTGTTCACTGCTTTATTCCTAGTACCTAAGAGTATTGGCATATATTCAGAATGGATGCATATTTCTCTGGAGGAGACAAATTTCTAGATATTCCTCAGGGGCATACTCCATCCCCACTCCCACACACACTGTCAACACTGGTGTCAGTCACAGCTATTTTTTCCACTGTTGTTAGAACACCTGGGCCTAGGTGTCCTGATTTTGTCTTTCCTTCCCATCATGATACCATAGCATCAGCAGGAAAGGGAGTGAATATATCTATGCAGGTTTGTTCAGACTCAGAAATGATAAACAAGGATGAGGTTGAAATGAGTAGTGTGTGTGTGTGTGTGTGTGTGTGTGTGTGTGTGTGTGACTTGACTTCAGCAAAACTGAAGAATGAGAGGAGTGGGAAGGAAAACAAAGATATTAAGTTTTCTCTTTCATTCACAGTCCTTGTATTAATTACCTTTCACATTGCACTTAGCAGATAAAGATATGAATCATTTAGGCTAAACTTTATGAAATTAAAATTCAGGAAGGAACATAAGTATGCTAAAGATGAAAAGGTGTCAATTTGATTTGGTAATACATCACCTTCAACAAAATGGTGGGGACCTGAAATAATGACCATGGTTTGAGGAAGGCATCGGAGGATAGACCATTTTTCCTGGAAACTTGAGTCTGAAGGAAATGAGAGAAGGTTATAACTAGAGGAAAGCTTATAGTCAAAAGAGGTTTATATTTGCTTTTAAAGTAGGAGATACTTGAGTATTTTTTAGCCTCTAGTCCAGACAAAGAGCCATTAGAGAGTTTCAAACTGAAGATACAGTGGAGAGGGATTCACTGATGAATCAAGATTCTGAATGAGATGGTAGAGGAGAGCATCCAGAATGTGGACTCTTCCCAAAGCAACTGAGAGGTGGTTCCTGAAGACACTGCCAGCTTCTGTTATAAATTAGAAATTTCACAAGAACTCTCTTGCAAAGAAAGATCTTTGACAATCTTGTAAAGAAGTTCACACTATGGCTCTGAAGATACCTTTATGGAGAGAGTTCAAGCTAAAATTTCTTGTATTACATAACTTCTCCCAAATACACAGCCCACTCCTTCTTGAATTAGTTCATGATATCTAGAGAACTCATGGGGACAATGTGATACTGTCCTTACTTCTTTAGAACAACCTTATGTGCAGAATTGTTTTATATTAAATTACTCTCTTGACACCAGTCCATGATGCTATGGTGCTTCTGTTTGCTGCAGTATGGTGAAAAGAAAATCCTTAGAATTCGTTGAAAAAAAGGTAAGAGCACCATGATGGATGAACCTCTGCATGTAGAATAATCAGAGATCCCACGCGAAACCAACAGAAATCAGAAATGACACCTGGGTGAGCCTCTCTGGCAAGTCCTTAACAATATGAGTATATAACCACTTAAATTCTTTTTTTTTAAACGGAAGATTCTCAATAATATGTCAAGGATGGAATGAAGGAAGAGTTCAAACGCATCTACTCAGTGAACCTCTCCAATCTGAATACAAATACACAAAAAAAGGATGAAGATGTCAATCATCACACAGAGAACTCTCATAAATTCACTCCAGCCAGCTTTTCTGTAAACAAATTCTTTAACACAGCATCAAAACAAAACATTGGCAGGCCCTTAGTTTATGGAGATAGTTATAGCAATAGTCCTCATCCTCAGCATATGTGCCTTTCAATTACTAGAAATCCACAGAAGACTCACTTTGGAAAATCAATTGCCTTAATTCTCTAATGATATAATTGCTAGCACAAGCATGGACATTTCTGCCCACAAAATATATTTCATCCACCTAAATGAATAATATTTTTAAAATCTGAGTAAAAATAACTTGCTAAAAATAGTGATTTTGTTTAGCTTTCCTTATTTTTTTAATTACAAATATGGGTTTACCATATAGATTAGTGAAAGTAGAGTAAATCTAGGGAAACAAAAATCACCCATAATCCCAAACACCCAGAGGCCTGTGGTATCATATTTCCTTCCAGTTTCTTTTCCATGAATTTTGTACATAGTTGATATTATGTTACATAGCAATTTAGTGTTCTGATTTTCTCATATAACATAACAGCATTCCTCTTATTATTCCAATTTTTTTCAGAAACATGTTTAACAAATGTGAAAGAACCCATTGCATATATTGGATTGAATTATATGAAACTGCTGATATTTAACCTTTTTATTTTTAGACTTCTTAAATTGGCAATTTCATAGAGTTCAGCTTAGGTATAAAAGAATTTACCTATCATTTCTCCGTTAATGTGATGGATGATTTGGTTGTTTCTTGTTTATTTTTCATTATTAAAAACACGTTGAAATGAATGTCTTTTTGCATACATCTTTATTAGCATTTCTGACAATTTCCATAGACTACATTCCTGATAGTAATGTAATTGAGATGATAATAAACATCTTTATGGTATTTTAACTTCCATTAGAGAAGTCCTTTCCAAAATATTGAGGAAAATTAACTCCAATCAACAATGTATGAGAAAGCCTGTTTAACTACATGCTATCAACATTGAATTTTTTTATTTCTTCATTTTTTTGTAAATTTAATAGAAATATGAACAGAAAACCAAACAGAACCAAACAAAAGGCAAGCAACTTGTTTACATTTACCTTTCCTCTTTAATAGCCAAAATATTTTTCCACGTTTGTTAGCCATTTGAATTTCCCCTTTGGGGAATTGCCTTCCCCTTTACTTTGCTTGTTTTGTTTCAATGGCTTAGAATTTTCTCTCAAGTTTGAGTTATCATATTTGCAGCCTCTTCCCTCTAGTTGTTGTTTGCCTTTGATTTTTTTTTAATTTGATGTACAAAAATTTTATATCTTTTGGTTCACACAAAAATTATACTTCAAATCAATTTTCAGAAGTTACATCTACATAGTTCTAATTTCCATTAAAAGCAAAAGTATAGATGTATCTTTATAGCCAAAATGTTGGATGCAATAATAATGCTGTCATAGAGCATAATGGACAATATCATGGATTTTGGATTAAAAAATAAAAAGTCAAGTCTAGCTTAATTATTTATTAGCTTTTTGACATTGGACAAATTAGTTAATCTCACTAAACCTCAATTTCCACATCCATAAAATGGAATGATAAAATAATATATAATTTAAAGGAATGTTCTGAGGATTAAAATGATACATGCAGAACACTTAGTACAGTGTCCAGTGTATAGTAAACATTCAATGATTGACTGAATGTTTTAAAAGTATATATTTTATGAGCCTTATTCTTCTCATGTGACTTATCTCTGTCCTTCAGGAATTACATCTCTCTACATAATAATGGAACCAATACAAGATTTTCTAAATAGTAAATTTCATTGAACAGTGGATCATTATTTCAGATACACCAGGCAAATAGGTAGGACCAATATTCCTCAGTATCATACCATTACCCTCTTGTGGAGATAAATAATGCAATTGACCAAAAGATTAAAAAGTAAATCAATTTATGACAGCATTTTTTGTGTTCCTTTCTTCATAATACTATGCTACCTTATTTCTGCTACAATATAATTTAATTAGGAACAGCTATGTAATAGTACTTGTAGTAACAATAACAATTTATTGATTTCTAAATACTGTGTATACCAGTTGCTGTTTTAAAAACTTTATAAATATGATCTCCTTGAATCTTCATAACCATCCCATGAGGTAGATATCTGTGACCACTGCTTAACTGAGGAGGAAACAAAAGTGGAAAGGTTTACACTGGTAACCTATAGTAGTTTTTTTCTAGGGCTGCTGTAACAAAGTACCACAGACTAGGTGACTTAAACAACAGAAGTTTATTCACTCACAGTTCTAGAGGGTAGAAGTCCAAGATCAAGGTGCCAACAAGGTTGGATATTTTACAGTCTCTCTCCTTGCTTGTAGATGTTTGTCTTCGCCCTCTGTCTTCACATGATCTTCTCTCTGCACCCATCTATTTCCAAATTTCCTCTTCCTGTAACGACACCCATCACTACTGGATTAGAGCTCACACTAATGACCTCATTTTAACTTATCTCTCTGAAGACTATATCTCCAAATGGAGTTACCTTCTCAGATACTGGGGTTGGGACTTCAATATATGATTTGTTGTGGTACAACCCACCCCATAACACTGCCCAAAGTAATAAATTCATAACCATGAGTCAAACATGGACACTCTGGCTCTAGACCCATACATTTTTCTTTTTAAACTTCTTATTTTGAAAAAAAATTCAGACTTACAGGAAAGTTGCAAAAATTGTACCAAGATTTTCCATATATTCTTCCACGGAGTCTCCTCTGTTAACATTCCACCACATTTGTTTTATCATTCTCTCTAAATATCACAGGACATTTATCAAAATTAACAAATTATCATCAACACAATGCTATTAATCGAATCCTTAGACCTAAAGAGAGTTTTATCAATTGTCCCACTATTGTCCTTTATGAAGAAAGAAAAGCAAGGTTTTTTCATGTTCCAGGGTCCAGTGTTTTATTTAGTTGCCATATCTCTTGAGTTTCCTTTCATTTTAAACATGTCTTCAGTTTTTGTTGTTGTTGTTTTTCATAACCCTGACATTTTCAAGAGCACAGGCCTAATATTTTCTAAAATGTTCCTCAATTTAAGTTTGCCAATATTTCTTGATAATTATATTCAGTTCGTGTATTTTGGCAGGAATTCCATGAAGAAATACTATGTCATTCTCAGCGCATCATATTAGGAGACCCATGGTATTGATTTGCATCCTTACTTGTGATACTAACTTTGATCACTTGTTAAGATACTATCTGCTAGGTTTTTCCACTATAAAATCACAATTTTACATTTCCCAAATTAATAAATGTCTTGTGGGGAGATAATCTGAGACAATATAGATATCTTGTTTCTCACCACAATTTTACCAAATAATTTAGTATCTACTGATGATTTTTGCCTAAAATAATTATTATGTTGATTTTTAAAATTATATCATTTCTTCTTTATCTATCAATTGTAATTCTACTGTTTCGAAGAAAATTTTCCCACCTCATTTATTTATTCATTTACTTATATCAGTTTATGCTCATACATTCTTCTTTTATTCTATAGGGAATAATCTCTTACTGCCATTATTTACTTTATTGTTCAAATTGTCCCAATATGGACAGTGGTGACCACTTCAAGTTGCTTCTGTATCTTTTTGACAAGTCCTTATTATTCCTTGAGCATTTTCTTAATTTGTAACACAAAAGATGTTGAGGATCATATTGTATTCTCAGTTTCAGTCCTGGCAGTATCTATCTCTTCAAGGACTCATGGTTTCCTTTCCTGGAGAAAGGCCTTTAAACAGGATCTGGGCTCTAGGTGTGCTCACTGTTACTAAGGTGTAAGCCCTCTTGACAGACAACTAGAAAATATGTGTTCATATTCATGTTTCTATACTGATTACCTATCATCTATCTATCAATTCACCTGTCTATCTCTATCTAAATTGATTCTGTCCTAAAGATGCTACCAGAAAACTACTAGAGCTAATAAATGAATTTGGTAAAGTAGCAGGATACAAAATTAATGCAAAGAAATCTCTTGCATTCCTATACACTAATGACAAAAAATCTGAAAGAGAAATTAAGGAAACACTCCCATTTACCACTGCAACAAAAAGAATAAAATGCCTAGGAATAAACCTACCTAAGGAGACAAAAGACCTGTATGCAGAAAACTATAAGACACTGATGAAAGAAATTAAAAATGATACAAACAGATGGAGAGATATACTGTGTTCATGGATGGGAAGAATCAACACTGTGAAAATGACTATACTACCCAAAGCAATCTACAGATTCAGTTCAATCCCTATCAAACTACCAATGGCACTTTTCACAGAACTAGGACAAAAAAATTCACAGTTTGTATGGAAACACAGAAGACCCTGAATAGCCAAAGCAATCTTGAGAAAGAAAAACGGAGCTGGAGGAATCAGGCTCCCTGACTTCAGACTATACTACAAAGCTACAGTAATCAAAACAGTGTGGTACTGGCACAAAAACAGAAATATGGATCAACAGAACAGGATAGAAAGCCCAGAGATAAACCCATGCACATATGGTCACCTTATCTTTGATAAAAGAGGCAAGAATATACAATGGAGAAAAGACAGGCTCTTCAATACTGGTGCTGGGAAAACTAGACAGCTACAGGTAAAAGAATGAAATTAGAACACTTCCTAACACCATATACAAAAATAAACTCAAAATGGATTAAAGACCTAAATGTAAAGCCAGACACTATAAAACTCTTAGAGGAAAACATAGGCAGAACATTCTATGACATGAATCACAGCAAGATCCTTTTTGACCCACCCCCTAGAGTAATTGAAATAAAAACAAAAATAAACAAATGGGACCTAATGAAACTTAAAAGCTTTTGCACAGCAAAAGAAACCATAAACAAGACGAAAAGACAGCCCTCAGAATGGGAGAAAATAATTGCAAATGAATCAATGGACAAAGGCTTCATCTCCAAAATATACAAACAGCTCATGCAGCTCAATATCAATAAAACAACCCAATCTAAAAACGGGCAGAAGACCTAAATAGACATTTCTCCAAAGAAGACATACAGATTGCCAATCTGTATGAAAGTGTGCTAACATCACTAATCACTAGAGAAATGCAAATCAAAACCACAATGAGGTATCACCTCACACCAGTCAGAATGGCCAACATCAAAAAATCTACAAACAATAAATGCTGAAGAGGGTGTGTAAAAAAGGGAACCCTCTTGCACTGTTGGTGGGAATGTAAATTGATACAGCCACTATGGAGAACAGTATGGAGATTCCTTAAAAAACTAAAAATAGAACTACCATATGACCCAGCAGTCCCACTACTGGGCATATATCCTGAGAAAACCATAATTCAAAAAGAGACATACACCAATGTTCATTGCAGCACTGTTTACAATAGCCAAGACATGGAAGCAACCTAAGTGTCTATCAACAGAGGAATAGATAAAGAAGATGTGGCACATATATGTAATGGAATATTACTCAGCTATAAAAAGGAACGAAACTGAGTTATTTGTCCTGAGGTGGATGGACCTAGAGTCTGTCATACAGAGTGAAGTTAGTCAGAAAGAGAAAAACAAATACCGTATGCTAACACATATATATGGAATCTAAAAAAAATTGTTCTGAAAAACCTAGGAGCAGGACAGGAATAAAGTCTCAGACGTAGAGAATGTACTTGAGGACATGGGGAGGGGGAAGGTTAAGCTGGGACAAAGTGAGAGAGTAACACTGACAAATATACACTACCCAATATAAAATAGATAGCTGGTGGTAAGCAGCTGCATAGCACGGGGAGATCAGCTTGGGGCTTTGTGACCACCTAGAGGGGTGGGATAGGGAGGGTAGGAGGGAGATGCAAGAGGGAGGGGATATGGGGATATATGTATACATATAGCTGATTCACTTTATTGTACAGTAGAAACTAACACAACATTGTAAAGCAATTATACTCCAATAAAGATGTTAAAAAAAAAACTCTTGCTAAGAATGATTAGTTTTTCTTCCTCTCTTTTCTTTTAAAAAAATAAATAAATAAAATAAAAATAATTGATTCTGTACATCTAAACCTGTTAATACCTTCATTTGAAGTAGTGAAGATGGTCCTGAGTTTGCAGGCCTTCTAAATCTATGTTTAAGATGATTTAATCTCCTTTTGTTAAGACTGCTCAACATTAATTTCCAGGGCACTCAGTACGCCTTTCTGATTTTTGATTCTGGAGTACTAGATAGTGATATCACAATTTTAGGATTAGGAGTACAGAAAAGTTGAGTAATATTCCAAAGAAACCACAGAGGAAATGATTAGAAAACCTACAGAGAGAATTACCACCTTCTCACTCTTTTAGGTCTCCAAATATACCAGTACCTTAATCAAACCCGGAGGTTTCAGAAGTACTGATTCCCTGGAGGCATAGATAGCTGAAGGGTAGTTTCAGGAATACTGAATTCTGTCACAGATCTGGCCTCAATTCCATTCTCAGTAGAGCTCTGTGCACTGGATTGGGGGCAGCAAGTTACAGCCACACCCATTCATTTATATGTTGTCTAAGGCTGCTTTTCTGCTACAATGGCAGATTTGAGTAGTTGCTACAGGTGCTAGGGCTTGCAGAGCTTAGACTATTTACTATCTGGCCCTTTACTTGAAAAGGTTTGCCTATTCCTGTACTAGATCATTTTGAGCCCTGATGTTGATAATTTTTTGCCATATATATGTATACACACACACACACACACCATTGTAAGACAATACTGTTAAGAGATATTTTATATATGATTGCTGGCTGAGGGGAAAAAGTCCTGCCAAGGGTTGACACCATATAATATTGATGTAATTGCACTGGCATGAAGGCCTCCTTTTAGATTTCAAAGTCTACTATACCCAGAGAGTTCATCAAATTAATCTGCTGTCCATTCTGTGTGGCATGCGACCTCTTTGATAATTGGGCAAAGAAACATAACCTCCACTTTTGGCAGCTTTTGTCAATTCTGTATGGCTTATCAGTTTGGCTTTTTGAGTGTTCATATTTTTAAGAATATGTCTGCATTTCTCATTCATTATTTTGAGATCTAAAAAGAAAGGGAGACATTCTTTGGAAAGACTACGGATACAATACCAAGTTAAAAGCTGTGTGGAATGGTGTGATGTCTGCTGGTAATGCCAAATTACTGCATGGTTGATCCACTGGCCAAAGTCAATAAGACTGCTAAAACGATCCAAATCCCCTTTCATTCCACCCCTAGTCAGACATGTAGAGATATGGGTACCAGCCATGTGCACTGAACCCTGCTTTCCTCTTGCTTATTTTGGTTATTCAGAGAAGAAACTCTTGATGTTGACTTGTTTTTGTTTACAGCCTTTGAGCTTCTCTGACTCCTGTGTGTGACTCAGGGCCTTCTGAACATGCTATGGGTGCTATGCAATAGTTTTTCTGGAATCAAAATATTCAGTGTAAAAATCTCTCCTTCTTTGATTTCTGATGACTCAGGCTGCTACTTACTTTGTGCACCTATCAGACATATTATGTTTTTATGTCCACTTCTTTTCCCTGCCATAAAGCACTATCATGGTGCTGCTGGCTAAGCTTTTTGTCTTGGAGGTGGTGAGAAGGAAACACACAAACACACGCACCAGTGTTAACTCTTTGATTGCTTAAAGCAACCCTCTCTAGCCATGCCTGAGATTCAGGTTTAGAAACTGACTAAAGTTTAGTCTTACAATGAAAGACTTTTTAATCTGTCTTTTGGTCATTTCCCAAGATCCATGAATTCCTAAGGTGAAACTTAGTTTCCTCATATTGTAAAGTTATTACTGCTATAGGACTGCACCTATTAAAGAACTAAAAGTAAACATCACAGGACACTTGAAAGTAAGAATGCTGCTTTTCTCATAGAATAACAGAAGCAGTATTTCAAATCTGTCTTAGCATTTAGCTCTCTTTTTAATATCAACGATATTGCTGTTTCCCCATGTACACTTTGAGGCCTGCAAACCTCAGTACAAAATGCACATCATTCATGTCACAAGTTTGTTCTGTCTGAAAACTCCTATAGTGCTGAGTGGCATTTAACACGGCTCTCCCATTCCCACTTCATATACTTGATACCCTTAATCGTGTGCAATAATGAAATCGTTTTTAAAAAATGTTTTTTTATCTTAGAGTTTTGACATCTTCGCTCCACTAAATCCAATCCAAAACTCTTGGGGCCAGATATTTTTCAGGATTTAGAATATTTTGGAGTTTAGAGAGATGTATACTGAATGTTACAACACCCCCAGTGGCGTCTGGGCCAGCTCCCTTTAATAAGGCATATCAGTATTTCTTCTGTGAATCATGCAAATATTCCCAGTGGGATAAATAAAAGCTATAAATAGGCTCAGATCAATTCAGGTAAGGTTGTGCCATTGCTACCAAAGGATTTCAGACCAGTTCAGGTTTTGCTGCCAAAGTCATTTCAAAATATTTTAGATTTGAGATATTGCAAATATGGGATTGTTAATTTATACCAGGGGTTAGCAAAATTTTTCCATAAGGAGCCAGATGGTAAATATTTTAGGCTTTTCAGGCTATACTGCCTCTGTCTCAACTACCACTGTCTGCTGTTTGGCCCTTAGAAAATACATAAATGGGTGTGGCTGAGTTCCAGTAAAACTATTTACAAAAACATGCTAATGACTAGATTTAGCCTGTGGGTCAGAGTAGGATGTAGGGGGACTGAGGGGGTAGGAGAAGTGGAGGCCAGACAGGATCGGCACCCCTGAGGCTGGGGATATCAGGAGAGGCAGGCAAGAGGGGCCCTTCGGGAAGAGCAGAAGAGGAGAGGAGGGCGATTGTTCTGCATACCCAGGCACAGGGAGCCTGCTGAGCTCCCAGACCAGTTCCCTGCCCTCCAAGTCTCCCTCCTCCCCCCAGCCGCATTGGTCCTGGGGGCATAGGAGGGAGGCTGGGGAGATCAGGAGAGGCAGGAGGGAGGGGCCTTCCCAGACCGGAGGAGCAGGAGAGGAGAGGAGTGCATTTTTCCCAGCCCATTTGAGTCTAGGAAGCCTGCTGGGCCCCAGGTGAGGTGCCCTGCCCTCTGAGACCAGGGGTGAGGGGCACGAATGGACCCCTTCTGTTCCTTGAGCCTAAGCCCAACCCCCCACAGCTCCCAGGGCCTTTTCCAGCCCTGTGGGTTGTGAGCATTGGTCCCACCCACTGCCCAAACCTTGCCCTTGCTTAAGCCCCACCCTCTACAGCCAAAGCCTTTCCACCCTTTTTTTTTATCCCCCTCCTCCTCTTTTTTTACTATTGTGGTACTGATGTACCTTCTGGTTTTTGATTCATCTATATTTTTATTTTTACATTCTTTCTAACATATCTGATAGTTTCCTAGTCTAATTTTATTTTTTACTTTGTTATTGTTCTTTTTTTTTTTTTGGCTGTCCCACATGGCTTGCAGATCTTGGTTCTTGAGCCTGGGGTCAGGCCGAAGCTCCTGCGGTGGGAGCTCTGAGTCCAAACCACTGGACTAACAGAGAACCTCAGACCCAATGGAATATTCATTGGAGTGAATCCTCACAGACTTCCTCATCTCAGCACCAAGACCCAGCTCTACCTAACAGCCTACAAACGCCAGTGTTGGAAGCCTCAGGCCAAACAACCAGTAAGATGGGAACACAATCCCACTCATTAAAAAAAAAAAAAGACAGCAGTGAGACCCACTTCAGACTTAGGGACACATACAGACTGAAAGTGAAGGGATGGAAAATGATATTCCATGCAATAGAAATCAAAAGAAAGCTGGAGTAGCAACACTCGTATCAGATAAAATGGACTTATAAAGACTGTTACAAAAGATAAGGAGGGACACTACATAATGATCAAAGGATCAATCCAGAAAGAAGATATAATAATTATAAATGTTTATGCACCCAACATAGGAGCACCTCATTATGTAAGGCAAACACTAACAACCATGAAAGGAGAAATCGACAGTAACACAATAATAGTAGGGGACTTTAACACCCCACTTACACCAATGGACAGATCATCCAAACAGAAAATAAATAAGGAAACACAAGCTTTAAATGAAACAATAGACCAGATAGATCTAACTGATAATTATAGAACATTCCACCCAAAAGTGGCAGAATATACTTTCTTCTCAAGTGCACATGGAACATTCTCCAGGATAGATCACATCTTGGGTCACAAAACAAGCCTTGGAAAATTTAAGAAAATTGAAATCGTATCAAGCATCTTTTCTGACCACAATGCTATGAGATTGGAAATCAGTTACAGGAAAAAACTGTAAAAAACCACAAATACATGGAGGCTAACAGTGTGCTACTAAATAACCAAGAGATCACTGAAGAAATCAAAGAAGAAATCAAAAAAATACATGGAAACAAATGACAATGAAAACACGACAACCCAAAACCTATAGGATGCAACAAAAGCAGTTCTAAGAGGGAAGTTTATAGCAATTCAATCTCACCTCAAGAAACAAGAAAAATTTCAAATGAACAATCTAACCCTACACTTAAAACAACTAGAGAAAGAAAAAGAAAACCCAAAGTCAGTAGAAGGAAAGAAATTATAACGATCAGAACAGAAATAAATGAAATAGAAATGAAGAAAACAGTAGCAAAGATCAATAAAACTAAAAGCTGGTTCTTTGAGAAGATAAACAAAATTGATAAACCCTTAGCTAGACTCATCAAGAAAAAAAGGGAGAGGACACAAATCAATAAAATTAGAAATGAAAAAGGAGAAATCACAATTGATACTGCAGAAATAAAAGGATTATAAGAGACTACTACAAACAACTATATGCCAATAAAATGGGCAACCATGAAGAAATGGACAAATTCTTGGAAAGGTACAACTTTCAAAGGCTGAACCAGGAAAAAGTAGGAAATATAAATAGACCTATCACAAGTAATGAAAGTGAAACTAATTAAAAATCTTCCAACAAACAAAAGTCCAGGACCAGATGGCTTCACAGGCGAATTCTATCAAACATTTAGAGAGGAGCTAACCACCTATCCTTCTCAAACTCTTCCAAAATATAGCAGAGGGAGGAACATTCCCAAACTCATTCTACGAGGCCACCATCACCCTGATACCAAAACCAGAGAAAGATATCACAAAAAAAGAAAATTATAAACAAATATCACTGATGAACATCGATGCAAAAATGCTCAACAAAATACTAGCAAACAGCAGCGAATTATCTGCTAAGCTGAGTAGGGACCCACACTAGGTATGCCACATATTTAGGCATCTTTTCCTAGCCTGTTACATCTGCTTTCTTGATAACTCTTCGCCTCCTTTTGAGGAACTGCCTTCATAATTGGTTTTAGGATTATCTGGACCAGATTATGTGGTTTGAGGGGCACTGATTTTTTCTCTTTGTAGTTATAAATTTTCCAGACTTGACCTTCAGTCTTTAGGGTGCTGTTCTTCAGAATTTTATTGTGCCCCTTGAAGATATTTTTTCATAGTGCTTCTCACGTGCTTCCTACATTGGTTTCCCTGCTATATGATGTGCTCCTTGAGTGTAGGAATAGGATTTCTGAATGTCTGTAATCTCAGCATCTCCACTGGTACTTGACATATGTAGACACTAGGCTTCAGATTGAACAGACAAATATTCATTAATTTGCAAACATATTGTAATGACTGTTGAAAGTTAATGTGGATCAAGGCAATGAGAAATAATATTGGTACCTCTACTGGAAATGGTAGTAGAAAACAGAAGGGTAGGTTGGAAGGACAAACTTTGTTGCTATAAACAGATTTGACTTGGCCAACTGTAAGGGCATCTACAACAAGGAAAAATGCTGATGGTAATAATTTCTGCTTAATTTCCCCTTGATTTAACCTGGTTACTAACTGATTTGGTTGTATGAGAGACAGTGAACTTACATCATCCATTTCTCTTTTAGGACTTTTCATTTAGCAAATAAAGAAAGAAATTGAGATTAGAAATCACTTGTTAAGTTATGAAGAGAAGCTGGGGCTAGGAGGACCAAACACAAATAAAGAAGACAGACATTTTTAAATCGTGTAATTATTGGTTGAATGAGTATTGTCTATTAAAATCCTACAGGTGTATATTGCAATATATACCATTTCTCTTCTAGTCTGAATGTGTCAGAGAAACAATCTGCCACCTCCCTTCCATCCCATCTAGCAATGAGGGCCATGGAGCAAGCAGACAATGACATCTACCCAGCTGCCAGGATTGTGCAATAAATGAAGCAGCCCCTCAAAAAACTCTGAATGGATTGCCAATTTTTATTACGTTTAAGGCAGGCAGTAATTTCAGTTTTCAATTCCGCTAAGTAATAATAGTTATTAATTAGTAAATTAGGCCACTGGGTTCTAGAGGTGAGCTAACAGAATGATTAAAAAGGAGAGTGCAAAAATTCACAGATAGTGCTCAGGTTTCGTAGAAGCCTGCCACGATTGAGAGTTTATGTTTGTACATCTTCAGAATGAATTGCTGCCCTTAAGAGCAACTTGCATTGCCTACAGTGCTGTCTGTTCAGTAATTGCAGCAAAGAGAGGTACTGCACCATACATTGTCGTAAAGATGTCAAGAAATGAAGGGAGATGGTCGAGGGCTCAGCTTCTAATACTTACATTTTAAACCTGGGGACATTAAATCCAGGGAGGAGAATTCCTGAGGTTTTTCCCCCCTGCACACCAACAAAGTGCTTAGACATTTCTTGAGTAAAGGCTCTGACATCATCTCCAGGGAGGATTTCTGGACTCCAGGTAGATCTAATTCATTTTAGAGGCTAATTTTCTGAGCTTTATATTTCAAACATGATAGCCTTCACGGAGGTTTGTGGACTGTGTTTAAAAGTACTTTTCATAGCTGTACCTGGATAATAACAAAATCCCTGAAATAGCATTGCAACTCCTTAAGGACTTGAAAGGCTAAAACTAAAGTTTATCTTGCAGGGTTCTAGATGGCAAAAAATGCAGGTAACATACATTAAGGCTGTCAGAGTGTATTCCTGATACGAAAAGAAATAGTTGAAAAGTGGAAATATCAGTCAAACTTATTCTTAAGATTCACAGTGTAGCTTTTTGCTGGTGTTTAACGTGATTTTTAAAAAACAAATGGAGGCAAACCAGATTTATGTATAAATATAGACTATATCAATAATGGCAAAGTTAATTAAAACATTAAGACAGATCCCAGACTCCTCTTTTTAAGAAAAATAGCATTTCTATTAAAATTAGCTCTTGCTTGTATTTTATTTAAATGAAAAACTGATACATTTTACTTTTCTTATGTAGAAATAAGCATTACTTGAGACTTTAAGACAAATTTCCCTATCCAATTTTTCTTTCCATCTGAACACTCTCCCTGCCTTATCATTATTTTTGTTCCCTCCTTAGAGATTCATGTTGCAAGGTTTTTTCCCTCCATTTTTTCTTTTCTTTCTACTTTTCTTTTTGCCTTTTCTTAATATTTACCTTTAGAGTCATCATGGTGTACTGGAAAGAGTGGTTTTTAGTCTGATAAACACTAGGTTAAACCCTTGACTCCACTTCTTTTTTTTTTTTTTTTTTCTTTTTTTGCGGTATGCGGGCCTCTCACTGTTGTGGCCTCTCCCGTTGCGGAGCACAGGCTCCGGATGCGCAGGCCCAGCGGCCATGGCTCACGGGCCCAGCCGCTCCGTGGCGTATGGGATCCTCCCAGACCGGGGCACGAACCCGTATCCCCTGCATCGGCAGGCGGACTCTTAACCACTGCGCCACCAGGGAGGCCCCTCCACTTCTCACTAGTTATTTTTACCTTGAGAAAATTGATCAAGCTCTCTGAGCTTCTGTTTCCTCCTCTGTAATGTGGGGAATATAAAACACTTACCTCACATAGCGGTTTCAAGTTTGCTCTCATGCAAAAATGCTTATTCTTGGACTAAAGAAAGGAAAAAACTTTGGAACTGGTTAGTTGGCATATAGACAAATTTTTTTGTACCAGTACTTGTGTTAGACTGGATTAACTAAGACAATTATTTGAGAGGTAATAGACTTTGTAGGTATGAGCACTGAGATTGAGTATTTAACTGTGATAGTTGACAGTTTGCGTGTACTTTATATATGTATGTTCCTTTCCCACCTTCCTGACCCTATTCTCATACAGACCTCCAGCCTACACTTATCTACCTCTAGTTTCCACATAAGAGTGTAAATTTCCATATTATGTCATCTGGCTCCATTCCATTGCTTTCTTTTTAATGTTAATATATTAGGAAATCTCATCTGCCATGAGAATGAATGTCAGGCCTGTCCACTGGGTTTTGTTATTTGGAACCCTCATCTAATTTTGAGTCTATAATGTAAAAATATATAACTTAATTTCCATTGGTGGAAGATTAAGCATATTTTTAGAAAGAATGTTGTAAAACACACTGGAAAGAGAGGAAGAAAGGATTGATAGAGTTAAACTGACACAAGAGTTTCAAATAAGATTGAAATAAGATCAAGTTCATCAATGTTCATTGTAAAAAGCCAACCTAATCTTGTCCTTAAATAACCCACCAACCAACCAATAAAACAAACAAAACCCAGAATGATCAAGAAATTAGGTTTAATATTTGAGTATCAACCCTTTTTTCATCAATTGACTAGGAAGGACAAATGTCTCCATCTGTATCTAAGGATGTGACAAGGATCTAAGGATGTGTAAGTTCCTATGGAGCTCACCCAAGGCTGTAAGGGAAGTTCAGCAAAGAAGCAGACTAGACTGAAAAAGCATTTGAAGGTTAAGATGCTCTCCAGGAATTTCTGCTTCAGTCATTACTATCACTGAACTTTTCTGCCTTTAAGGGTTTGTAATATCTAAATTCAAATTATTCCATCCATATCTAAAGCTGCTCTGTGATTGTTTTCGACCACCAGCATAATGCAGTTTTCTTTTTCCTGTCACCTCAAATCATCACCTATGACACAGCACTGTGCAGGGAGCACAAGCCTGGAACTCTCATTCAAGGTCACCTGAAGCCCTCCATAGTGAGACATTTTGAATGACTTAGAATTATTTTAACTAGATATGTTTGTAGCTGTCTGACTCCAACCCACATGGTTCAGTGAGGCTCAGTTTCTTTTCTATATTAATAGCTTATTGAGCAAACATACTATGCCAGACTCCACACACATGTGTTTTTTCTTTTTCAATGAACTCAGTTATCTTGAAAACCCAATGAAAAATGTTTCTATTATCTTTGCTTGTTTGCATTTCAAAAACTGTAAGAATGCATTGATTTTTGAGACAATTATTGGGGCTTATAGAACTTATCCTCCTGCTTGGATATGTCTTTTACAATTAAAGGGTTCATTAGATGTCCCAAGGGGAGTTTTCATATTCCAGGACAGAAGAGAGATACCATGGGTTATGGAAATGGCTCTGTCAAATGTGATGTAAAATGCTGGTGAAAATTGACAATTGCAGTGGAACATCTGAAGTTGTGACCTGTGTGAGATTATCTCTAAAACATTCAGGAATCCTAATAAGCTGCATTTTCAAAATTTCTTTACATATCATGGCTTATATTTGATACTTAATTGTACAGCAATTAAGGTGTTGTACCAAGTAGAACATGTACTCAACCCCTCCCAGGCACAGGGAGCAAAACAAAGACATTTTGAGGCATTTAGCTTGTATCTGATAAAATAAGCCTTACACAGATGAAACAATTAGAAAATTGTTGAACCACACAGTGAGTGACTAATCAGTAATAGAAAGAGATAGACCAGTGTGGGATGTTAATAGTAGATGATGACTTCCTGAAGGAGAAAAAAATTAAAGTAAGTGTTGGCATTTAAATAGAGAGGAAAAGAGGTTTGGGACATTTCACTGTGGGAAAATAGCATGAGCAGAAGCCTAGAAATAAAAATGGACAGTGTGAGCCAGCTTAACTAAGAGGGAAATGAGAATTGAGAAACAATTGAAATAATTTGAACCAAGTAAGAAGAAATCAATTTCTAGAAGGTCTTGTAAATCAGCCAATGAAGTTTGAGACTGATACAATGGGTAATAGGAAGCTTGTCCAAAACATTTTTAGGAGTGATGCAGCATATATGACAGTGGTATTTCTGTAGTGTTACTATGATAGTGTATGCCAATGCATTGAGGTTCTCAGGTGTCTGGTTTTGAGTAACTATACAACAGCATAGAGAAAAAAAACATAAAATGATTGTGGAACTCTCATTATTCTTTGGAGAATTTTGTGAAAAATGGGAATGGGAATGGTATAAGAAAATAGGAAATAGGTAAGTGTTCTGAGAACAAAAACTTAGGAAATGTGCATTCTGGAAACATGTTAGTAAGTTCCATATCTCAGAAGTTTCAGAATTAATTTTTAAATTTCCATCTTGTGAAAAATAATCTTTAAAAAGGCTATCAGTATTGAAGCCTTCACGGGTTCACTAAAAACAAGTGATGACAGATGAGAGGTATTTTAGTTTTTGATAGCAATTCTATGCCACTAAGTGTTAATCTTGTGTTGTAGGAAAGGATCTGATACATGGTAGCAGCTTAATAAATGAATGTTACACTGTGGCTTAAATAAGTCTGAGGAACAGGTTTTTCTAAATCTAGATTTTTCAAGATCTCTGATTATATTCTACAGGGAAAAGACAAAGAAGTGTGTAGAAGACAGTTTTACCGTTAGGTCAGCCCATTCCTTGTTGACTAGTCATAGTATTTTCATTAATACATCAATTCCAGTTAGGAATGTCATATTCAGTGCCAAGAAACAGGTTGTGTTCTTGGTCCTGTCTCCCCAGCATTTCTATTAAGGGTTTCCATGTTGCAAAAACTGGAATGCATATCACATTTGTATGGGTGACACCAAGTTGCAGGGTTTGGCTCTATATTTGTTGACAGATTCAAGATAAGAAAAGATTTAAACAGGCTAGAGCGATAGCACCCCCAAATAGTTAAATGCATAACTTGAATCAAGGAGTGTGACTGGGCTGCAAGAACCAAGAGGGCAGAGAGAACTTTAGTGGCAGCATAAAGATCAGCCCAGGAATTTGCCCCTCGAGTCAGGGACTGGCTCAGGAGACATGTCTGGTTTCACACAGAAGAGAGGAAGGTCCTCTGGGGAAAAGAGGCCTCAATTAATTATGTCACAACTTCTCTCTTCCTGGAGGTGGAGGTGGAGAACCCACAGTTGGCCTATGTTAAACTGGCACTGTGAGTTGTTGCCATAATGTCCATTTTAGTCCCTGTTCATTTATTAAGTGGAGTTGCTCTCCACTCAGAGTTGATTACTATATAAATAATTGAAGCTCCCCCAATGTGATGATTAAGAGAAGGCAGCTCTAATGGGACCCCTTCCCATTAGCCACAGGAAGGCAGAAGACATGCATTGATTGAATACAAATGAGAACCATTTGCATTGGTTCCAGCCACTCTTTTTCTATCCCTCTATGGACAAGGATTGGTTCCAGGCCACCCTTCAGCAGGAGAATGTCTGGTCATGATGGTCCAAGGAAACTTATCTTTCCCTGGTGAGATAGCACTGGGTTATCCTGAGACCTTAAGCTCTAGACTGATAGCCCCTACTTATATTATGTGGCAGGCAGTTTATTCGGATCCTCTCCATTGCCTTGTGGTAGCTCTCCTCGTCATTCTTGGGATCTTTCCCCAAAACATAGTTTCCTTCTAATTCCCTTTAGATATTCTGAGTCATATAGTATCATGATCCATCTATACCTGTCCTTGAGAAACATCTCTGGCCTCTGCTCAGAAACTCATTCATTTATGCCAAGTCTATCCATCTTGTCTCTCTCTCTCTCTCTGAGTTTTATGAGGTAAATACTTGTCTAATTTAAATAAGTGAATTAATGAAATTCACCATTCCCCTCTCCCCATACCCACCTATCCCAGCATTCTCTGCTTTAGGAGGAAAATGATGCACCTCTGTGTGGCAGGACCCTCCTTTACATAGTCTTAAAGGGAGGACCTTGATACTGTAGCACCTTAATACACTATGAGGTGGGTCGGAGGCTGGGTTGGCAGCAACTAGAACAGGTATGGCACATGGTGAGCATTCAGTATATATTTATGAAGTAGATGAATTATGACTCCCATTCTTTTCCATCTTTCTACCTGTATGAACTGTGACTAATTTCGTCACTAGTTTTCCTAACAATCTCCCACACCAAGATAAGATATTTTTTTCCAGAAAATAAAATTGTCTCATAAGAGAGTTAGCAGGACGTTTATCTTGCCAGTGTTGAAACAATGACCTAGAAATAATTTTTCTAAAAATATCTGACAATTTCCTGAGCAGAACTTGAATTTCAAGAGCTACAACACATTCTGGAGGGTTGTCTCCCTCTCCTTGCCCCTAATGGAATGGGTGTTGAGGTGGGTGTTCTCCACCAGTCCAATAGGAGAAACCATTTTCAAGGCTGTAGTATGTGCCAGTTACTTCACAAGGTGCTTTGCATACACTACTGATTTAATCTTTAAAATAACCCCATTAGGTTGCTATTATTTTCATCTTGAAGGTGAGAAAACAGGTTTATAAATACTGTGTCCTAGGTCACAGAACTAGGTAAACAACAGAGCAGGGGTTACAAACAAGTGGTCTGACATTTTGATCTTTCCAGGAGAGCAGTGGAGCCGAGCCAGGGTGCCCGGATTCAGACCTGGCTCTGCCACTTACCATCTGTGAACTTAGTCAATGCGTGTAACCCCACTGCACTTCAATTTCACTATGAGAAAATGGGGGAAAGTAATATATTTATTCACAGGGTTATCCTAGGATTCAATTACTTAGTTCATGTAAAATATTTAGAATAATGCTTGGAACATAATAAGCACTTAAGATATCTTAAAGATTATTATTCAAATTTATGTAGAACTAGCACTCAGTATCTTGTAATTTAGCAATAAATAGTTTAATAATTCTTTGTTTTATTCTCTGTGGTGTTATATCAGGAATTAGATGACTTAATGAAGGAGTCACTTAATAAATTGTAAACTCCTTAAGGACTGGGTCCTTTGTGCACTTTCAAAAACTAGAGGATTACTCAGTGAATATTAGACACACAATTAACACTTATGGATAGGGATTTAAAAGCATGAATGATCCAATCTACTACCCTCCCCAAACAATGCCTTTCTTACATTCTAGTAGAATTTAATAGTTTACAATGTGATTCTCAGACTTAAAAAGATTTCCACAGTCACCACTGCAAAGTATGTACCTGTATCCTCCATATCACAGATAGAAAGCTAAACTTCAGGATGGCCACTGGATTTGCTTTTCTCATGTGATGAGGAATGCAGAACTTTGCAGTAACTGGCGTTGTCTTGGTGGCTTGACGAGGTTAGAGGTTAGATTTGTCTCTGTTGTCATTTTCTTGACTTGTCCTTCATGGTCACAGTGTCGCAGCTCTACTTCTGGCCAGGATCTTAACATTTAAGGCAGTAGAAAGGGAAAATTTCATATAAGCTTCATCATTCATTGTCCTTTTATATGAAGGAAGAGAAGTTTCTCTAGGGCCTCCTAAGTTCCCAGAAAGTTTTCTTCACATGTCATGGGCAGCCCCTCATTTCAGGGAAACCTGGGGAAGAGAAATGCTTGGCTTTCTCACCTTTAGAGTGAGCAGTAGCAAGGTAGAGGTACCAATAGCTTTTGGTAGTTTCTGCCAATATAAATCATTTTTAATACTAATACTGCTACTCCTACTATTCCTGCTTCTGCCACTACTACTAAAGATTTTACCCTTACAAATGTTGTAGACTAATTTGCTGTCCCTTTAGTTCATCAAAAAATGAGAAATGACAAGATGTTTCCTGGCACTGACAAAGATAAGTTGATATTTGAAGGTGAAAATAAGCATCCTCGACCCCACTGCTGCCCTTTGACAGAAGACAATGCTAACTAACATCTGGGACCTTTAGAAATACTTCACTCCTAAGTTTGTATTCAGTTGGGAGCTGAGTGAGTCATGGCCTGTATGTTTATGAGCTACTGGTAACGTGATAATTGGAATTACCCCCAGTTTGAAATAAGAAGCTCAGATGAAGCTTGTGAGGATTTCTAAAAGATTTAGTTTGACCTAGGTAGGCCTCAAACAGTACCTAAGAGGGAGAAGATGGAATAAATATGAACAGAGTTAAGGCACTACCAGTCACAGTTCTTTCACTCTGAAGTGGCTTCTGGGGAAGTGAGCAGAGCCTCTGGGGCCATTCTCACCAAACATAAATAGATTTCCAACTTCAACCCTGGAGGCAGGGCCCTACAAGTACAGGGGATGGAAACAAAATCTCTGTGTTTCACTAACACAATAAACTTACATAGATGAATTGGATAAAACTACATTAGCATTTATTCAAAGGATGGGCTTGAGATAACTGTTTATTCTCATCCATCAGCCTTTTCCCCTCACAAACCCTTCTTGGCCTCCACATATTTCCAGAAAGATGATTATATGGATGTGGTCTGTTTGGGGAAGTAAAGAATCCAGGACACAGGATAAGTCTGGAGGTTGCGGGGGAGGGATAAGATGGAACTGAATCGACTCTGGCTTCCTGCCCAAGCTGGCATGAGCTGGTAGCTCAGATCAGTTTGAATCCAATGTCCCCTAGGAATTCTGCAGCCACTCTAGTGTTTGTGTCCCAATGCATCAGCAGTTTTGGAAGTTAAGGCTGGATATTAGAAATGGGCAAGTAAAGAGAACTCATCTGTTTATTGAATATTTGGGAATGGGAAGAAAGGAAGAAAACACACACAATCACCCTATTATTTGGAAGCTGGGTGGCCACTGGTGGTGTTCTTGCTTCACAGCTCTGGTGCTAGCAGACCCAGCTGAGCTAGACCTGCTGTGTTTTGTCTTTCGCTTACATCTGAAAATATCTGCAAATGTTTGGCACTTGGGGAAATGACTTTTGGCCAAGTACATTTTTTCTTAATATAAAATGAGAAAGAGAGAGAAGAAGAAGGGGTGGGGGAGGAAGGGGGCAAGGAAGGAAAAAGAGAGAAAGAGAAAAGAGCTTAATTCAGAGGAAGGTAAAAGGGAACTTAACTTGATCTGTAAGCTTCATATATACTTAACTCATCACAGTGGGTTAGTGTTGGGCCCTTTAAGGTCTAAAATACGGTGAGCTTCCATGGACCTTGCTTTTCCCAGAGAACAGGCCAGCTGTGACAGGATGATGGTTCAGGATATTGGTCCCAAAGCTAAGATTCACCAACTTTGGCTGAAGGCAAAATCTCTTCTCTTCTGCTCATTATCAAACAGTTACACT
The DNA here is from genome assembly GCF_025265405.1 of Mesoplodon densirostris. Taxonomy (NCBI): domain Eukaryota; kingdom Metazoa; phylum Chordata; class Mammalia; order Artiodactyla; family Ziphiidae; genus Mesoplodon; species Mesoplodon densirostris. The sequence goes on from NC_082674.1 coordinate 49,876,308, forward strand.
GCATGCAGTTGGCCATTTAGTTGTCTCCTAACACCTTGCATTGCCATCTTATAAATGCTGCTGCTTTGTTGAAACACCTGTAGAGTTTCTTGGCTTATGAACACCATTTGATCACACAACAGGAGTAAGGAAGGCTCATCTGCCTCTTGGCAAAATAGGTGAGGACATACTGAGCACTGGGTTACCCCTTCACTTAGCATGGCAATCCTGTGGGTAAGGGTGCTTCCCTGCCCTGGACATAAAGAAGTGAGAACCAGCCACTTGAAGCAAGAGGAAATCTATCACAGGGCTACACAGTCGTTCACTAGTAGACTAGTTACTAGTTTAGATAGTCTTTCCTTTCATCTTGTTGGTGCTTCCCCTAGACATTGTTCTTCTTTCCCCTTGATTTTCTCCTCATAATAGTATTCATTCCAGAACAATTTAGTTCTAAGTCAAAGGTAACCTTGTGATTTTAGCCAAGGTAAAGGGAAGAAAACATAAAGTTGGAAATAAATATGGTGTTTGTGTCCTAAAAAGACATTGCCAGGAGCCGTGGATACTAAACTTTTTGGTCTCAGGACTCCTTTACATTCTGAAAAATTACTGAGGACCTCATAGAACTTTTGTTTCTGTGATTTATATATATATATATATATATATATATATATATATATATATGCATATATATGTATATGTAGGCATGTGTATATCTGTATATCCATAGCTGTATCTGTGTATCTTTATCAATATTTATCAATAAGTAGAATGGGAAAATTTAGCATATATTATTGCAAAACAAGACCACAAATTGTACGAATTTCTTGTTGTGTTTTCAGATAATTAGATATCCCCAAAGAAAATTAATTTTTGGATTTCAAAATGATGATATCTTGGATTATATTAAGGCTCACCAATGCTGTAGCTAGTCTAAACAAAGATGGTTAGTAAGAGCACAGACGTAGTAAGGAAAAAAAACTGAGTTAATCCCTGAAAACTCACATTTTTTAGAGTAGTTTTAAATTCATAGCAAAATTAAGAGGAAGGAAAAGAGATTTCCCGTATACCCCCTGTTCTCATACATGCCTAGCTTCCCCCATTATAAACATCTCTCACCAGAGTGGTACATTTGTTATAATTAATAAACTTACATTGATACGTGTAAGTTACAATCAGCATAATAGATGTTAAAATTTTTCTCATAATTAGTATAAGCAGTGTTCAGGACATATGGGTTAGCTAGAAACACTCTACAGTACTTTCACACTTTCATGAACAGAACATAGAGTATAGACTCTAACCTCTAAGGCCTTCAACCATTGTAATGGGACACTGAGACCATACAATAGTCTCTGACTGGAGGATTGTTGTTGTCTGTCTCCAACTAGAAATATAGCTGAATCCTGCCAACCAATAGATGTCTCATCTACATCTAGTGATCCTTTCAAGCAATAATATAAAGGAGACCATAGTCCTTCAGCTTATAACACACATTGAATGACTGCTCTTGGCCTACTTGCTGATAAATGTTTAACTGGTCTGTGATCGGCTTTCACTGTAACATACCACCCTGGAGGATAAAGACTGCGTTGGCTTTCTAGGGCTGCCAAAACAAAATACCACAGACTGGGTGGCTTAAATGACAGAAATCTATTTTCCAAAAGTTCTGGAGGCTAGAAGTCCAAGGTGAAGGTGTTGGCAGGGAAGTTTTCTTCTGAGGCCTCTCTTCTTGGCTTGCAGATGGCTGCCTTCTTGCTGTGTCCTCACATGGTTTTTCCTCTATGTATGCATGTTGCTGGGGTCTGGAAAGGAGCTGCCCAGGGGACCCTTCAAAGAAGGACTTGCTGACCACTGCAGGGAGTACAGTGAGCAGACTGCTCAGCTGATGAGACCAACTTGTTGGATGTCCTGCCCCTCTGGTGGCATCTCACACCACTGACCTAGTGAAGTGAGGACATCAAGACCTGGCCATTTTGGCCCAGAGTGGAGACACTGACAGGCAAATTTCTCTCCAGAACTCCTTCCTGGGGGAGCCATGGATTTGTTGGGTCTGTAGAGCGGTTAGACTTCTTTCTCTGCCCAATTCTGCTTCTGCCCCCTTCTTTGATCCCTAACAAACATCTTAGACCCAAACTTTGTTCAGGGTCTGCTTTTGGAGACCTTCACCTGTGTGAGGCTTCTCTTTCTATCTGATCATCTTATCTTTCTTTCCCACATTCCTTGAAGCAGTAGAGAGAGGATCTCTGGTAATAGCCATCAAATTAATATCTAGTTTGCAGAGAGTGTTTTAAACGTACACGACTTTTACATGTAACATTCTTTTTCATATTTATTCCATCAACAAGCGCAGAGGTGTGAGAGATACTTTCTGTTGACAGAAAGCCAACACTCTTTGGTAGTCCAGTGCTGACATTTTATAGATTCTGAGGAATTTTACCCAAGACGTCAAAGGGCAAGATCTAAGCTAGAGCCTGCCTTCTGCTTCTGAACCATGGTCAAAGAAGAAAAAATACTGAGAAGATTGTAAAGGAAGATAGGAGGTAGGTTGAGGGAAATGTACAGATAGTTTTTTGGGGTTTTCCTCCACTTTCCCAGGAGAAAAGGAACACTGAAATTCAAGCAACAGGAGACTTGTTTATGATGACAAAATGGCCTCTGAAGAAAAGTGCTAGTATGTTTAGTTAAGCAAAAGAAATATTTTCTTTCCATGGATATTCTTTCCTACATTGGTCACCTACTGCCAGGCACCCTTCTGTGTTTTCAAGGCATTGTCACCACTCAATGTTAACCCCATGTGTGAATCGCCATGCATATGGGCTGAATCTATTTTAAGAGACCAGGGCAATCTGACACATATGAGGAAGTGACAGGCGTTTTACAAGAGGCTTAAATTCCTATGAAGGAATGAATGGCTTTGTCCTTGATCTGCTCACTGAACTCTTTTTAATATTAATGTGCTACTTAAAAGTGCATCATTTGCCTCCAAAGCAGCTCTGTGGGCGGCATTAGAGCCCATGGGCAGGCTACGGGGTCCAGAGTGAAGCTGCTGATTGCTATTTATCACACATGACTGCGGACTCCCGAGGATCATAACTTTAAGCACGACTTGGCAGGGAAGAGGGGTTTCCATCTATTCCCTGGCATTGAGACTCTAAGATTAGTGTGACCTAAGCCACCTCATTCTTGGAAAGATGTTAATATAATAACACTTTTTTTAAAGGTCAAAACTTCAGATTCCTTTCGTTAGCTCCATCTCATGTATCTCTAAGTAGAACACAACTTTGTGGCTTCTTTTCAAACCATCATAACCGTGTTTTATAGCAGGCTCAAAATACTCTTTTTATTTCTACAAAGGCAACATACTGAATGGCATGTTTCCAGCCAAATTTACGGACTACTTCGATTCCCACCTTCTTTCCGTGCTGCTAAAAAATATAGGATTAGGCTAGAGCCAGACAGATGCGATAACTACTGTTGGAAAGAAATATAGATTTTTAGGTGGGAAGCTATATAGACACCAAGATAGATCCATGAAAATGTGAGCTGAGTGGCTGAGCTTTAACTCAGCAGAAATACTTGTTCTGTTTAGTGTTTGTTGTTCTCATATGGTAAATCTTAGAGAAAACAGTGCTAGAGAAAGTGAAACCAGAGGTTTGTTATGACAATGAGTGTAGAACTGAAGGAGTGTTACAAGTCCCATATAATTGCCTGAGGGCAGCAGAGCTAATCCAGTGAAGGATCAGTCTAAACTAGACGGTGGGTTCAACAGTTTGATCTGTTACCTTCCCCTGAATATTCTTTTACTGTTTTCTTGGGGTGTTTCCATCTTATTCTAACATAAATAGTGCCCAGGAATCATGTTGACTTATTAAGAATAGGAATTTTTCTGAAAGAAAAAGCAAAACCTGTTTAGAAATAGAACATGGTTATCCTTCCTTATGTTTATAGACTAAAGTAAGCAGACTTTTTCCTCCAAAACGTAGCAAGATGGCCCAGCCTACTTTAGAGCAGAGCTGCTGTTCATTCATTCATTTATTCATTCATTCATGGATAAAGCATTTATTAAGCCTGCATTACAGGGTCTGAGATTGGAGTAACACTGAGACTGAGTTCCTTAAAGTACCCCATTGCTTGTGTGAAAGCTTCAGTGGTTGATTAATTACTCCATTATTTACTCCTCCCTGTAACTATGAACTTTCCATGTGACCTTGGAGTATTCTCCCACACTGACTGAGCCTAGCCATGTGACTTCTTTGGCCAAAGGGATAATCACAAATATAAAGCAAACAGAGGCTTGAGAAGGCTTGTGGGATTGGACTTGCTCACTCTTTTTTTCCCCAATTTTATTGAGGAAAAATCAACCAATTATACTAGTATATATTTAAATTATACAACATGATGATTTGATATGCATACACATTACAGAATGATTACCAAGATCAAGATAATCAACACATCCATCATCCCACATAGTTAACTCTTGTGTGTGAGGTGAGAATGCTTAAGACCTACTCTCAGCAACTTTCAAATATACAATACCATATTACTAACTGTAGTCACCATGCTGTACATTAGATCCTCAGAACTTATTCTTCTGACACTGAAAGTTTGTGCCCCTTTGACCTACATCTCCCCATTTTCTTTTTACCCAGCTCCTGGCAACCATCATCTACCTCTGTTTGTATGAAATCAGATTTAAATTTTTGTTTTAGATTCCACAATATAAGTGATACCACACAGTATTTGTCTTTCTCTGTCTGGCTTATTTCATTTACCATAATGCCCTCCAGGCTCATCCATGTTTCCACAAATGGCAGGATTTTCTTCTTTGCTTTGTCTTTATAATATTCCATTATATATTCTTGGCTATTGTGAATAATGGAAGTACATATATATCTCTTTGATATCCTTTTTTTTTTTTCATTTCCTTTGGATATATATCAGGAAGTAGGATTACTGGATCATGTGATAGTTCTATTTTTAATTTTTTGAGGAACTTCCATACCCTTTTCCATAATGGTTGTACCAATTTACATTCCCACCAACAGTGTATAACAGCGGTCCTCAACCTTTCTGGCACCAGGGACTGGTTTCGTGCAGGACACTTTTTCTATGGACAGAGGGCGGTGGGGAGGTGGGCAGGGGGGATGGTTCAGGTGGTAATGTGAGCAATGGTTCAGGTGGTAATGTGAGGGATGGGGAGCAATGGGGAGCGGCAGATGAAGCTTCGCTTGCTCACCTGCCACTCACCTCTTGCTGTACGGCCTGGTTCCTAACAGGCCACGGACTGGTACCAGTCTGTGGCCCGGGGGTTGAGGATCCCTGGTGTATAAGGTTCCCTTTTCACCACATCCTCACCAAGATTTGTTTTCTCTTGTCTTTTTGATAATAGCCATCCTAACAGGTGTGAGGTGATTTTGGCTTTAATTCACATTTCCTTAATGGTTAATGATGTTGAGCAACTTTTATGTATTGGCCGTTTGTATGTCTTCTTTGGAAAAATGTCTGTTGAGATTCTTTGCCCATCTTTATTTTGATCATTTGCTTTTTTCTTATTGAGTTGAATGGGCCATTATATGTTTGGATATTAAATTCTTAGCAGATGGATGGTTTGGAGAAATATTCTCCCATTTTGTAGGTTGCCTTTCCAATTTTTTGGTTGTTTCCTTTGCTAGACATAGTCCCTTGCTAGTCGCTTATTTATTTTAGCTTTTGTTACTGTGCTTTTGCTGTCTTGTCCAAGAAATCAAAATTTAACCAAAGAGGTGAAAGATCTGAAAACTATAAGACATTGATAAAAAGAAACTGAAAAATACACAAATAAATGAAAAAATATCCCATGTTCTTGGATTGGAAGAATATTATGAAAATGACCACACTACCCAAAGTGATTTGCAGGTTCAATGCAATCTCTATCAAAATTCCCATGGAATTTTCACAGAAATAGAAAAAACGATCCTAGAATTTGTATGGAACCACAAAATTTCCAAATAACCAAAGAAATCTGGAGAAAAAAGAACAAAGCTGGATGCATCACATTTTCTGATATCAAAGTATATTACAAAGCTATGGTAATCAAAACAGTATGGCACTGGAATAAAAAATGCCACATAAAATAGAGAGCCCAGAAATAAACCTATGCATATACATGCAATTAATTTTTGATAGGGACTCCAAGAACACACAAAGGGGAAAAATAGTCTCTTCAATAAATGGTGTTGAGAAAACTGGATATCCACATACCAAAGAATGAAACTGGACTCTTTTCTTACAGCACTCACAAAAATTAACTTGAAATGGGTTAAAGACTTGAATGTAAGTCCTGAAACCATAAAACCCCCAGAAAAAAATACAGGGAAAAAGCTTCTTGACATCGGACTTGATCTATGAGCTCCTATGAGCTCCTATTGCCAAATCACTTCACCTCTCTAAGCCTCGGTTGTCTCATCTATAAAGGGGGATGCTAATGCCTTGCTCCAAGATGAGAAATAAATGAGATAAATATGTAGAGACCTTAGCACAGTGTCTGGCAAATAGCAGACACTCAAAAGATGCTAGCTATGTTAACTCTCTCCACTCCCTGCTTACACTTTAGTGATAGTGAGTCCAAGGTGGGCTGGAGAGGACCTTTGGCAAATCCTAAGGACCATGAAATTAAAATTTGTAAAAGTGGCCTCCTGGCAAACAACCTAAGAGCAAAGAGAGCAAAATTGTAACCCCAGCTTCTCACATAAGACCTTCTTATCACCACGTTCGAAAAGGATGTCGGGAAAGAGGCTTCATTGTGAGTTAAGATGCTACAGGAAAGGGGTTGGAGGCATGAAGAGTTTCAGTATCTGTTCTACAGAAAATGGCTTACTTTTAAAAAACATATCTATGTCTTTATATACTTTGAAACTGTCAGAAGATAGCTTCAGATTCTTCCTCTTCACCTTAGGCATTTGTACTCAAAAGCAGGGAGGAGGTTATGCATATTATAAATGTGTGTGTTTAAGAAGTTATAATGGGAATACAATCTGGGAAGGTGACTTGGTCAGAACTGAGCTCAAAATTATGATGTGGAGGTGGAGAAATTCCGGCAAGAACCAAAATCAGTTTTTCATCCTAAGGGTTCTTTGCGATTTGTGGGTACAGGTTAACATTTAGCCAATTAAACTAGGCCATAAAATTTTATTTCAAATATCATACAAAAAGTAGTAGCACGCAAATCTAAAATACAAAGCTTGTAGTTACTTTTTCAATTTTTTTTTTTTTTTTTTTTTTGCGTTATGTGGGCCTCTCACTGTTGTGGCCTCTCCCGTTGTGGAGCACAGGCTCCAGACACACAGGCCCAGCAGCCATGGCTCACGGGCCCAGCCGCTCCATGGCATGTGGGATCCTCCCAGACCGGGGCACGAACCCACGTCCCCTGCATCGGCAGGCGGACTCTCAACCACTGCGCCACCAGGGAAGCCCTGTAGTTACTTTTTTAAATTGGCGTTTCATAATTTCTATTTTTGAAACAAAATGCAATTAATTAATTAATAATTTTTTAATTGGAGGGAGTCAAGCAATTCAAGTTTATTATTTATTCAATGAAAGCAAAAACAGAAATGACCCCAGCTCTAGGTTGCCTGTTAATATTGTTCTTATCAAACTGCATGGGGACAGTTATCTTAAGAAATTAAAATAACCACTAAGAAGGGACACAATGCTAGTATTCAGAGTTTATTTCAATAACTGTAATATATTACAGTTAACTGTATTAGTTACCTGGGTCTGCAGTAACAGATTACTATAAACGTTATGGCTAAAACAACGAAAGTTTATTATCTCACAGTTCTAGGGGCCAGAAGTCCTAAATCAAGGGGTCAGCAGGGTTATCTTCCTCTAAAGCCTCTAGGGAAGAATCCTTCTTTGCATCTTCTAGCTTCTAGTGGTTGCTGGAAATCATTAGCATTCCTTGTCTTATAGCTACATCACTCCAATTTCCACCTCCATCTTCATATGGCTGTCTTCTCTGTGTGTGTCTGTCTCTGGATCTGGGTGTTCTCCCTTATTCTTATAAGGACACCAGTCATATTGGATTTAGGGACCACTCTAATCCAGTATGATCTCATCTTAATTTAATTAATTACATCTACAAAGGCCCTATTTCCAAACAAGGGCACATTCCGAGGTTCTGGTGGACATGTGTTTTGGGGAACACTATTCAACCCAGTGCAGACACCAAAATCAAGACAATATATAGCAGTTTATCTTGTCTAGAAACAGCAAGGAAGCCAGTCAATATTTCTTAAGTGCCCTGCATTTTTTTTTTTTTTTTTTTTTTTGCGTTACGCGGGCCTCTCACTGTTGTGGCCTCTCCCGCTGCGGAGCACAGGCTCCGGACACGCAGGCCCAGTGGCCATGGCTCATGGGCCCAGCCGCTCCACAATATGTGGGATCTTCCCAGACTGGGGCACGAACCCGCGTCCCCTGCATCAGCAGGCGGACTCCCAACCACTGTGCCACCAGGGAAGCCCGCCCTGCATTTTTTTGCAACATAATTTGTTAGATGGGAGAGCCAAGGGTGGTGTTGGTGGATATGAAACTTGCCTCTTGTTTGCTTTTCTGTCCTTGTTTTTTTTTCCCCTTCTCCTTTTAAAATTTAATTTTTTTGGTAAACATCATTCAACTTTTAAGTTGATGGGAAGAAAAAAAAACCAAAAACATATTTAGCAAAAGATATATTTACTGCTTATTATGTCTCAAAATAACAGCCAAAGCAAAGTTTTAGTGAGAACACATGTAACAGATGCTTTACTCATTGCTTTAATTCATCATGTTGATACATTAATTTTATTATCAAAGAATTTGCCAGATGATGGAGCGAAGAGAGGGGAAAGACTGGACTAAACAGAGTTAACTCAAAAGATGAAAAAAATATGTTTAAACCACGTGTGTATATGTATACATATACACATACAGCCTATTTGGTTGAGTTATTTGATAGAAAGTAATATGTACCAAATATATCTGCTTCCTTCCCACGTCTGGTCCAGAAATCAGGAGTCCTGAGTTTGATTCTTAGCTTCACCACTGTATGACCATGATTTATCAATCTTTCCAGACCTCTAAAATGGGGATAATTATACTTGTCCTGGCCATCTTTCAAATTCATTGTGAGGATTAAATATGATAATGGAAATGAAAAGACTTTAATTTCTAAAGAAAAATGTTCTCAGAATTACAAAAATTAGTATTTGTTTCACTTGAAGACAAAATGAATATTCTTGGCAAAGCCTAAGATCTATCGTCTCCTCCAGCTCTACTACAGGAGTGGCCACTATTTATTGAACAGCTACTACAAAACACTCTGTGAATTGCTTTATATAAATTATTCCTGATGCTCAAATGACTGCAGAAATAGACTTTATTATCCCTATTTGACAGAAAAGTAATTGAAGAGAAAAAGGATCAAGTGAGTTCTACTTGGTCACTCAAACTTGAGCCTCAAAGTCACACAACTTGCAAATGGAAGGGCCAGCGTTCTCTGCCAAAGTCAAGTTACTTTTCCTTTCTTTCCCCGCCATTAAGATTCCCCTGGGATTTTTCATACACACACACACACACACACACACACACACACACACACACACAGCGCGCGCGCGCGCGCGCGCGCACGCGCTCCTCTGCATGGCCTTCCCTCTCTTCCATACCAAGGGTGTTGAGCAAATTAGTCATTTGGTTTTAAAAAAAATCAATCTCAGCCATTATTAGATGGCACTTGGGCTTAATCAAAAAGAATTATTTGGGAGAATTTTTTCATTTTTATCTGATTATTAGTGGGCTCTTTGTTTCTGTGCTTCTGTGCAGATGGAATTAAAATGAACCAACAGTATTCTCTATGCAGTTTTGCAAATCTAGGTCCAGCCATCTTCCCACTTAATCCTCAGCTTAGTGCTGGTGTTCTGTGATGGCAAACAAGGGTTTTCCACTTGCTTCTCTGTTCCAGTCCACTTGAAAGCCAGACCACTCAGGAACAGCTGGGGCCCTGCCAAGTTCACCTGCCTCACCACTGTCGAGAATAGAGTGTGCTGATCTCAGTCTACACAGAAGATGGAGTTCAGGAAAACAGCATTGATTTCTATCTACTTTTTAGCCTTTCCTTTAAATCTGTCTGTTTTGCTAATGCTTTATAATATATCTAATTTATTAGTACAGTGTAGACATATTGGATGTGTGCACCCAAAAATATTTTGCTGATAGGGGATATGATAAAAAAAGTTTGGAAACCACTGAACCAGAACAATTGAGGCATTTAGCTCCATCATTTGCTAGGTTCTGAGTTTTTAGAATCCCTGGTATGGCCTGTTTTCCTAATAACCTCTATGAGAGTGATAGTTTTTTGAGTAAGTAAGATGAGAATGACAAGGACACTTTCCCTACTGACTCCATATAAGGTTTTAGCCATGAAAATGAATTAATGTATTTGTTCTAAACACCCCATTCTTCATGGCTCACCCCAGTTGTAACTCTGCAAGTGGGCCATATCTAAACGGTTGGGAGAATTGACAACAATCAAAAAGCAGCTCAGGGACTTCTCTGGTGGTGCAGTGCTTAAGAATCTGCCTGCCAATGCAGGGGACACAGGTTTGCTCCCTGGTCCGGGAAGATCCCACATGCCATGGAGCAACTAAGCCCATGCACCACAACTACTGAGCCCGCACTCTCAGCCCATACTCCGCAAATACTGAGCCCACGTGCTGCAACTACTGAAGCCCGTGGGCCTAGAGCCCGTGCTCTGCAACAAGAGAAGCCACAGCAATGAGAAGCCCACGCACCACAACAAAGAATAGCCCCTGCTCGCCACAACTAGAGAAAGCCCGCATGCAGCAACGATGACCCAATGCAGCCAAAAATAAAAAATAAATAAACGGGAAATTTTTCATTAAAAACAGCAGCTCAGCTTTAACTCTCCTGCAGCAACAAGAATCACAGCACAGAATCGCAGAAGCTCAGAGCCCGATAATAACCAGACAACACCGAAAAATTCACTTCAGCAATTATTTTTGATTAAGCCTATATGGTACCTATAAAGACTGAGATGAACTTATTTAAACCAAATGACTAATTTTTAATGCTCACTCTTCCAGTTAGTGACCGTTGTGGCTCCTTATGTGACCCTAAGTCACCTTGAATTCACCTTAAGTTCCTAAACAGGCATGCATATTCCGTTCATTATGCACCAAGCTTGTTTTGCAGTGGTGAGCATTGTCTCACCTCCTCTTGATTTCTGTTAATCTGACAGCCACACAGTCCTGTCCTGGGGAATATTGCAAAGCATCTCCAATTCAATAGCATTTCTGTGGTCGAGGGGTTTTATGTAATTACAGAAGTTCTGTAGTTGATTTGAATGTTATATCCCTGTTGTAGAATTATGTTTGGACTTTATCCTAAAGAACTGGGAAGAGACTGTGTTTGTTTTGTTTGAACATTTCTTATCACAGAACTATGCTGGAGACAAGCCCCAATGACACAGACATTCAAACAGCACCTTCAGATGTAATATTGATTTATAAAACAACAGTGCACAGCTGCCAAGCTTCACTCTCAGATACAGAAGGTCTTCAATTCCCAACAAATTACTGGCATTTCTACCAATTTACAAATTAGTGTTTCCTCGAATATCATATAGTTCTTAATATTCCAGTCACCTTCCTCTCTAGCCTTCCCTCTTGAAATCTGTGTGTGGGGAGGAGGGGGGAGTAAGAAAGTAGAGCATATGTAAAATTGGAGTTAAAAAAATCTAGATCAACTTTTATCCTTAGGCAAATTATGAACAGAGTTAAATTAAACCGCTATATGTACTTGTAGATGGAAGAATCAGAGGTGGAGGAGGGGTCAGAGACAAGGAGATCAAAGTTTCTGTTCTTTGAACAAAATCCCTTTGAAAAGCCCCCATGCCACCTATTCTGCTTGTTAATGTTTTGACTGGGAGCATCTAGTGGTGTCATCAGCAGCAGAATATTTTTAATATATTTTTAAAAATTTTCTGTGTGCAGCTAGCTCTGCTTAGCAAAGCACCAGATCCTTTGCCAGCTCTGTTACATGTCTCTTAAGGGAATATTTTTGTTAATTGCAAATATTTGATTGACAAACATAGGATGCAATTAGTAGTCAGGCACAGTAGGAATGTGCAGTGAACTGGATCCCTGAACCAAAGGATCTCAACTCTCTCAGCTTGATCTGAAATCGACTAGAGCATTTCAGCCATATGTTTGCCTCAAACTTCCTCTTTCCTGTGAACGTTGCTTATTTCCCCAAACTAGAGTCTTTTCAGGTTGGTTCACCGAGGGAGCTAATTCCTCTATGATGAAGCCAAATAAAAAATTGGCAACCTTCAGTCTGGTGGGGCTCTTTGACCATGGCGGTAAAAATTAATGTGGACAAGATTACAAACATGGGTTGTTTCTTTCCAAAGCTCTGGGTGAAAAAAATTTTTTGAATGCACACATTTTCTTTTTAGTAACTATTTAAAACAACCCAGCACCATCTGATTATCTTTATCAATTGCATTTTACTTCATTATACCTACAGCAAGATAAGCCCTTTGTTCTGTTCTTACTGCAGTATGTGAAATAGATTTCTGTGTTTAAAATATACTAGTCATTTTTAAAGGTATTCTTTATACAACAGATCAGTTGGAGGTACTGGAGTCTAATATTATCAGATATTCTGTATCTCCCTTCCCCTCAGGGAATTAATTAAAACTCACAGAATTTGGGGGGAAAGAGAGAACCTCAAATCCTTACATACTGGTCTTAACAAGTCTTAAGAAAATTTAAGCTGTTTTCCTACCTATATGGTGTAAAACGCAGAAAGTTGAAAAACTGAAAAAAGAATCGAGTCAAACTGGCTCTCTGGCACTAAAACAATCAGTTGTCAACCTTTTTGCACCGATTGATGCAATTCATATGTTATTTGGGGGATGAAATATACAATGTGAGTTGCTCTCTCTAAATGATAAGCAAATAGATATCAACATTGTGGATAAAGAGATAAGAAATCTCTCAGGGCAATAGGACAGCGTATTGCATGCTTAGGAACATCTTGCAAGCACGAGGCAAATGATGTGGGGCCTTCAGTGAAGATGGGGAACCTGAAACCCAGGGAGATTTTAAATTAGTTCAAGGACACACTGGCAGTGCTCGGTGATATGGAAATATAGGGCAGGAATCCTGACATGCAGCCCATGAAACCAGAATGCTTGTCAAGTCTGTCAATTATCATGCGCCACATTGCAAATAAAGCTTTAAAAATGGGCATCTTAAGGCTGCAAGGCGCCACTGTGGTTCATCATGACCATCCTCCTTCCTCTAGAAAAGCTGTGATTAATTTTTTAAAAGTAGCCATCTGCCCCAAACATACAAATAAATGGTGTTCTTTGTGCTTGGAATATAAATAAAACCATGGAAGTGCAAAGTAAGACTCTGGACAAATAAGAAGCAATCTCATGTTCTCTTGCTCTTCCCTTTTTTCCCTTCTTGGAATGATTGTCCCAAGCTCAGTGGCCATGAAAATATTTGGGATGATTCTGGTTTACTGCTTAGAGCATGGACACAGCAGGCTCATTGGGTGCCTATGTATGCTGTGGCTTTTGCCATTAGTCAAGTCAGTGTCTCAACTGATCACATCAGCCAGAGTCCCCCAATTCACGTAAGCTCACTGTTTGTCTGGGTGTCACAGATCCTTAGAATCAGAAAAATTTAGATGTGGAAGGGATCAGGAAGGATATCCACCCATTTACAGGTGGCACATCAGAGGCTCAGAGACCTGGTGACTGCTTTGAAAAACTGGAAGTGATTGCCAAAATCTAACTCTGAATGGTTTGGTGATTTTAGCCCCATGGTTCAGGAAGGGTAGGGAAAAAGGAGAAATCAAGAGAAAGAAAACTACAATGAGGTATCACCTCACACCGGTCAGAACAGCCATCATCACCAAATCTACAAACAATAAATGCTGGAGAGGGTGTGGAGAAAAGGGAACCCTCTTGCACTGTTGGTGGGAATGTAAATTGATACAGCCACTTTGGAGAACAGTATGGAGGTTCCTTAAAAAACTAAAACTAGAACTACCATCTGACCCAGCAATCGCAATACTGGGCATATACCCAGAGAAAACCATAATTCAAAAATACACATGCTCATAGTAATCACTTTTGGGGGGCATGTTATTTGCCAGACACTATTCTAAGCATTTAACCTAAATTACTTAATGGCTCCCCTAAATCTTATGAAGCAGATGCTACTCTAATCCCCAGTTTGCAGAAGTGGAAACAGTTCTTGAGGTATGAACTTGCTATTACAGGTCATGGAGCCAGTAAGTGACAGAGATGGCTGCAAACCAGAGGCTCTGACTCCAGACATCATGGTCTTTAACTACTGAAATGCACTGCCTCCCCAAAGCCTCAACAGCCTCAAGGAGTATATTATAGGAATCTTTGGAGAGCTTTGGATTTAAAGACTGATATGGGGGCTTCCCTGGTGGCGCAGTGGTTGGGAATCTGCCTGCCAATGCAGGGGACACGGGTTCAAGCCCTGGTCTGGGAAGATCCCACATGCTGCAGAGCAGCTAGGCCTGTGAGCCACAACTACTGAGCCTGCTCTCTAGAGCCTGCGAGCCACAACTACTAAGCCCACACGCCACAACTGCTGAAGCCCATGTGCCTAGAGCCCGTGCTCCGCAATGGGAGAGGCCACCGCAATGGGAGGCCTGCGCACCGCAATGAAGAGTGGCCCCCACTTGCTGCAACTAGAGAAAGCCCACGCTTAACAATGAAGACCCAATGCAGCCAAAAACAAATAAATAAAAATAATTAAAAAAAAAAAAAATACACATGCACCCTAGTGTTCACTGCAGCACTATTTGAAATAGCCAGGACATGGAAACAACCTAAATGTCCATCAGCAGAGGAATGGATAAAGAAGATGTGGTACATATATACGATGGAATATTACTCAGCCATAAAAATGAATGAAATTGGGTCATTTGTAGCGATGTGGTTGGACCTAGAGACTGTCATACAGAGTGAAGTACACCAGAAAGAGAAAAACAAATATCGTATATTAACACATATATGTGGAATCTGAAAAAATTGGTATAGACTCTCTTATTTACAAAACAGAAGTAGAGACACAGACATAGAGAACAAACATATGGATACCAGGGGGGAAAGGCAGGGTGGGATGAATTGGGAGATTGGAATTGACATATATACACTATTGATACTATGTATAAAATAGATAACTAATGAGAACCTACCATATAGTGCAGGAAACTCTACTCAGTGCTCTGTGGTGACCTAAATGGGAAGGAAATCCAAAAAAGAGGGGATATACATATACGTATAGCTGATTCACTTTGTTGTACAGTAGAAACTAACACAACATTGTAAAGCAACTATACTCCAATAAAAAATTGTTTTAAATTACAGCAGTTACTAGACCTACTACATTGTGATTACTGGATTTCAATAAAAATTGTTACATATATGTTAAAAAAAAAAAGAATACATCAAAGTAGCTACACAGGTAGACTTGGCTGATTGGGTGACAGCTTTCTGAGATGAATATTTTGTGAGTAGGGGAGGGGTGGCTGGCAAGGGAAAGGGGATGTATGCTTTTCAGATTAGAATGGGATTACACCTCAGGTGGTGTACCCACAACCAGAAGTTTTCTGAAAGAAAATCAAATAATGCCTCTGGTAGGATTGCTACTTTTGTAAGTCACTATCTACCTCTGTGCTATCTCCAGGGAAGACCACTTGACCTCAGGGAATCAGGTCTCTTTTCAGAGTTTTCTCATCTCTCTCCATTTACAGTTTGTTTGCTGATGTCCTGTTCTCTATAGTAGTTACACCTAAGATTTTAAAGGTCTTGTGAGCAGGGACCCTTCTCTTTCTTTACAAACCACTTATCATTCTTAGTTGGGGCTCTCTGCCACTCTACCAGAGCTTCTCAAACTTAAGCCTACATCAGAATCACCTTCAAGGTCTGTTAAAATGTAAATTGCTGGGCTTCGCCCCCACGTTTCTAATTCAGCAGGCTTGGGGTGGGGGCCTAGAATATGCATTCCCAACAAGTTCACAGATGCTGCTGATGCTGCTAGTTCAGGAACCACACTATGAGAACCACTGCTCTCTATGTAGAAGCGATGTTCCGTGTATGTTATTGACAAAATATTCTTAACTTCAGCTGCATAGAAATAGATAACAGAAGAGTCAGAGAATGAAATAGTCCCTGGCATATACTAGCTGCTCAATAAATACCTTTGACTGATTGTGTTGAGGCTTGATGTCACACTCTATTTACCTATATCAGCCTCAAACCACAATTTATGGAGTTGAACAGGTTCCAAAACATTTTTCTTTTGTCCACACCCAGGCTGGATTCAAATCCCACTTGTGGCACTTTTGAGCTTTGTGAAATTGGTCAGCTTTTCCATTATCTAACATTTCTAAATCTTAGTTTCCTCAGTAGTAAAATTGGAGGAAATGGGAATATTGTGAGGATTAAATAAAATAACCACTATTACAGTTCTTCTGAGTGTTGTGCCAGAGTGCAAAAATATTCCTTTATCTTTTTTAACTATTGGTGACGATAAATTTTCCATAAGTAACAGAAACCAATAGGAGGCATTCTTTAAAATATGAAGCATATCTTAAATTATGCCTCAGTAACCAATTCTCTAAGTGCAGAAAATCTGCACACAGTCTGTATACCAGTGTGACTCCAATGTGGAAAAGAGCATAGAAATCCTCTGTACTGAAAAATAGTTTTTATTAGAACACTTGATGCAAGTAATCAGTTTGTTTTAATTTATGAGTGATCACTAAATGGTTTAATGGGCTAGCACATAACGAATAAATAATAGGAAACCTTAAAAACCAGTGCACTTAGTGGCCCAGATGTTCATCAGCTGTTTAGAAGCATTCACACCTGTGGCTTGGTATTAAAAAGCAAAGAACATTTCATATAGCTTTGTTTCCTTTCAGAAATATATTTTTTAAATCTTAAAAAGCAAAAGTATAAAAAATCAGAAAAGGTTTATGGTTAGGTTTTATACTTTTTGATATTCTTTGGGTCAGATATTTAAACCTTTGACTCTTTATATATATATGAAAAAAGGACTCATTTTCTAAACGAGTTCCTGTCATTGAATGAAATTGGAAGTATAAGTAGATCCCTCAATTCTATATAACAAGTATATTAATTATGTATTTATTTTAATTTAACTTACATTAAAAGCATATATTATGGTTCTTACTATATTCCAGGCATTATTTTAAGTGCTTTATAAGGATGAACTCATTTAATTGTCAAAATAACCCTATGAGGTAGATATAATTAACATCATCTCCATTGAACAGATGAGGAAAGTACAGCAACAATAAATTAAGAAAATTGCCCAAAGTCACGTAACTAGTAAACGGGGTAGCAAGGATTCGAACCTAGGCAATCTGGTTTTGAGTCCCTGCTCTTGGTACACTACCTTCCAATCACCCACCATATGTTCAACACTGGGCTGCATGATACATAAGTGACCCTGCCTTCATGGAATTTACAACCTTACTGGGATTAAGAATGCTACAGGAATTCATTAAGTGGCAAGTGCCAATATTTATGGTGTATAGACAGAGGCCACAAAGTGTAGAACCACAGATCAAATATGGCTTGTGGATATGCTTTATTTGGCTCATGTAATATTTTGAAATTTTTGAGCTAATAGTTTAAAATGGAAATTTTTGTATTAATATTCCAGATTTTCAGCTGTTAAAAAAAAAAACCACTTAGTTTAGAAGCATTGTGCCCAAATTCCTTCATCAACAATCAGATGGCACTAAATTCTCTTCTGTTTGCTTCAGTACCTGGCAGACATTCACATAAGACATTCACACATGTGCATTTTTATCAGATGCACATCACTCACTTATGTTACTTGCTTAGCCCCTAAGTTGAGAATGTCCAAAGAAAGGGGTGTGGAGAGCCCTGGAATATTTGTGGAATCCCCAGGAAACAAAATGTTATTTGCTCTGAATTTCAAAAGAGGAGGCCAGGTGGTGGTAACAAGACTGTGGTGAGCCATCTGATTCCTTCTGGTACCCTAGAACGTATCCAAACCAAATATCTCCTCTAAACTCAACCAAATGTTGAGTTGACATTACAGTTTCTAACAGTAATTTTTGTGGTGAATACCGTTTGACTAGAATCAAAATATTCTTGCTGGAGTAGTGAATATTGTTTATTCATTGAGCATTATTAATCTCACTTCTCTGAACCAGAAAGAAAGCTCCTTCTAAAATACACACCACAGCAGATCTAAATAGACATTTCTCCAAAGAAGACATAGAGACAGCCAACAGGCAGAGGAAAAAATGCTCAACATCACTAATTATTAGAGAAAGGCAAATCAAAACTACAACGAGGTATCACCTCGTTGTACGCACACATACACACACACACACATACACACATATATGTGCAATAGAATATTACTCAACCATGAAAAAGAATAAAATAATGCCATTTGCAGCAATATGGATGGACTTAGAGGTATCATACTAAGTGAAGGAAGTCAGACAGAGAAAGACAAATATCATATGGTATTGTTTATATGTGGAATCACAAAAATGATACAAATGAGCTTATTTACAAAACAGAAATAGTCTCAAAGACATAGAAAAGAAACTTCTGGTAACTAAAGGGGAAGGTGGGAGGAGGGATTAATTAGGAGTTTGGGATTACAATATACACACTACTATATATATAAATAGATAAATAACAAGGACCTACTGTATAGCACAGGGAACTATACTCAGTATCTTGTAATAACCTACATACATAACTGAATCACTTTGCTATACACCTGAAACTAGCACAACATTGTACATCAACTATATTTCAACAAAAATTTAAAAAATACATACTACGGGAAGACAGGGATCCATTTGTTCTGATCAGTGTTTTGCTTCTAGAATGTAATACTGTACCTGGAATATTGTAAGAAATCTATAACATGAGAAAGAGAGAGAGAGAGAGAAACCATGACATCTGATGGATCGCTTCCCTCAGAGCCTTCTCCCTCACTGCTGAACGTGAGTAATAATAGCTGCTGACCACATCCAAGAATAGTACAAGAATTTAGTGGGAATTGTAAGACTATAAACTCCGTCCTTGTTTAGTAAAGGTCAAAAAAAAATTTTTTTTAGCTATGTAGGAACATCTTAATAAAATATATGAATAGAGACTAGAAAGAAACAGAGAAATAAAAATAGCTTTGTTATATTGGTGGAGATATAAGAATTTTTTCTTTTCAATATTTTATAATGTATTCCTTTAATAAGATGCTTTTTTCTCTTCTTTTTGTTTTTCCTCCTCGAGTAATTAATGCTTATGACAAAAAGTTTAGGGAATAAAGAATTGTGGAAAAGAAGAAGTAAAAATTCTCAAATTCAGTTTTCACTCACATTAACGTACATATATTTCTCCATATTATAGGATGATGAATCCAGATCCCAGTTTGAGACAGTTATGGGATTATTGAAGATTCCAATGTTGATTCCTTATTTGTATATGTATAGCTGATTCACTTTGTTATAAAGCAGAAACTAACACACCATTGTAAAGCAATTATACTCCAACAAAGATGTTTAAAAAAAAAAAAAAACATGGTAGTTGAAGTCATTGTATGATATCAGCCAGAAAGAGAGAATGGACTGAGAAAAGGTCAAATTTGCAACTTGTTTTAAGAATCAGGCAGAGCCATGATTTCTCAAGTTGTGGTCCCTAGGTTGCCCACATCCAAATGGAGCACTTGCTAGAAATGTAGACTCCCATGGCCCACCCCAGATCTAATGGCACACAGGAACTGTCATTTATGCATGCCAGGTAAGTTCTTAACCCACTAAACTTTGCACACCAAATGTTCATAGAACCACTATTCAGTGGTGAAGAGGATTTAGCAGCCTATGTTTTGAACCTAGAATCACAAGATTCACATAATCCAATTCAAATTTATTTGAGGTGGAAATTATATAATGGGTTTTGAATAGATGTTAGATCAATCTGACACTTCCTGATTAAGCTGTTTTTACCTGGCTAGTGAGTGCTTTGTTTTACCGGCTTATGTGTTACCATGTATCTGCTCAAGTGTCATTAACATACTTCAGACTCAGGACTAGTGAATTGGTTGCTTTATTTATTCATTTGTTATTTCCATTAGTTTTATTTAACTAGGAAGCACACTTTACTACACAAGTTGCAAATTTGTGTTTTGTTTGGCTGATGTTAGTGGCTTAAAATAGTTCGGCCACAGACTCCATCACTTCCCATTATATTTCAGCAGGCTCTTTCACATACTTAGGCATAACTCTACTCAACATGGCATCCTAAATCCAACCTCCACTACTACCAGCCTAGCCCAAGCCATTATTATGTCTCACCTAAATTACTGCTATAATCTAGTTACCGGTCTCTCTGTTTCCCTCTTGCCACCTTAACTCTATATTCTTCATGCAAAGGTCAGGTGATCCTGTAAAAACAGTTCATCAGCCTCTTATAACTTCCCATCTCACTGGAATAAAACCCAATATTCTTACCACAGGATTCATTAATGTTCTTCCCTTACTGGACATGTGGTAGAACTGTGCTTCCTTCCCACCAGTGTCTCTTCTTCCTACCTGCACCATCATTGAATGTTGACTAGATCTGGCCACTGTGTTACTTCCACTCTGGGACATTAATTGCTAATAGGAGACCCTTCAGAGCTCTTTTTCCCCCTGCCACTATGACCAGCAGTGTTCCTGATAGTGGCTGCTCCGTCCTCCTGGTTCTCAGGATGAGGCTGACACGCTGCAGAGCCTCCAACCTACCTGGGGTAGACATGATGTGAGCAAGAAAGTTGTCTTCAGCCCAGAGATTTGGGGATTGTTTGTTACCACAGCATGATCTTGCATAACCTGACTGTTATTCTGACCTTCATCTGGATCTAACTAGCACCTACCTCTCTGACCTTTTCCCCCACCTCTTTTTCCCATTCTTACTCTCGTCTGCTATACTTGTTGTCCTATAGCACACCAGCTTTATTCCCAACTCAGGGTCTTTGCACTGTGTAAAATGCTTTATGGCTACATCTTTACATCCTCCTCACTTCATCCAGATCTTTGGGCAAATGTCTCCTAATTAGGGAGAATGTCGCTGATTATACGTCTAAAAGAGTATCTCTTATTACCCTTTCTATTCTTACCCTTTTCATTTTTCTCTGTACATTAAACAATGTTTCCATATCATTGTCCTTTCTGTCTCTAAAGCTAAAATGTAAACTCCTTGAGGGCAGAGACATTATTTTGTTCACAGATGTTTTCCCAGCACCTTGAGCTGTGCCTGGAGTAGAGTAGGTGATTGCTAAACATTAATATTTGTTGAATGAATTAATTTATTTGGGCATATCTCCTAGCCATCAGTTTTCTGCTCTAAAAGTATAAATTAACAGGTCCTTCAACGTACTCTGTAAGGTTATGTTATACTTTTAAAAGTATACAGCATAATGTGTTTAATTTTCTCATCACAATGACAGGTTAATTTACTTAATTATTCCTGTCCAAAGTGTTAAGGAACATCCTAACAAGTGATGCATTTGGGATCAGTGGGCTTGGCTTTCTTGGTTACTTTGGTATTTTACAGCTTCAGTCTTGTTTCTCGTGTTGAAATAATTTCAGGAGGAACTAGCATTCACTGGAAATCTGCAAGGGAAGTTGAAATCCTTCATTCTCCTCAAAGGAGGACCTGTTTATCACTTACCTTGAAGGCACCGACAGAGTTTTGCTTTGTCATACAAAGTTTATTGATTCTTTTGTAGCAGCCTTGTTTGAAAATTAATTTGGAATTTAAGCCATGACCTCTTTGAGAAATAGTGAACATTTAATTTTTTTATGCTGAGCCTTCTGAACGTTTAGTAATGGGGTATGAGTCACACTGAAATAGAAGCTTCATTTTCCACTCTGAATTTTACACAATATGATTTTACCTATAAAAGACAGCACATCTCAGTAAACTCAGGAAATATAAATTTATAATTTCCCCCTTCTTAGAGTTGGCCATACAATACAATTACCATAAGAAGATTGCTTTAAACATGCAATTATAAATATGGCATGATTCTATAAATTATCTGTAATTTATTTATAAATCTTCTGCAAGGGCTAATGTTTAACACATGCACATATTTTTTTTATATTCTCTTTCCCTTCAGTTCTGTCATATCATTAGATAAATATACTTAATGAGGGTTTATTATGGAAATAAAATAATCTAAACAGTATTGTATGGTCTACTGTATTATGAAAGAGTTATTTTTAAAGTCTATTAAGGTTCCTGCTTGGGCTTGTCCAAGTTCATGTGAGTGACGAACGATAACCTAGAAGAAAATTCCTATTTTGATTATTCAGTCAAATACATTCTCCTGTATTAGTCAGTCAAATCAGTTCTTTTCTCTTTCTGCTACTCCTTGTCCATAAGTTACAGTCAGATAAAACTGTAAGTCGAGAGAATAATTTCTTCTTCACGACACTGTCAGAGGTATTAAAAAAAGACCAGGTTGTGAGTCAACTTTTTCATGCACTAAAAAAGCAGAAAAAAAAAACTATTTCTTCTACAAAAAAAAAAAATGTTCTAATGTCTAAGCATCAGTTTTTTAAAAAAAGAAACATGTTAGAATTTGTAGCTAGATTTTGCAAGTTGTGTATATCACAGGCAAATTTGATATGGCATTGTAGTCAAAGCGGTATGTTTTAACCTTACTGATAATGGGGTGCTTCAGTTTTCATTCCTAAAATGGGATTCCCCCAATAAATGAGGCAGAGGACCATTTATGACATTTCTGAATCACAGAAAGGGCTTACATGCCCAATTGCAATCTATTTTACATACCTTACCTACCCTAGTATGCTTTCCAAATAAAACAAAAATCAAACTAACCCCATGACTTGAGTTCTGGGATCTTATCCTAATCATCTCTGTATCCTTAGCATCTAAGTGCACCCTTCATCTACCAGCTGTTAATTGCGATACTGTGTACAGAAAGGTATACTAGTGACTTATCGTCAGAAAGGCACGAAAACAAACCTGAAGGAGGACTCGAAGCAATTCTACTGTTTTGTAGAAACCACACACATGTATGTACCTACATATACAAATAGAGATGGTCACTGACAAAGAAGGAACAGGCAATGTTGGAAATGTTTTAGCTTTATAACATAAATGATGGTTATATGTGTTTAATTCACAAGACGTTAGGCATCTAATACAGACAGCATCTGTACAGGTGACTTTTTTTTCCATTACTTTTCACACAGTCTTTTAAGAACAATCTAGAACAATGATCTTCAAGAAAATTCTCTCCTTCCTTTTTAAAAAATCTTTTTTAAAGCAAATGTTGCATTACCTCTCTTGAAATAAAATCTTACTCAAAATTTCAACAACCCCAACATATAAAAAGATAAAAGCACAGGTAGAAGACAACTCTGCTGGTTTCTCACCACATATGGTACCCCCATGGTAGTGCCCAAGGCCATTACAGAGAACTCTAGGGCTCTAGTTAGAAAAGCAGTGACTCAGATACATAGGAAATGGATACTTTTCAACTGTACCCGACAGATGTATCTATATCAATGTTGCATGCACTAAACAGATAAAGATGTAAATACTATATATGTATGTAGATTATAATGTATAAGTTTAATATTTTAAAGTTTAATATGAATATACACATGTCCAGATCTATACAAATCATCATTCTTAAACTGGCTGGTAAGGACACGTAAAAAAGATAGAAACCATAATTTGGTTCCATATTGTGATTGTGTAAAACAGGGGGTGATATATTTTTCCTCTATTGGACATATTTTCAGAATCATGCGTGGGGATTTATATGCATACCCTGTGCCATTTTTAACAGTGCTACAAATAACTAGGATTATGCTCATTAGCAAACATTGCTACTTTTCTGAAGGGGATGCCAGGCAGACATGGCTGAAAGGAAAGTCTTTTTTAGACAGAAGAGACAAACCTGGAAATAGGCATCTATATGTTGGTCCTGTGACTGTTTAATGCAGTGTTTTGTGAGCTAGAGAGAGAGAGAGAGAGAGAGAGAGAGAGAGAGAGAGAGAGAGAAGAGAGAAAGAGAACTGATGCTTTGTATAATATCTTACAAGAACCACAGAGAAATCTGATGTTCATCTTAACCAGACACAGCTATGATTTTGCCATCTAGTTTCTCAGAAATATTCATCATAGCTGAAGAACTTTCCACGCTAAGGGCCACATGTGACAGAAGGAAGGAAGGAGAGAATCAACCAAACGGCTCTTTTTAAAAAAAGTCTTTTATCTCTACCACTAAGTTTGGACAAGTAATTGACATGAAGGAAAGAGAGCTTTGTACAAGTAATTAAAACTTAGTTGTCAAGTTGCCCTTCAATTTTCCTCCATCCCCATCTTACCCCATTTTCTCATGTGTAGCTTGTGTTGTTGTGCTTGTAGTTGTTTTTCTTAAGGATAATTTTTGCCTCTAAATACTGAGAAAGAATTATCAGGTGCTTGAGAATTGGTGTCTCTGTTCATCTCCCCACACGTGACCGCTTTCTGTCTGGTGCTTTGTCATGGTGCCTCCAGAGCAGACTTCCTCTGCTTCCTTTGTTATCCCCGCCTGATAAATAAACAGCACAAAATTACAGAACTTATTATGGTAATCGAGAGAAGGAAACGAACGCTGAGCCTGCCCCCCATCTATTACACTGCCGCTGCAAAGTTGGCTACACCTGTGCTAAACCTCAGATGCTACTGTAACATCAGCCCCTCTCCTGCACCCCCTTTTATTCCCGCAGCCCTCCACCCTCTGTGATGATTGTTTTCTGTCCATCTTGAGCTGGGTGTCAGTTCATTTAGATTTACATCAAGTAGTAAATTAAAATAATCACTCAGCAAACACTCTGAGCTCAGTTTTCCCTTTCAGTCAGGAGTTGTGCGAGCTGCTTGAAGCATTCAAGCAGAAAATATTGCTGTCTAGATATTTGTCCTCTGGGTGATAAAGGAGGCATTGTCTTGGGACCCACTCAGGCCTCGGAGCCGATCGTCGCTGTGCATCACAGCTGTGAAGTGCGCTTTGTTATGTGTCTGAGGACTCGGGTTCAAGACCTTGTTTTTCTTGAAATACCAGACTGATCAGAGCTGCATATGTTCGGGGGAAAGCAGGGGTCGGTGGTTCTCTGTCCACATTTTTACTAGATTATTCTTGGACAGAACTCTGGGAAAATACCCTGCAGCCTAAACCAGCCCAAGAGTTTTGCTTTGTTTGAATTCATTTTCTTTCTTTCTGTTTCTTGCATCGTCTTTCTTTCTTTCTTTCTTTCTTTTTTTTCTCCTTCATATTCTGCATTGTTACAGTGCTAGAAAATGCTGGAGTTTATCTGCATGAGTCAGAAACAAAGGCTTACAGCACTGCTTTGAACCCAGTGCCATAATGTACCAAGTTACAAACCTGTCTCTTTGTGTTATTACAGTACATCTATCTGCTCATTTGGAAATAAAAATGCGGAGTTCAGTCATCTGGGATGAAATATAGAATGGGCTAAAGAGGTTTTTCACCATTTGTAAATGATCAGTGGAATTTGAAACAAGGAGTTGATAGAGGTAAATGAATCAGAATTTTTGCTTGGAATGAGAAATTTTTTTAAAAAAGATAAAAATTATCTTTTGTAACTCTCTAAGCCATTGTGTTTTTATTGCAGATTTTTTGTAGGTATGTTATTGCTAAGAGTGTTTGAAAGAGTAAAATATCTGTTGCTTTAATTAGTGAAAGAAAAACATCAAATGATAAGGAGTGTAGTGGTAGGCAGCTAAATGAAAATTGGAATTTTTAATCAATTCTCTGAATTTTTCCAAATAGTTCCACATGCTTGGCTAATTGACTGTTGTTATCAATTTTCAGCCAGATATTTGGCATTGTGCTGTATTTGTATCTAAGCCAAGGTATCTATAGCAAATGTGATAGTTGATATATTCCTTATGTCTATGTATGGCTAAATATATACCTTCAATTATAAAATTCCCTATTCTCACATGAAAAAGGAAGTACTAAAATAAGTAAAAAAACAATATGAAAGAAATGGGGTAGACACACATATTTACATATACATACATACGTCACAATCGTGACTTCCTTGTGAATGAATTATTTCATATTCTTGAATAAAAATGCATTGCTTTTGGGGGTGTTTTCATTCAGTGGCAGTTGAAGCTGTGGCTCCGCCCCTGTGACCCCACCACAACGTGCTGCAAAGCTCACTCTTTAGATCATACGAATCTTTCCAGTAGGAATGTATCTTCAAGAAACAGAGGTGTCAATGCACTGGCAATGCTAAGCCTTCAGATTGTGCCAAGGCGTGTGGAAATAAATGGAAAGAATCACCAGACAGAGTGTAAAATCACACATCCTTTCCAGTCATACATTATGGTTTGTGATGTTTTGTGTCTGGTAAGTTCCAATTTAGTTCAGAAGTACAGGTTGAAGGAACCAAACCAGAATCTTTGGTTCTGCTTTGCTTGGGCTCCAGAGTTAGCCTTATTTGATGCCCTGTTTTCCCAATGATAGCTGAGTAACCTTGAACAAATTACCTAATCACTGTAGGGGCTCAGTTTCTCCATTTGTACAATGGGAATATTATCTTTATGTACCTCATTTGATTGTTAAAATTATTTAATGAGTAATGCACATTCAGTGCTTAGAACAGTGTCTAGCACATACCTAATTTTCAACAAATATTTCATTAGTGATAGCGATGATGATGATAATAATCCTCATGACAAGTATAAGGCTTAGCCTAAATCCAGGAAATACAACTTGGGTTGGACAGTTTGGTCCTAGTTTTTCTGTGGTTGTTGTATATATACATCAGAATTAGGTTGTCCTGAGTTAGAATCTCGGTTCAGTCATTGACTAACTGTATGCATGGGCAAATTACTTAGCTTCCCTAGGTTTTATTTTCTATGTAATAAGGTAATAACTGTCTCATAGAGCTGTTCTAAATATGAAAATAGGTGCTGCCCATAAGTTGCTTAGAGCAGTACATGACCAAACAGGGCTGCCCCTAAGATATGCAGGACACTAGGTCAAAAAAAAAAAAAAAAACTCTTTCTATATAACCAATTAAAAATTGTACTGCAAAATGCAAGAGCCTATCATTGAAGATTTAGAAAAATGGGTAGAGAAGAAAACATAGGCATTTTTTCTTGTGTAATTGATCTATATGAAAACCCTTCAGTGTCCGAGCACCATTTCTTCCTGTTCAGTTATAGGAAACTTCTCTTCATGTTTTCTTTCTTTAATTTTGTAATTTTAAGATTTACTGTCTCCGACTAAAATCACAACTCCCACAATGAGAAAAAGATAGTAATGCTGTTATTTCTTATAATGTCATGAGTCTTTGGGATCCCTATCTATTGAAATAATATTGATCTTTCTTGCTTCAGCAGTTCTCTTGTACCATTTTTAAATGCTGATTATAACATTCCTTACATCATCTCATCAACCACTGTGCTGCCCACAAATACTGGTTTCCAATCATTATCTCAGAAGTTGTTTCTGTGCTTCCTTGATGACAACCACGGATGTAAGTCTTGCCTAGAGTATGCAAGAAGATGTGAAGAATAACTTGTTTCCTGATTATGTTAGGTTTACAGTTCAGAAGTCTGTAGTGCACACATAGAGCAACACATCATCCGACCAAGTTTTCTCTTGAACTCATTAGGCTGTGGTCATTGCATTCCTTGAATGTGATCTCTTTCAATGTTGCCTGCCTTCCACACACCTCCACCAGCAGGGAGGGTAAAAAACGGACAAGAGATTGAGAAAGAATGGTCCATTTGCATAAGAAATGTCTGTCCTTGGATTAGCCTGGCTTAAACCTACCTGGGTGATTTGACATGATGTGAACATATCAATTAATCAATTAATCAAAACATGAATGAGAAGGACCTATTGACATTATGGAGCAATGATCTTGGAAGTCTTCAGAGGAGATAGTTGTGACCACCTGGAATAGTGACTGGCACATGGCACAGAGCCTGTAGAAGGGATGGGCTGATTTATCTGAATGCCATCAGCAGTGGCACACTGGAAAAATGACATCTGTACCCCCATCACCCTCAGCTACTGCAGGCTGAAGGTGGTACTGTGGTTGGTTGGAACATAGATGGATGAGATTTAACACATTGGTTACATACATGGCTCAAGCCAAAGATTGGCAGAGGACTGTTGGTAGCCTAAACTCCTCCTGTGTCTGACTTTAGAGTCATACCATTCTGACACGACACTCCAAAAGAAATACTGTACTGATGAGCAGGAGAAATCCATTCACCAGTCCACCCTCCTGGCAGTGGCTGGCCATGTGGTCCCAGGGCAGACCAGAATGACCCCAGAACTTCTGGGGCATCCAGTTGACCCCATGATTACAGAGGATGTCATAGCACTTGCAAAGGGGAAAAACAGGTCAGGACTCAAAAGGATCCTGATCTGGGCTCAGGTAGACCTACTGAAATGGCTAGAGAGAGACTAACAAAAATTTGAAGAAGTCACTTTGTGGCTGGAATGGGAGTTTCTTGTTGGGTACGAAAGGAGAAGGAGCGGGGAAAATGGGTATCGGAAGCAGAGGCGACAGCCCTAGCAAAAGAAAGAGACAGAAATATGAATGGCCTAGTTGTTGAAAGAATTGCAGGGAGTAAGGTATGGGCTTGTGCAGGGGCTGTTGGGGGCACTGAAGGAGATGCAGACAGAGACTAGAGGTCAACCTGAAATGTTAGGTTGAGGCCAAGTTTTGAGGAGTTTTGAGTACAAATTATATCTCTATACATTTTAGGGACCTTTTTAATGCTAGGATCTGGGCCTTGGAGACACTATTCCAAGTTTGGAAGAAGTAGGGTGGATTGTTGAAAGATTGTCAAGCAGTGGAGTGATCTGTGTTTCCTAAATAATCCTCTGGTAGAACTTTAGGGGTTAGATAACAGTGGGGGAGGCCATAGAGAAGAAGGTGAATTAAGGAGCTATGTACTTACTTCAGGGAAGAGATGAAGAGCACCTCAATTAGGAGAGCAGAATCAGAACGGAGAGGAGAGCACAACCCAAGATTCTTATAGAGTTAAGCTCAGCAGACTTTGAGGGCTAACCAGATGGAGGCTGGAGGAATAGACTGGCCATTTGGTGTTACAACAACTAAGAGATTTATTCACCCAGTCCATGACATTTTGTTGAGTGTGTGTCCCCCAAGTGCCTAGCCCTGTGCAAGAAGTACAGGAGGAGGAGCAAGTCTGGTGGTGATGGGCTTTCAGAGGGTAAGAATCATCTGTATGTTACATATGCAGACTGCCAGGCCTCTCTTAGTAAGTAAGGGTTCTAGAGCCAAGGGATCTGTATTTTTAACAATTACCCTAGGTAACACTTTTCATCAGGAAAATTTGGGAAATACTGTATGAAATAATACATTTGATTCTGGATAGGAGGAGATGACCTATAGAGAGAGAAATTACATGAATGCATATACAGGGGATTCTACTACATTTACAGGGGCATCAGAGGCAGAAGATGTTAAGAGGAGGCTTGCTAAGCTACGCTATGGGGAAAAAACAAACAAACAGAAGCTAAAACAATAAGAAAGAAACTATCCAGAGAACACCTCTCTCTGGATCAGAGAAATAGAACTGGAAAACTCTGCAAATAGAAATGTCTCCTTTGCTGACTGAAAGATTTGCTCAGCCTCCCATCCAAATCCAGATTCAGGCTTTAGCATTGATTATGGTGATTGATATTGCAATTCGTCATTTTTTAGTGGAGTCCTCGCCTTGAAGCCCACACTATGCTTATTATCCACTGGAAAGCCAATACCAAAGACAGCAAATGACCTTCTGGTTGGAGGGTGGAAAAGCGAGAGACCAGAGTGTTTTATGTTTACT
This sequence comes from Mesoplodon densirostris, assembly GCF_025265405.1. Lineage (NCBI taxonomy): Eukaryota > Metazoa > Chordata > Mammalia > Artiodactyla > Ziphiidae > Mesoplodon > Mesoplodon densirostris. Next base: position 49,906,306 of record NC_082674.1, read on the forward strand.
GCAATGCCCTTCGTCTTCATCAGAACTGTGAAGCAGGTGGAATTTGGTTTTGGTGCACTCCTTAACCGTGATGCTTGTGTTATCCGTGCAATCCCCCACCGCTATGAAACACAGCATACACACACTGCCCCACGTAGGCTAGAACCCCATGTACCTGAATGGTTCCTGGTTTCTATATCTAAGATCTATGAATAGCTTTCTCCCAGAGCCCCGTTTATCTTTTCTCTCCCAAAGGCAACGCTGTTTTAATCTGACTACTGGATTTCTGTCAAAGTTTTAGTGCGTTGTAGTGGCTTAGTGTGTTATCTGACCCAGGTAATGAACACTTTAATAGAAGACTTTTGCAGAGAGTGTCTTAAACTAAAAGGATGACTTTAATGATGAAATTTCAGGTAAGAAGAGATATTTTGTTTAGATGGAGAGAAACTAATTAACCAGGACAAGCCGAGGATGAATACAATTTAGGGAACTGTTCTTTTTATAATTAAAATTAACAATTTTAATTATAAATTCCAGATATCAATTCAGGCAATAACAACCCCTTTATGAACAATTTAGGACATTTAAATGAGGTAACATATATAAAGCCCAGCTGTAGGACTTGGAATTCAATAAATATAATTTTTTCCTAACACCCTTATCTCCATCTGGGTGGCTGTGTGTTGCCCTGTGATCACTTGCTGCGTATTTTTTCCAGCTTATACAGCTAATAATTCTGTTTAATTCCGAAGAGGAAAGGGTGTCAAGAAGGAACTGAGTGTCAAGCCTTAGAGCTGGGGAGATTATATATATATATATATATATATATATATATATATATTTAATATTGGCAAACAGTCCTATAAAGAAGGTATAAAAATTCAGTCAAAGCAGTTGCTGTATGGTATAATTATGATGGTATGATGGGGATTCTGGAACAGTCATCTCTGGAGGAATGCTGCACTGTTCCTGTGATAATTAAGCAACTTAGTGCAAGAAAGGCTTAGAAACAATAAGCTTAGCTTGACTTGCATTTTGATATCTAGAGAACCTTAAAAATTGTGAATTTTTCACCTCTCTGGCACCCTATTTTGCCATACTCTGCGTGAAATATATGATGAAGAAAATGCTCAAGTTGTAGAGCAGGGATACTATGATATCTCTGTGGTTGCTCCGATGCCTCTTTCCCTCTTTAACTTTCTGTTCCTCAGGAGTGTTCAGAATAGTGGAGGGTTGCCAAAGAACCGTGTTCTGGTAGAAGAAAGTTAAGCTACCACGCTTTCCTATTCAATATTGACTCAAAGTGAATGCATATTCTCTGCATTGGAAATGCTGTCAACAGTGTTCTGGCCGTTTGTAGGTACTCAAATCACTAACCTTGCCAAAGAATAAGTTTGTGAACCTCCTTTCAGAGGTTCTGTCTCTGGTATTTCAGAAGCATTCAATTATAATTCTGATGCTTCCTTTTATGTGGCAGTCATGGGTTGTCAGCAAGGATAGAATTAAGAGAGGCACGTGAAGTGTGCTACGGCGCCTCATGCCTAAGGATTTCTATTTCTTTTGTTCATGGTGACAAATGACAGCCTTAAAGATATTTGTCCTGATTCCTCACTGTCCCTATGCAGGTAAAAACTTCCACTGAAGTCAAACAAGCTTCACTGAAGTTAATGGGAAGTAATGCCCTTGAAGGGAAGGGAGAACTAGGGTGATTAATTTTAATTAGCCAAACATAAACAAGCATGTGTCTACAAGTAGTGACAGGAAAGTGGTGTTTGTAACTGTTAACTTAGCTTTAGGGGTCTAGGTAAGGCGATTTTCTAAAGAATCGGATAGAACTATTTCAACCCAGAAATGTAAGAATATCCCTAAAGAATAAAATCCATTCTCCAGTAGGTATGTATCTGAGATATTCCCCCAAAACATTAATTCAACAAAAAGCTACTAATATATGACCACATGCCAAACACTTTCCGGGCCTTGGGGATAGAAAGGTGAGTACCACCAGCTACCCATGTGGAGCTAACATTCAGTCTGTGGAAACAGCTCAGCGAACAGTTTTGTTACAAGTTATTAATTTGTGTCTCCATCGTTCATTTATTCATTTATTTATTCAAGAAATATTTAGTAAATGCCTTCTAAATTTTTTTGCACTGTTCCTATAACAGGAATGTGCAAAGTACTATCGGAATCCAGTGGAATAAGAATTTGATTCAGCATGGAAGGCTGAGTTACAATCATGGAAGTCTTCTCAGAGAGAGTGTCATTTGAGCTCAGTTTCACAAGAATAATGTTTAGTTAGGCAAAGAAGAGAAAAACATAGGACATGGAAGCTATATAAGGAGAGGTATGGAAGCACATAAACTCAGGGTATGTTCAGAAAAAATAGGAACTTCACCAGGGCTCTGATGTGCGGTCAGCAAACTACAGCCCACTAGCCAAATCTGGATCACCATATATATTTGTACAGGCCATGAGTTAAGAATGTTTTTAAATTTTTAAATGGTTGAAAAAATCAAAAGAAGACTATTTTGTTACATGTGAAAATTATGTGAAATTCAAATTTCAGTTTCTGGGAATGAAGTTTTATTGGAAAACAATAACACACATTCATTTCATGTTGTCTGTGGCTGCCTTGGCTCCACCCAGCAAAGTGAAATGGTAGCTACAAGACTGTATGACCCATACAGCCTAAAATATTTACTGTCTCACTCTTTGTGGACAAAGCCTACCAACACCCACTCTAGTATATAAGATGCTGATAGATTGAGACCAAATTGTGGTGAAATTTAAATAGTATTTGAAAGAATATGAACTTCATCTTCTGGGAACTGGTGAATACAAAAGCTTAGGGGTTTATTTTTATGTTGTAAAAATAACATTTTGATGAATTTAGCATTCATTAAGTTGACAGAAACTTCCATTCACACATAAGTGCCACATGATCACACAAGCATGATCAGGACACCTAACAAATCTCTACAGTTCCTAAAGATAATTAAGAGGTAGTTCAGATGTGTCAAGGGTTATAGGTCAAAGAGGAAAAAAAAAAAGATTTTTATGTTTATAAAGTCCCCAAAGTGACTATTTGGCAGAGACAGTTTCCTGTGGAAGGAAGTCAGGAATGCACCTAATTTATGGTATAATGACTAAAGACTGAAAATAGAGTGTCATTTGATTTAAGCTATTGTTTCCAATATTTTAGAACAAAAAGAATACCTACTTTAATGTCAAAAAGTCGCAGGCCATTTTTCATGACAACAGTTTATACATATAAAAAATGCATAATGAAATCATATATTTTACACTTTAAATTTATTTAAATAAACTTATTTATGAAACAGAAATAGACTCATAGACGTAGAAAACAAACTTACAGTTACCAAAGGGGAAAGGGGGTGAGGGATAAATTAGGAGTTTAGGATTAACATATATGCACTACTATATATAAAACAGATAACCAAAACAGGGACCTACTGTATAACATAGGGAACTCTACTCAATATTTTATAATAATCTATAAGGGAAAAGAAACTGGAAAAGAATGTAGATATAGATATAGATATAGATAACTGAGTCACTTTGCTATACACCTGAAACTAACACAACATTGTAAATCAACTATACTTCAGTTGAAAACAATTTAAGCTGCATTGGTAGACACAAAAATAGTAGTACAAACTTATGTAAACTTTATTCAATCTTTTGAATACTATTGGGTATATGTGGTTTCAGGGATCTCAAAAAACTATGGGGATTTAAATGTTTATGGTAAAAAGGCAAGGAGTCAACTGATGTGTATAATTTCATAGAATAATCTTGACTGAACTGCTTAATAAATTAACTGCTTTACATTATGCTTGTGAGATTTCCTATAGTTGTCACATTAAAAAAAAAGCCAAAGAAAATGTTTGGTTAAAAAAATTATCAAAAACAAACAATCTGGTTAACCACATACTATGTAACTTAAACCTGATTAGCCAATTCCCTCCAACAGCTAATCCCTTCAACAGTTAATCGATTTGTCCTCAAAAAACCAGAAAATTTAGGCTAAAAATTCACCCATACCACCCCCTCTATTTGGGTTCTAGTTCTAACCTCTTCACTTACTTTTTTTATCTAGATAAATTCGAAAATTGGCTTAGAGGTCACTTGCAGAACAGACCTCATAATACTAATCTTTTGCAATTCAATCAAAAGTAGATAGCTTATTCCAAACAGTTTAGGAGATACCTGGAAAATGAAGGATGAAATAAATCTTGGCAGTAGACTGATAAATTGATGATATGGTCAAAGTTAATCACGCCAAAGGAGTCTTCAACCACAGAATTAAAAAACAACCACTGCAAATACAATACTCTGGCTTTCTCTTCAGCAAACTCAGCTGAATCCAGCTTAAAACTGCATTCAGTGAATCCTCTAACATTTTGACTGAGGGGTGATGTGGAGGTCAGCTTTGAGGTCAACAATAGGGCAATGTGATGAAACTTCCATTTCATTGTCAATCATGCATTTGAATGAAGTTCTTTTTTATAGACAGAGTAAGAGGAAAGGCCAGTAAGGATACCCTCCCTTGTCAATTACTGCATGTTTTATGTCTTGAGTCACTGGCCCTAGAACCTGAAGAACTCTTTCTGTCTATTTGTTTGTTAAGAATTGACCCAAGATTCTTACTTTAACCCCAGAATATGTAGTAAACTTCAGGGTTACTATTTTTGTTGTAGTTATGATTACTACTCCCAATGTCATTCTGTTTACGTAATGCTTTTGACATTTTTATTACTATCACCTCTAATCTCATTTGATTTTCTACAATAGTCTTGTATCAGTATTTCCACTTGACACATGAAAAACATACTTGGTCATTTATTTTAAAAACTGCAAGTCAGACATTTTGTCTATTTTAATACAGGAAATTTCTGAGAGTTCAAGAAAACCCAACTATTCTTCTTAATTATATCTCCCCCACTATACATCCTATAGCCAAATCAGTTAGGTCATGCTTCTATCTGATCACCATACTCCCAGCTGAATATTATGGCAAAGATGGATTCATAACAGTTTGGTTGGTTAATAGCCAATTTAGCCCAGAGAAATTAATATAGTTTATAGCTAGTCAAATGAATTACAGATAACACGGGGCTAGGAACATGAACCAAACACATCAAATTAGAAATTCAATAAATATCCATTAGGGTCTTTTTATGGATGAGGCATTGTGTTAGGCCCTGAAAGATTGATAATAAATAAGATAGTGCTTTTATCTTCAAGATGTTTTAGAAACTCATTGAAAGGAATTATTAATTTATTGAAGCTCATGTAGAACTTTTTCACTGAAACTCCATTCTAATGTAAGCATTTTCAGGAAAAATAAAAGTAAAAGAGGGGACTTCCCTGGTGGTCCAGTGGCTAAGACTCCACACTCCCAATGCAGGGGGCCTGGGTTCGATCCCTGGTCAGGGAACTAGATCTCACATACCACAACTAAAGATCCCACACACAGCAACAAAGATCCCTCGTGCTGCAACTAAGACCCTCCCAGCGCAGCCAAATAAATAAATAAATATTAGAAAAAGAAAAGGAAAAGAGATTACTACATTCAAAGTTGAACGGAGTCTACGTAATTCCTATGATAAGTATGTAGTTATAATATTCTCTAAGTTAAACCTTAACTGAACAATTTACATGCCAACAAAGGACCCAGGACTTGATCATAAAAGATTCAGGGACCCCCATAAAGAGGTTTAAATGTAATTTGCATAAAAAATTCAATTCAAGACAATATTGTGGAATGAGAACTAGTTTTTCAAACAGAATACTTGGATCTAATCCTGTCCTTGCCATGAACTACTTCGATCTTTTGATCTTGACGAAGTTACTTAACCAGTTATCTTTAAAATGGTGGTGGAGTTGGGATAGATATTGAACTAAGACTTCTTTCACCTTAAACCTTCATTACTTTAAAAGTATATTGAATTACTAACAGTAAGTCATCTACCAGATCTATATATACACTAGTCCCACCCATGGTAAATGACAGCCCCACTAGCCACTTTCCACTGTAGGAGGCAAAGAGCATGAAACTTTCCTAGAACTATGGCTTGGTTTCTGTAGGCTTGCTGAGAGTTCTTTTATATTCTGGTAATAGGTATGAGTGACTGGTTTTCATTATCACATAGATTAGAATAGATGATACTAGAAATGCTGAAAACCATAGCAGGGTGGAGGAATGTAGAGAAATGAAGACACTTACAGAAAGGCTTTATTTTTTAACTCATAATGAGATAATTTTAGCCACTTTACTGGGCCTTTTGCATTAAGCTCCTCAAATCAGAGTAACAAATGCATATGTCCTCATGGAAAATTTCCTGTTCAGAGAAAATCCACTACATTATTTCATTGAAATAGAAATATGAAAATAGATAACTGTTCAATAAATTAGGACACCATCCTAATGAATATTTACTAAAGATTCATAAAGTATTGCATCAGTTTCTAAGAAGACTAATAGGGATTTTCACTTTGCTCAGCTTAGTTCTTGTTAGAAGCAAATGGTAGTGGAATATCAGCAAGAGCTCTAACCCTTGGAGCTGGAAGGAGTCTTTATATCAATTGCTTTTAAACGGAGTTAGGCGTGCCCATCCAGAGGAACCAAGGTGAAGGATTTGTGTGGATTGACTGTTGGGGAGCTGACTGATAATTCCTACTGTGATACACTTCAATGCCAGCCCACAACAAGAAGCTGGGATTGGACTGAGAGCCAGTGTAAGCTCTAAATGGAGTTTTACTGTGAAACAAAACACCTGTCTTTCATCCCAAGCTAAATTGACAAGTAATAATTTAGTTGTCTAAACTGAGAGCTTTCAGGATTCCAAACTGCATAATGTCAAAAGACAATGTATGAAGTTGCATTTGGAAGGTTCAAAGGTAGAATGCCATGTAGGCAAACATATAAAATGACTGGTCTTTTCCCCTCTCTGTCTAGTTCTTTCCTCTGTTCTCTCTCCTTTCCTTTGCTACTTTTTCTATTTTTCTATGTGTGTTGGGGACGGGGGGATGAGAGAGGTGGGGTAGGGTGGAAAGGTTGTAGCTAACTATAGAAATTGGATGGATGTGGAACAAAGGAAATCCTAAATCTAAAAAAAACATTTCCCTTTCTTGTGCTTTCCACTGGGTCAGCATTTCCAATGATCAGCTGAACTAATCAGATATTAAAGGGCAGAAAAGAAATAAAAAGTATTTGGGCCCTTCAAAAAAAAAAGAATATTTGGATGAGATTACTAAATTCCTACACAGCTCCCTACATAAATGCAAAACAATATAGCCTGGATTTTGTAGTAACTTTTTCCATACAAATTATTCTGATTTCTCTATCTTCTACTTCAGTTGTATTTGTTAAAATCTGAGTACCTGGCATCAGAGCATCCACATTTAGACCCCTACACTTGAATAAATTTCACACTTCTCCCACAAACATTTTAGGATAAGTAGCAAAAATAACTATGGCCTTTGTTTCCTACAAACTAAGACCACATATACACAAACCCTGAGCATTTCTTTTTCTTTTGTTTTGCAGATTCACATGCTATCTCTTCTTCTGTTCTCTTTTCCAGAAGAGCAAATTAAAGAATCAGGGTCAGTTAGCAAAAGGTAGCAGATGCTGCAAAAGTAGCCAGTTAGTTCTGCAGAAATATCTGATTGGACTCTGCCATCTGTCAATTAACATTTCTGTGTTTTGTTGATGAAGTGGTATTTACTTTTCTGGATTGCCATTGGCTGAGATGTTTAGTGTAATGAATGCTGAACTGAGCCTAGATAATTTTTTAAATCATAGCTTGGGGCTTAACAGCCCTTTAAATGAATTGTATAAACAAGATAGCTGTTAATTCTCAATCAATGTATCATTAATCATCAAATAGTATTTAAAAATAGGAACTGTCCTTAAAAAGCTCAGTAAACTCTATTAAAGTTACCAAATTATCCATTCAGGGCTGTGTTCATTCAGAGAGTGTCAAAATTTTAACAGATTTTTATTTGAAAATACATATTTCTGTGAGCTAATAACTGAGACATATATATATATATATATAATTTGTCTTCATAAATTAACATGGCCTCAAGAAATTAGTAACTACTATAGCCTTAAATCTGTAGTCATTAATAAAAATGGAAAATATACCCCACAGTGAGTCCCACGTGTCTTTAGATTGCCAACACCCACTAGCAAGCATTGCACCAAACTCATGTTGGGAGATTTAAGTACGGCAAAATATAGAAATATATGTGTAAGCTATTCTTTCCTGTAACATACATGCAGCAATTTAAAATTTCATCTACAATTGCATAGACGCAACCCTTGGGGAGCAGTCTGGTGATTCTAGCTTACCTCATCTCTTCCACTGGACTACAATTCTGCCTCACATGTTCATGGGATCCTAGAACAGTGTCTGGCATATAGTAAGCAATAAATACTTGTTTTATAAATGAACAAGTGAAGGTAGAGGTTGTAAAGTGATGTCAAGGTAAATGACATTTATTAACTTTCTTTTTCTCAGCATTAAGCTGTATTCTTTGTACCTATTAACTTACATAACCCTTATAAAAATTTTATTAGGTGGGTGGTATTCTCAAATGTAATATTTATTTTTATATCAATTTATATACAAATAAAGATTTAATATTATTTATGCATTAAATTAAATTCATATAATCAATATATATAATGATATTTAATATATTATGACCATATCTTAAGAATTCAGATAATGACAAAAAACTTACAATGACAGCTGTTTTTCTCTCTGAGGTCATTTTCTCCAGGGGAGCAATTCTTCAGTCTCTTTTCTGAGGATATTGTGATGCTTGGATACCATACAAAGGAGTGACAAATTCAGTCTGTGACTTCAAAATGGAAGTAATAGTAAGAAGAATGTTGAAGGATAAATGAGACAACCAGCTGGATTGGGATAGAGAGGACAGTATTCTAAATTAAAGGAGAAGCAAGTACAAGGCTTGGAAGTTGCTGGTACAAAGCAAGAAGTTGCTGGTGTGTTTGTGTAGCTGAGAGCATAATGTGCCAGTGTGTATTTGAGAAGATGGAGAAATATAGGCATCAGGAAGCTGGAAATATAAGCTTAGACTGTAGCATAGAGGACTTAGGGTGCTATGCTGATGAATTTGCATTTTGTCATGTATGTAGAAAGACAAGGAAAAGCTTAAGGAGGCATCAAATCTGTATTTTAGAAAGACCTGGCAACATTATAGAGAATGGATTGGTGAGGAAAGGAAGCAGAGTTAAGCCCACTAGTTCAGAGGCTATTGTGTTCATCCATATAAGAAGCAATGAAGACCTGAATTGCAACTATGTACTTATTGTGGTCACTGTTGATGACCTGCCCAAAAGCCCAACTCTTACTTTTTCATCCATAATGAAATTCCAGTTGTGTTTGTGCATCCACTTCTCAGTGAGGCACCCCCAACCCCAATTCGGGAATAAATCCTGATTAGTCTAAGGCATCTTAGTGGAAAATTCACTTAATTTGCTAGTGATTGGCTAAGGATGTCCTGTGTGACATGATCTGAACAGTGGGATGCAAAGAGAATTTACTAGGAGCTTTTGAAAAATTGTTTTCCTTTTATAAAGAGGAACTGGGCTGGACAGCTCCTTCCACTGGATATTTTCATGCTCAGATGTTATGTTGCAAAACATCTGACCATGTGGGAGAGCAGAAAGAAAGAACCTGGGCTTTTTATGACACTGTTGAACTGCTGAGTTAATTAATTCTTATTCTTCCTATTGTAAGAAATAATAAATTTTCACTTATCCAAATTAGTACAGCACTTACCCTCCTCTTCCTCCTCCTGCTACTGCTGCAAATAATACCATGTGTTTGGGAAGATTACCACATACCAAACACCATCTAAAACAACACCCCTACAAAATAGATTCCATCGTTATCCCCATTCTACAGATGAGGACTTCAGTTCAGTGAGGTTAAGTCCTTTTCTGAAGGTCACACAGCTGTTGAGGTGTAGATCCAGGCAGACTTTGAATCCACATTTATATCCAGACTATAAACTTTTAACCTCAGTATCACATTGCCTCTCAAGGTAATAGTCAAGAATGGCAGGGTGGAATTTTGAAAAATATACCAGAGGTTATACCTATATCCGTAAGCTTAGGGACTTGATATATTGGATCACAACAGACAAGGTATCAAAGATAATTACAAGAATTTTATTTTTTAATTGAGTGACTTGGTGAACACTGTTAAGATGAACTGAGGCTGGGACTACGAACAGAGGTTTAGGGTTAGGAATTAGAAATGAAATGTAGCTGGGTTTGGGACCTGTAAAAAGAATAGTGTTGGAATATGTTCCATAGGCAGTTGGGAATGGGACCAGTATTTTTAGTTACTATTGTCTTGTCTGGGGGAGGGAGGATTAGCAAATGCTTGTGTAAGAAAAGCAATTAATACATAAACCACTTTTGAATATGTGCATAAACCTGCTCTTTCCCCTGCTTCCAACTTCCACCACCTCACTCAGATTGATATATAATCGAACATGAATGTAACAAGGAAAGAGAGAACATAAAATATCTCTGTTGGAGCATGCTTAGTCTTACGCACATGTAGCAATAAATAACTGATGAAATCCTTTATTTCCAGAAGACTCATTGGTTATATTTTTTACCTGTACATTTTCAACTACAAATTCAAAGTCAAATACACATCATAAATATTTTTATTCCTTTACTGGTATTTTCAGTTACCTAGCTAACAATTAGATCATCCCACAGGGTAGTTTTTCAAGTGCTTTGTGTATTTTTTCCCTGAAAGCATTAACAGCAAAGGTCAACAGCCCTATGATGCTTCTGGAATGACAACCAAGTGACAACATATTGCAGTGAGGCTTCTGTTGCCATCCATGTGTTTTAGGTGCATGTGGCAGAAACGTCAGTGAGACAACCAAGCACTATGCTCTTAGACAGGAAAGTGTTTTCTTTCAGTGAGCTAATTTTTTGCAGTAAGAGTCAAATTGAGGGGGAAATAGCTTGTTTTAGCAATGAGATGCTTACCCAAGCCTCAAGGGTGACAGCACAGTGAGAATCAACTACTGATAATAAAATCCAGTCAGCCAGCTGCTTTGCCCATTTATTAATTTATTCCAGTTATTTCTTTAGTCCTGCACTGTTTATTGATTATCTCCAAGGTGCTGGGCACTCTACCTATGCACATGTTTGTTTCCACTGCTAGACTGGGAAGACAGGGAACTTGAAGACAGGGAAAGTCTCTGGGTCAATTTTACATCCTCAAGGCAGAGAAAAGATGGTTCTTTGAGCTGACGTGAACTACACTAGACCCAGATAACAGAAGGATGTCAAAAGCAAACATGGTCCATGGGATTCCAGTCTTGCAAAGTACACAGTCTACATGGAAATGGCACCTTAGTTGAACAACCAGGTGGCTTTGATGAACGTGGCCTTCAATGGTGTTCATAGTTTATTCAGGTAATCAGTAAATAAATGAGATATCCAGCCACTGGTTTGACAGTCATTTCATTCAATGGATTTGTTTTAAATACGGCAGATATCTTTGTGGTAAGAAAGACCTGGATTCAAATCCTGAAGGTGCCACTTTCCAACTGGACATCTGTGGTTCAACCAGCTATTACTTTTAAGCTTTATTTCTTTTAAAATAGTGATGGATATAACAATCACCTAAAGTGATGTTCAAATCAGATAGTGAATGTAAATTGCTAAGCATGGCATGGGGTACAGGGTAGGCACTCAACTAAAGGTGATGTGTGTAATGAGTCCTTTTCGTTGATGCAGTCTAATCTAAACATTGCATATGGAGTATCTGACCAGGGGTTCCTGGTGGCAGCTTACTTTTGTTTTCCTTTTACCTTAGATTGTACTTACAGTTAGATATTACCAGTGGTATGGCTTTTCATCATTGCTTTTCAGCTATTATTCTAAACAGGGAAGTACTCCGAGGCAAAAAGCAGGAAATTATTGATTAGTACAAGTAAATCCTAGGTGATGAGATGCATTTGGTGGATACAACCTTTGCTCTGTTCCACAGCCACAGACAAGACCAGGAGCCCAGTGCCTCAGTTAGGAAGTATTCAACAGCAAATAAACAAACAAGCAAGCAAGAAAACCTGGCAGCAGATTTAGGTAGTCTAAATTTAGTGCAGTGACTCAAAAATGTCATAACGGGCATTGTGTCTCTTTGTGCTCTGTCATCTTCTGTCCATTGGCTTTGGGACTTGTGTCCTATGGTTGTTATTTTATGATCCTAAGATGGCTGCTACGGCTCCAAGCCTTACCTCTGCTTTCCAGACAGAAGACTGGCAAAGGTCTCATCCTTTTGAAGCTTTGTGTTTTATTCCAGGAGTATTGTCCTCCTCAGCAGGCTTCCAACTATATCTTGTAGGACAGAAGTGAGTTAGTTATATGCCCATCTTTAGATCATTTGCTGGCAAAAGTAATGAGATTTCAATGATTAATTTAGATCAAGAAGATAGATAGGGACATATCTAGTTTTCACCCCTTCTCTGAACTCACAGGGATGAAAAACAACAAAACTGGGAACAGAACAGGGCCTTCCACACTCCTAGTACCTTGGGAGAAATTGTATTTGGTTAAAATTAAGGACAATTAGGACATTTACATTACAAACAGGGTGACCTTGGGCAAGGTATGGAGCTCTGAGAGCATTAGTGAAAATGGGGAAAATAAAATCAATCTGAGAGGTTTGAAAGCTTCTGGCCCAGTCCCTGGTTGCTAGTAGCTTCTCAATAAATGTTGGTCTCTCACTGTGAGATGACTGAGTTTACCATAAAACTGTAAAACTCAGCTTCTTCATCAGTAATATGGGCACGATAATAGTGAGTTAATTCTTGCAAAGCAGGCAACGTAGCTTCAAAATGGGCTCAGTGATTGTTGATCAAGATAATGGATGACAATAAAGATGTTGTAGACTGCTTAGTCTATTTGGGTAATGTTCTTTAAGAGTACATATATATATATATATATATACACGTATGTATGTATATACACACACACATATATATATATATATATATATATATATATATATATATATATATATATATACACATAGGCTGAAAATAACTCTTGAAACTCTACTCTAAAAGGGAGATTCCTTTGGGCCTTGAGGGACCCTCTGTCATTGAGAATTTCTTCATTTAAGTTCTAAAGTAGCACCGAAGGTTGGCAGTCCTTAATTTTATTAGCTCTTATCAGCTAACACTTTAAAAAGGATGAGTGAGAAGTGTCTGAGTCTTTTCTATAACTATTTGTTTACTGGTTTGGTAAGGACAGATAGGAAATATCCTTTTTTCTCCCCCTTCCTCTGCCTCTAGATTAAAAAAATTCATTACAGGAATTAAAAATTCATTTACAGGAGCTCCAAGTCTTGCCAAACAGACTCCCCCAAATCCAATTTCTCTCTGATGATTTAAAAAAATTTGTTTCAGTATGTCCAGCAAGACTGGCTTCTGCCTTAGGCTAGACAAGCCCACCCAGGAATGGTCACAGGTTAAGCTCCGGACTGCAAACTCTGCCGAGGGGGAGTTTAGCAAAGAGGGATAAAGGTCTTGGCCTCTTATTCAAGACTCTGAGAATTCCTCTCCTCTCGCTTCCCAGGAAGCTCTGGAGAGTGTTTTGTTTCCTTCCTTTTTCTCCCTTCTCCCTTTCCTCGCCTCCTAACAATTATGGCATGTTTTAAATATTCCAAATGAAAAGACCTTTCTCATTCCTTTCGGGGAGATAGGTTATCTTGCCTTCTTCATGCTTGCTGAAGGATTTCTCTAAGTAAAATCCAAGAATCAGGAGAGATCCCTCAAACTCCTGGACTTCTAAGATAGGAAGAAGAAGAACCAGACCGGGGGAAAAAAAAAAAAAAAAAAAAGGAAAAACGTAGCAAGAAAGTTAAGGTAGTTGGGCTTTCTAATGTCCTAAGTCTCCTTCTTGTTGTCTTGTGTCCCCTATTTTGTTTTCCTCACTCTTCACCCCTCTCCAAGCCTACAACCCACTGGATTTCCAAGTATGTCAGTTTCATCCTAGAGGAACCTCTCTCAAACCCGGTAGTTTTGCTTCCTGGCTGCCCCTACTTTGGTTCAGGTGTGAAGAGAAGCAGGGCAGCAGCCCATAGCACCACCAGCACTCTGCTGTCTCCTGACCCCATGCTGTTAGAAGGCATTGTCCTACAACAGCAGTCAGGAGGTCTCCCGCCCGGGGTCCTTCAGCGGTTCCTCACTGCCTGTACAACTAAAGCCCAGGTCGCTGAGCTCCGCATGTAAGGTATATTATGATATAGATATGGCCCTATTCTGCTTCTCCTATTTTGCTCATATCCTGCTCTTTCTCCATCTGTGACATTGTGGTTTATAAAAAGATGTATATATTTGGTCTTTGTCCCCATTTCTGGCACAGAACTCCTAAGATCCTTGGAATTTCCTAAGTGATAAGAAGAATAAAGTTGTCTTTTGATAATCATAACAAACTCCCTTCCACCACACCTGAGTTTATGTTAATGTCATGACTTCTGGAAGGACCTAAATGAGGGTCCATTGCCAGAGGAGCTAACCACATGATGAGAGGTTTGGAACTTTTAGCTCCACACCCCTGATCTTCAGGGTGGGGAGAGGGGCTGGAGATTGAGTTCAATCACTAATGGCCAATTATTTAATCAATCATGCCTGTGTAATGAAGCCTCCGTAAAAAAACAAAAGATAGGGATTCAGAGAGCTTCCGGGCTGGTGAACATGGAGATGCTGGGAGACTAGGTTGCTTGGAGAGGACATGGAAGCTCCATGTCCCTTTCCTCATACTTGTGCTATGCTTCTCTTCCATCTTGCTACTCCTGAGTTATATCACTTTATAATAAACCGGTAATCTAGTAAGTGAACTGTTTTCCTGAGTTCTGTGTGCCACTCTAACAAATTAATTGACCTCCAAGAGAGGGATGTTGGAACCTCCAGTCTATAGCCAGTTGGTTAGAAGCATAGGTGACAACCTGGACTTGCAATTGGCTTCTGAAGTATGTGTATGCATCGGGAGATGGGAGGCCAGTCGGTAGGTTGTAGTCTTGTAGGACTGAACCCTTAACCTGTGGGATCTGATGCTATTTCCAGGTAGAGAGTATCAGAATTGAGTTAAGTTGTAGGACACCTAGCTGGTGTCACAGAATTGCTTGATGTGAAAACCTCACACATCTGATCTGGTGTCAGAAGTGAGGTAGCCTAGTAGAGGAGTGTGATGATAAAGGAGAGACAGACAGGAGTGTGCTTTTCCCTTATACTATCTTACTCCTGGCTGCAGCCACACTCCTCATCTTTCTTACTTCCTGCCATCTGGGATGGGTCTATGACGGCCCTCTGCCCTAGGCCTAGGCACCCACTTGTTCACTTGTCAGAACCGTGTGGCTCTGTTGGCCTCCTGCTTCCTTCCAGTGCTCACTAACTCAACTGGGGAGTCATTCTGGGCTCCTCTCTTTAATACTCCACATCCAGTCCATTAGGAAACATGTGATTTTCCTTCGAAGTATGTCCAGTATCTGAACTCTTCTCAGTACCTTCACTTGCTTCATCCTGGTCTTAGCCACCATCACTTCTGACTTGGATTACTGCAAAATTTGCCTAACAAGTCTCCCCACTTCCAGGTTTGTCTTCTGTAGTCTGTTTTCAGTACAGCAGCCAGAGCAATCCGTTAAAAATGTCTGTCAGATCGTGTCATGCTCTATTCGTCTCCTACAAGGGCTGTAATGATTCCTTATCCACACTGGGTAAAATCCAGAGATTTCATAGTGGCCTCCTGCTCTCCCTCTCCTCACTCCGTCACCCCAGCCACACTGGCCTCCTTGCTGTTGTTTCAACAGCCTAGACTCCACCCATCCACCTTAGAGCTAGCCTATCATCTGCTTCCTCCCCAACCCCATCCTCATCCCACACATACAACCCAAATCTGCTTTGCTCCCTCCTGCACCTCCTTTCACAGTTTGATCTAAAATCTCCTTCTCAATGAGCCCAGCCTGATGGTCTCATTTAAAATTGCAACTCTGTTCCTGTTCTACATTCCTGGTCCCCTTACCCTACTCTACATGTTCTTATTTCCATAGCACTTATACAACTACTTGTTTATTATGTTTGCTGTTTGTTGCCTCTCTCCTTACCTCCCACCTCTCATGACCCCAACCTTGGGAGACTATAAACTTTTTGAGGTTGGGGATCTCTGCGTGGACCTACTGAAGGATTGTGAGAAGAGAGATGACCTGTTCATTTATTTATCTGCACATTCTTCTATGATGCTTACTACATGCCAACCTTAACTTATTTAACCTAATAGCAAACCCATAAAAAAAGTTCTATTATTATCCCCACCATACAGGTGAGGAAACCAAGGCATGGAGAGGTAAATATTTTGCCAGGACACCTAGCCAGCCAGTGACACAGCCAGGATGCAAACACAGGCAGTCGGGCTCCTGAGTTCTTGCTCTTCTCTGTACTGTACCGTATGGCCACTTATTATGCTATGCCAAAGATATTAATCAATGGATGCTTTCAGACTCAGCTCCAATTCTAAACTGCTAAAGCACCGTCCACTACTCTTTTCTTTTCCAGGAAGAATTAGCTGCTCTGCCTTAGTACTGACTATACTATATTGTAATGCCCCTCCACCTGTAGGCTGTAAGCCCCTGGAGAGTGAGGATCTAGCTTAGAAACTGGTCCACCAGAGGACACCCATCAACATCTGCTGGTCCAAGTGGAGTTGAAAGAGAAAAGAGTCATGAATTGTTGGTAGGGTGAATGTTAAAGACTGTGGAATCCAAAATACTCCAAACGTTAGAATCAGCCATTTGGAAAGACAAGAGTTTTGCTGGTATTAGAGGAACGACCTTTCTTTGGCTGACTGACCATTTTTTAGACAGACATCCTAAACACATTTTTATCATGTGTATGGTCCTAAACTCAAGTTTGTTGAAACTTGGATACACTTAAATAATGGCATTGTCACTGATTAAAGAGATAAAATGGAAAAAAAAAACCAACAGAACAAATCTCTCCAATAGTACACACCTTTAATTTTTCTTTTTGTATGTCTTTAGCCATATTAAGTATGTATTTGATATTGTAAAGAAACATAATCAACAGGACCTAAACATGGAATGTACCATGCTCATTCAATTTTTTTTTTTTTACATTCTCAGCCACCCAAGGCTCTGTGAGGAGTACAAAGAAGGTTATGAGACTATATTTAAACAGTTAACCCTTTAATGGGGAAGGTGGAAATAATAGGCATTAAATGGAGAGAGGAAATTCTAGTATAATATCAAAAACAAAATTAATATTAGCAGTCACTGCAGTAATAACAGTTCAAAACTCTTCTGATTTATCAGGCATTGTGCTAAAAATTTATACATATTTTTCCATTTAATTTTCATAGTGATCCAACAAAGAGCCTATTAGTGGCCCCATTTTATAGGCGAAAAGACTGAGATTCTATAGAACTTAAGCAATGCAGATAGTCACACAATTTGTGCCAGAGCTGGAAATTGACACCAAATCTATTGGACACTGGAGTCTACATTCTAAGATTAAATCTAATGATGGAAAATTCTGGAGCTGGAAGGGGGAGAGGAATAGTTGCTAGGTCATCCAATACATCTCAGATCTAGGCATTGATAATAGCCATTAAGGGAATTAGTAGTAATATTCTGCAATTATTATTATTATTAATTACATATTCATACTGGTGATAATGTTGGAATAGTGAACCAGGATTTCTTATATATTTACCTTCATGAAGGAAAGGTGTTTAGTGTCATAGTTGTAGATTATTCTTTTAGATCCTTTTTTATCCTTTCTCTCCAGCTTTCTTCTTTCCTTCCCTTTTGTGTCTGATATTGATGTATCGCACTTCCATATCAGATCAAAAGCATATGGGATTTTGAATTTATTGACACTGTTCTGTTAAAAATTACATTTAGAAGCATGTTAAAAGGTCACCTCTCTGCTTACTTATTTCTTGACACTTTGCTAGCACAGACTGTAGTCTTGGTTCATTAGTCAAGGATATTAACAGCCAGGGTTCGGCTTTCTGAGATCATGTGGTACAGTCTGGGCCCACACATATTTCTAAGGCTTGTTAGAGTCTTTATTCTTTAAGAATTTCCCATTAATCTCTGCCCAAGAAGTGCAATAATAGGTTAGTTAGTCATCAGATACAAATCAGAACCATTTCTAGAAGTATCTTTAATAGCATTCATTAGTTCTGTGCTTATGTTTTAAGGGAATGAAGAGGGGGAGGGAAATGCCCCTTCTTCAACACAGAACCTTTCCCATCTTCAAGAGCATCTCATTTGGGAATCATTGAAATTAAGACACTGAGAATGGGCCAGATCAAATGCAGACAATGTGCTTTTCCTGGGGAAATGAGGGCTCTTACAATCCTGACTTTTTTTTCCCACATAGAGGCATCATCTTTGATCATTATCAGATTTTACAACTCATTGTTCCCTTCCAGTCCTCGGGGTGAGAGGATCATGTAAATGGACAGGCAAACATTTGGATTATAGAAGGCATCCGGTATTAATAACAGCAACAGCAATAAAAAATGTTTACGTAACTTGGATAGATTGTGTGTATAGATAGGATTTGTGTGTGTGTGTGTGTGTGTGTGTGTGTGTGTGTGTGTGTGTGTGTGTGTTCCCCCCTCTTACTCAGAAAGGAAATATCAGATCAGGAAATGCATTATAGAGTTTTGTATGCAGTATTAGTCTATTTCTTGGCAGAGACCCAAATCTATTGTGGCGAGAAAGTAATAGATGAACTAACTAGGGACTCAGACATACTGGCTAGTGTCCAAGAAACATTAAAAAATTGAGTACTGAACATAACAAGTAGCATGGTGCATGTAAATTTAGATGTCTTATTGAAAACAGCACATTTATTAATATATTAGACTTGTAGACATGAGAGTGTTTTAATACCTACTCAGAAATTACTCATGGGTCGGCTTCACAGAAATATCACTTGCATAAGTGTGAGCTTACAGAAATGGTGCCAGGCATGAGTGATCATAGCTGGGCTATCCTAAAGAAAACTGGGAAATATGCAAAATATGTTATTGTCGTGATCAAGGCATCACCTTTCTTCTTAATTAACTCAATACTAATTTGTTGAATGCCTACTATGTGTCAGGCCCTATTCTAAAATGCTGGGAATGCCCAGATTAAAAAAAAAATTAAAATATTATCACACAGGAACGTTTTTAGAAGTCTAAGTTTATTAAAATAGAGTTTATATACAGTAAAATTTACCATTTTAAGGGTTCAGTTTGATGAGTTTTGACAAAAGTGTACAGACATATAACCACCATCACAACTAATGTAAAGAACATTTCTGTCTTCCCAGAAAGTTCCCTGTTGATCCTTTGTAGTCAATGTCCTAGTCTAAGCCCCATCCCCAGGTAAACATTAATCTAATTTTTGGCCCTCTAGTTTTACCTTTTCCAAAATGTCACATAAATATTGATAGAATCATACAAATTATAACTCTTTGAGTCTGGCTTCTTTCACTTAGCATAATGCTTTTCAGATTCATTCTTTTTTCATGTATGACTAGTACATATCTTTTTTTTTTTTTTTTTTTTTTCGGTACGCGGGCCTCTCACTGTTGTGGCCTCTCCCGTTGCGGAGCACAGGCTCCGGACGCGCAGGCTCAGCGGCCATGGCTCACGGGCCTAGCCGCTCCGCAGCATGTGGGATCTTCCCGGACCAGGGCACGAACCCGTGTCCCCTGCATCGGCAGGCGGACTCTCAACCACTGTGCCACCAGGGAAGCCCAGTACATATCTTTTTAATTGCTGAGTAGTATGCTGTTTGTTTATATATTTACCAGTTGATGGATTTTTGAATTGCTTCCAGTTTTGATGATTTTGAATAAAACCACTACAAATATTTGTATACAGGCATTGTCCATTGTGTGGGCATATATTTTCATTTTTCTTGCATAAATATCTAAGAGTGTAATTGCTGGGTCATATGGTAAGTGTATGTCTAACTTGAAAAGAAACTGCCAAAGCATTTTTGAAATGATTGTACCATATTTTTTTCCCACCACAATGTATGAGATTTTTAGTTGATCCACATTCTTGTCAGCACTGGGCGTCATCAGCATTTTAATTTAAGTCATTCTAGTAGCTGTGTAGTGGTATTTCGGTTTATATCTGCACTTCACTAATGACTAACATTGTTGAGCATCTTTGCAGGTGCTTATTTGCCACCCACATCTTTTAAGTAAAGTGCATATTCAAATCTTTTGTCCATTTTTTAAACTTTTTATTTTATATTGCAGTATAGCGATTAACAATGATGTGATAGTTTCAGGTGCACAGCAAAGTGATACAGTTATACATATACATGTATCCACTCCTTTTCAAATTCTTTTCCCATTTAGATTGTTACATAATATTGAGCAGAGTTCCCTGTGCTATATACAGTAGGTCCTTGTTGGTTATCCATTTTAAATATAGCAGTGTGTACATGTCAATCCCAAACTCCCTAACTATCCCTTCCCCCCCTTCCCCCCCCACCCCTCACTAACCATAAGTTTGTTCTCTAAGTCTGTTTCTGTTTTGTAAATAAGTTCATTTGTATCATTTCTTTTTAGATTCTGCATATAAGCAATATCACACAATATTTCTCTTTCTGTCTGACTTCACTCAGTATGACAATCTCTAGTTTTTGTCCTTTTCTTATGGAGTTGTTCTGTGAATTTAAACATTCAGTTTCCTCATCTGTTAAATGGAGAGCGCGCCCACCTCACTGTATTTTCGTGAAAGTAAATGAAATAGTGTACATAAAAATGTTTAGCATAGTGCCTAATATATTGTAGACAAATAACTACTACCCTATTATGATTATTGTCAAACACAATTCCTATCCTAAGGTGCTTACCATTTAGTTAAAATCAGAGTCTTTCACTTTCTTCGAGGTAACACCCCATCTCATCCTATTCATCATCTCACCTGAGCCTCAACTGATGTCAGATAAAATACTAAATAATAACTAAGACATAACATGGTAATGGTAATGGATAATTATATAATCCTCTAGGGTTGTCTTCATTGCTTAAAGATAGAAAAGTCATCTAAAACTTAGAGGAGTTGGGCCATGTTGGTGGAATGACAGGTTGGTTGATTGACAGGTTGGCGGACTTCTTTTGTGGTACGATGACAGTTGACTAAATTGTTTGGCTTTCAACCCTAGAGAAGTAATGCCTTTGATGACCAGAAATTGAAAAGACAGGGCCCAAGGCTTTTCTAGGATTCTTGCAGTGGTCCATGGAGACTAAGGCAAGGCAATTTCATTTCTATGAAAGTTATTGAATATAAGGCTAGAATGAAAAGGGAAGCCTTATTCACCACTGAACAGATAGGGGAAATAATGCTCCATGCCAGTAGTGATTAGCAAGTTAAACAATAAGGAAATGCCATTTAAAACTTCTCAGGCAAAAGCTGAAATCCAATAACATCAAGGATCTTGACAATGTAAGAAATGATATAAACCATTTTGAGAGAAATTTGGCAGTGATGAGAGACATTGAAGATGTCCATTTCCCACCATCCAGCCATGTCACTTCTATGTGTCTATCTTAGAGAAATGTTCTCATGCTATAAAGAGAAATGTTCAAGGGTGTTTGTTGCAGCATTATTAACATGCTAAATCATTCACCAATTTTTTTTACTACTAATCAATGTTTATGTAAACAATTTCTAATCTCTGATTAGACCTTTAGCCTTTCCTTTTGCTAGGAGTTTCTAGCAAAATCTTTCTCCAGAAAATGTGTCATGATGCTGTGATGAACTGGCATTTTTATCTCTCATGTGTTGGGAGCACTGGAATCACAGAGGAGTTTCTCCTACCTGAGTAAATTCAGTGATGTGCACAAGACAATCTGCACTCTACAGGCAAATTTGAGAAGAGGCTGCAAAGAAGTCTTTAAGGAGCAAACTGGGAAATTTAGATAATTTCTTGCTGAAGTGCTTAATATCCAGCAATATGAGTACTTGAAATGTCTTTGAGATGCCAGTTGGGAAAGGAAAAAAAAAATTGCATTTTATAGAGTAAGACCTTGATTTGCTAGAGACCTCAAACAAGGAGTTCACACCCTCTGGTTTTCTCTCAGAAAGGGGGAAATAACCATACCATAAGTTCATATTAAGTACAAGTCAAAGTATAAATCAAAACACCTTCAGAAACATCTTCTGTACCTTCTACACTTCAACCTGGAGTCTTAGATGACTATAGGCATTTAGTGATTTAACAGTAAGCTTGAGGTCTTGGAAACACCTTAAAGATTAAAAAGATTTGGTTTTGCTCAAAGTACTGTCTAATTTAGAAGAAGAATCAAGCTTTTGAATAATATGATTTTAAACAATTCTGGATTTGGGAGCATAAACTCTTAAGTTATCAAGAAAATGTATGTGTTTTACTCATATCCATTTAGCACAACTTCAAAATTTAAATAGTATGCATCAAAGACAAGGCTGTCAAACAAATCTACTAAACATGGTTAGGACCAAAATACACTGAAATATTGTTACCGTATAGCGGGAAAAGAACATGTTACTTCACTCAATAATTCTACTTCTATGGC
Source organism: Mesoplodon densirostris (assembly GCF_025265405.1). Classification (NCBI taxonomy): domain Eukaryota; kingdom Metazoa; phylum Chordata; class Mammalia; order Artiodactyla; family Ziphiidae; genus Mesoplodon; species Mesoplodon densirostris. Next base: position 49,928,974 of record NC_082674.1, read on the forward strand.
AAAAAAGTGGACAAGCTGTATTCTTCAAAGATGTCTATTGCAATACTACATTAGATAACAAAACATTATAAAGATTATAGTACCCCCAAAATGGGATTGATTGAGTTACTGAGCACATCCAATTATTTGAATATTATGCAGCTATTCAATATGACAAATTGAAAACAATACCTCGACAAAAATGAAAGACATGATATATATAAAGATGTGATTTCTATACTATGATTATACTTATGCCAAATTTGTGAGTTTATATGGACAGGAATTTGAAGGAAGATGGCAAATAGTCATTTGCTTTGTCAGTATTTGGGGGTCATAGATGAAATATAGTTTATCACTTACTTTTTTCTTGTTATTCTAAAAGAAAAAACATTAAAATAACACTCCATTCCTTAAATATGTTGACTTATTTAGAGCTTTGCTTCACCCCTATAGACAATGGCTAACATTTACATGAATTTTCTGAAGATATTTAAATTAAAATGAATCCACATTCTTTGCAAAGTGGCAACAGTTTTCTTATGTAAGTCACATATTTTTTCAAAAAGAAAGAATATTTTCCTTCTTTTCCTTTGGGCTCCAGCAAGTAGGATCACCTACACAAGATGTATCTGCAGTAACTTATTCCCCTATTGCTTCAGCTAAGCTTTCCCTGAATTTGTGTAATCAGAACAACCTTAAAAAAACAACTAAATAAAAATCAGAAAAAGTGGACTTCTGAGCTGGAAGAGTTTTCTTAAGCTCTCATGGCTCTAATTGTTACATGCAAATTGTTCAATAAATAACGTTGGCCATAAAAAGAAAAGATATTAATTAAGAAAAGGATTTAGGCTGACTCAGTCTCATACATGAGACAAAAGGTTAAGTAAATGCCAAGGCCGCTGTGCCTCTTCAAACAATGAATATTAGTTTTAGAATCATTAATGTCTGCTTAGGAAACAGAGTCATATTGGAGACTTGTATGCCAAAATAACCAAGGCCAGAGCTGTTTCTTTTCAATCTGAAGCAAAATTATTCTACAATTGAGGACTAAATGTATGCAATTAAGAGTGCTAGGTAAGACAATAGAGACTGGCACTGTTAATCTGTAGCCAAATTGAGATCATGTTTTTCCTTGAATATAGTAACTTGCACCATTAATATGTGTCAGCAAGGTCATCTAGATCAACTTTGCCGAGGAAAAGCAGGGTTGCTGGTTGTGGGAAGCCATTGCAGTCTCTTGAAGAGGTTGCAGCAAAATCCCAAGAGCAGGTCATTAAGGGACAGGAGTGAAGACATGGTTGGGACAGCTATCTGCCTATAGCCATGCATGCTACCTCTAAGAGCAAAAATAGGTGTCTTCAAAGCAATATATTTTGCAGACTCACCTCAGTATCCCCAAATGGTTGAGCCTTTGATACTTCCTGTGGCAACCTGGAAAATCTGCAAGCTAAACTTTATTTTGTAGTGAATTTTTTCACTAGGGCTATTCTTTAATCACTCTGTACCTTCTTGCCAGATAGATAGGTACTCTGCTGAAATTATGGTGAGTGGGAAGGAGAGCTTTTGGCGCCCTTTGTTTTGGTGTAGAGTTTATAAATATACTTTATATTTCTTCTATATTATTGAGTTTTCCAAACACCTTGTTGATACCAATGCCTCTATTAAGCCAAAATGTCTCTTAACATTAATACTTCCAAATACAGGCATAAATTATTCATATTTACACATCTCAGGAAGTGAAGTATGTACTCAAATTCTAAAATTTAGAGGGTTTTTTTGGTGGTAAATTATTTTATTATTACTGCTAATGTTGATTTGTATGGAAAATATATTTAGTATGTAATGTAAAAATTCCTGCTGTGTAAAATATCTGTGGTATTGAAAATAATAGGGCTTCAACAAATGCCTTTTGCATCAACTCCTATTTTGCTGAATGTCTAAGCATATGTATTTAAAACACAATTCAATCCATTATATCTAATGCATTCATCTTTGTAATTTTGGCTTCTAAATCAGATTTTTGTTTAGCTAAACATGGAAAATAAAGACCTGTAATTCCAGCCTGATCCCCAAATGGATACTGAAATATACAGTTTTGAGTTTGGATGATTCCTAAACTGGCGCAAGAAATATGGATGAAAAGTGATGTGAGAGGAGAAGAAGAAGGGGCATTGGTTAGGTGTCAGCTCCTCTCCTGTTTGATAGAGCAAGTTCAGTAGGTAGTTTCACCAGGTCCTGCCCTAGTTTCTCCACTTTGAAAATTAGATAATACGACCTGCCTTCATTCTGCCCTTCTAATACTTTTCTCGGTTCACAGGAATATTTTATGAGGTTAAAGAAAATGTATAAAGAAACAAAGCAACAATAAAAGAGTCCGTTGGTAGAGATAAAATAATTTAATGAAAGGTGGCTTAAATATCTTTAAAGTATGATAAAACTTCAGAGCATTGTTAGTTTTTATTCTCTAAATAGCTAATCATGACTTTGATAGAGACTATTTGTATTTCTCATTATAAAGCCCTCACTGAACGCTTAACTCAATTACCATAATTTCAACTACAAGAAACATATATGTAAACATTATGTAAACAATACAAATATATGTTATATACGTGTGTGTATTATGTATATAATATATATGCATATGGATATTCAATATATATATGTATATTTATGTATATATACTTTAGATATGTATGTTTATATATGTGTGCCTGTGTATATGTGTGTGTGTGTGTGTGTGTGCACTTATACAAATACATGCATGGATGGAGAGTGTAGTCCCATGCTGTGTATATGTATGTATGTACATGTGCATGTTTGTACACGTGTGTGTGTGTACATTGCAGACACTGTAGGACTAAAGGGAAGAACCTTTCCTCTGAAGATGTCTCCAGAGGCAGCTGGCAAACCATGAATCTATGTCATAGACAGTACAGCCCAACATTGAGATTCTTTTGTTAAACTCCTCTGGGTTGAAATTCAATACAAATTGTTCCTGCACCGCAAAAAGTGCAGCAGGGAGGTAGACCTGGCTTTAGAGGTGGTAGATGGTGGGAACCTTGCATCTGACAGAAGGTCCTATGCCCTGGACAGAGACAAGTGTGTAAAAGGTGAAGTCTCCAGTCCGTCTTCCTCTATGCTGAAAGGGGTGAGAGGATTTATGTGGATGTGGCTATATAAGCAGAAAGGTAACATATCAGGATGGGTGAAGGGAGTGGCACAGAATGGGAAAGAGCAAGTGAAGTGCAGAGAGGAAAAGATTAAAATGGAGATAGTAGGTACGTAGAGTGAGATAAATAATGGAAGCCCAGAAGGTGACAGATGCAGAGGCAGAAACAAACAAAACTAGGGACTCCAATTAAGGAGACAAATGGGATAAAGTATAAAAATATAGAAGAAGTGGGAGCTGAGCCAAAGTTAGAGACTGTGAACTAGGGCGGGGAAGGGAAATACAGAAAGCAGGGAATGACTGGCTTAAGGTAAAGATGAGCATAAAGAAACCATAGCGAGTGAGAGAGCAGTAAGGAGGAAAGTAACTCTGAGAGGGGACCAGAGTCTGGAGTATCGGCAAAGTCATAAACAAAGTCACAAAGGCATGGTGAAAGGAGGGAAGAAGAGAAGTAACTAAAAGAAGAAGAAATTCTTGTTTTAAAACACAGGCAAAAATAATTGTATTAGAAGCCCCTTTGGCCAAGGAAGCACAGGTGCCCAGAATGGGGTGGAGGTGAAGGGAAAAAAAGAATGGATATCATATTTCTTTCCCATTAGGGGAAGTGAAAAACACTAAGCATAGAAACACCTGTGTAATACACAAGAATCAACTACTGAGCAAAATGAGGACATTATATTTAAGTACTAAGCATGTGGTAGGGATGGTCAATGTTATAGGAGTTTGGAGGCAAAGAAGGCCGAGAGATACTGGTAAATTTTTCATTTAAAAAGCCTTGAACTAGGGCTCAAGGGAGAAGTAATTTTCCACAGTAGTTGAGACATGTAGAGAACTGTAGAGATGGCTGTCTATTCTTGGTCCCTCTAACCCTCTTCATGGATTTGACCTTAGTGAGGGAAGTTTTGGGGCCCAGACCACCATCACATATAACGCCTTACATTGCTCTTCTTGGACCTGGTCCTGGCATCAGAAGATGCCACCTCAACCCCAAATGTGTCATTTTTAGTGTTCAGGGCAATAATGGTACTTCCTGTGTCTGGTTAATCCATTCTGTTCTACCCCAAAACATCTTCATCCATAAATCATCCACATATCCTTCTAGGCCTAAGTCAAATACCACCTGCTGCTCCTCTAACTAAATGAAACTAATTAAAGTGTTGCACTTAAAGTTTCTGGGCCATTGTCTCAACATGGAAGTCCACAAATAGTTGCTAGTTTCCAATTCTCTGGAAGATACAGAGGGTTGGGACACTCAGCCTTTGTTTCATCTTTCTTCTATTTGAAAAGGTTAGAAAACTAAAACTATTTTCCCAGTTTCCCTTGCAGCTAGAGTTCAACATAAATTCAGTTCAGTCAAATTTATATCTGTGAGATTTAGAAGGAGGGAAGAGGTGAAGGCCCTGAAAACACCAGGCACTGCTTTTCAGTTTTCCAGTTTCCTGAATATGTTGACAGGCAATGGGGTGTTTACAGTGGTACCTTCTTAATCCCAGTTCCTTTTTTAGCTCTACTGGCAGCTTTAGAGGGTGTAGCTGCTCTAGAGAGCCCAAGTCATTCTGAGAGATATTCCTGAAAACTTAGTCTAGAACCTGAGCTTTGACTCTTCTGCTATTTTTTTTTAGTACCTAATTTCCTGCATTAAATTCTGCTTAAAATATTTTGATCATCTTCTCTTTCCTCACTGATATACATTCTGATACAAACAGCTATAGCAGTTTGGAAACTCACTTGTAAGCGAATGATAATATATTGCTGTATGCCATAGTTAATTACACATGGGCTGCATGTGTTGTTTTCTTGCCTTTGGTGCTGTAAGTTCATCAGCACACCATACCATATAGGACAGAGCCAAAAATACACAGCAGGATAGCCACAAAAATGGATTAAATGACTGTATTCAGTTCTCAAAATAGGGTCCCAGGCAATACGAAAATTACCTAAACTGTTTACTTCTTGTTCTTCTCATGGACCATTCTTTCTCTACTCTTCAACCAACAATTAGATAGGGGAACTAAATATTCTGATGCATCATACCATTTCCAATTTGTTAATTTTGTTCCTTATTTACATGCTTTATTAAGGTTAGGGGTGGGGTGGAGGGAGGAGAAGCCTCGCTTTGGTGTGTATTTATGGGTTTCTATTATCCCTGAGATCTTTATTCCAATGACCACAGTTACCTGAGAATGGGATTTCATATACCAGTTTGTTGGTGGAGAAGGCTTTATGCTGATATGAAATAGATAAACAAGAATCAGGCTGGTACTTTGATAGTAGTGCCAACACATAAAGTAATAAAAATGATGCCAAAGGATTTTATTGTTATTGGCTATTTCTGCAAGTCTCATCATAATTTCTGCAATTAACATATTTGTATTCGTAAAATATAAACCAGAACTAATAGGAGATCATAAGCTTGAGTTTTGTAAGCTGCTTCTACCCACAAGCCTTGGGAATTTTGAGACATTTTAGCTATTTTATGATGCAGTTATTATCCTCTTCAGGCTTCAACTCACAAATATGGAGGTCATTTTTGGTTTTGTTACCCAATTTGCAAAGTATCTTGCTCTTAATCATTATCAATTAGCAAAGAAAGCAGCAAAATATTTTTGTAGTATTAATTTTCTTTCCCCTGTATTACACAATTCCTTGTTCATTCCAAGTATTTGCCTAAGATATGCAAAAATAAAGTAATGAACGCTGAGAAAGTTAAAAACAACCAGTATACCAATTCATTGTTGAAGACCAGTCCTAGTCTAAAACAAAAACAAGAAACATCACAGTGTATAAAAGTGCCACTCTTCAGTCTTGTATGTGGTTTTCAAATTGTATGACCAAGAAATATTTTTCATACCCCTCCATTCCTCTACCTCCCACTTAGTCCCACTCTGCAGAGGTCCACATACCATTATATTCCAACACTTAAACACTCGCCTGGCAAAGATATATTTGGTTTTTCCCCAAATGCCCATACATCTATGCCATGCAGATGCAGCTGTTACTGGAAGAAGGTGTGTATTGCAGTAAACGCCTGGACGGTCTATGTGGACATGTGCTCTTGATGGCATCATTACTTAATTGCGTCGTCCTTTAGCTCAGGACTAATTTCTTGACCTTGTTCTTTAGTGAGAGTATTACTGAAATACACAAGTCTTGCATCCTTTCATTTAGTGAGAAACTACTGTATTTATAATTAAGAAACAGGAAAGCATCAGGAGGAGGCAACCATTTCCAGTTGCCTTGTGTTTCTCTCAGAAAGGGGCTGAGCCCATCAAAGTGAAGCCAGATTTTTAACCAAGAGGGTCCCTACCCTACAGACAAATGAAATACGCATTTCAATCCTTAATTCAGTCTTTTACTTCCTGTGTGCTAACCACAAGGATTATGGAGATGAAGAAGTATAGTTCCAACCTTCAAGATCTCACAGTCTCCTGGGGGAAACAGATACATCCATACATCTGCCCTGCTCTGTGATACTTCCTGCCTTACAGGCACCCGCAGTGCACTCTGGGAGGATCGAGCAGGTGCAACCGGAAGACGAGCCTTGAACATGTTCTCAGTAAATATGTGAACTTCTCTCAAAATGTGTTGCAGTGGCAGTGGAGGACAAGTTGATGTCATTATATTCCTTTTAGAGAGGGAAAAAAAAATCCTGAGATTCAGAAAAAAAAAAAAAATGGAAGTAAACTTTTCCACAGCCATCATATAGAGCTGAGATTAGAACCGTTTCTGAAGGCACAGTGACTCAGCCCAGCAAAATAGATGTGCTGTTCCAGCATTGCTTGGCAAAAAGCCCTCCTTGCCATGAGTAGAAAAGATGCTACATCTTGTTTCATATTCAAATTATGTTATATAACCCAGTTGGAATTCACTGAAACTATGTTCTCATTTCAATCCAGACCCTTTAGGGACACCTGGAAGTGAACTGTGGGCAATGGACCACCTGTTTTTGCGTTTGGCATTTCCTTTCCAAAGGCAGCTCTTCCTCTTGACTCCCCTATTTGTGTTAAGGTGGCTACCATTTCCTGCTATACAGAAGCAAAAGGTCAGAATCAACTGTGAGGCTTTTTCTTTATTCCTCCTACTCCTATCTACTCATAACCTAAGTTTTACTCATTCTTTCTGAGTGTCACACACCCAGAAATACACTTATCTACTTTTCTATCTCCTGCCCCACCATTCACATAACATCCTGACTCTACCAATGGCACCCCTCCTACCTGCCCATCTCCATGCTTTCCTGATTTACACTGTCTGATTTGTCTTCCTACATTTTTTCCTGTCATCAGTTAATCATCCACCTCATGCCAAAATCTTAAACTCTCTCTTCTTCCTAAAAGAAAATAATCTTAGCCCAATTGTTACCAGCTTTCCAGGCTCATGTTCACTGGTCCCCTTCTCAATTCCTGACCCAGTCATTTCCTCATTCTTGTCCATATTCACCTGGAGTTCCCACAGTTCCATTGTGGATCATGCCACTGGCCTTTCCTGGATTACTTCACATCTACCTTTCCAAATCCATCTCTTTGACTCCACCTCAGCCTCTTGAAACCTTTCCTGATTGCTCCAGCTAATCACATTTTTCTTCTACTCTGAACTCTCAAATACCTTAGAAGCCATACCCTTAATTTGTACCTCACCTTAGCAGGCTTGGTTGGGAAATACTGTCTCTTTACACCTATGTGTCAAATATTCCCAAGTATTTATTGAGGGCTTCATACATGCCAGTCATTGGGAGAAAATGTCTTTCTTACTCATTATCTTAATAAAATCTTGCAAAAATCCCACGAGTATCCCATTTTCAGATGAGAAAACCAAGGTCGAGAGGAAATAGATAAATCCCTGCAGGACTTAGAGCCACACAGCTAGTTAGTAGTCAGTCTGGACTGGGAGTTCATGTCTATCAGACGGCAGTTCCATGCAGTCTCCCTTGTGGTTTTATACTGTAAGCTCTTTGATAAAAAACAAACAAACAAAAACCCAAAAAAACCCACTATGCCTAGGACCTCTTTAGAACTCACCAGCAGTTAACATAGAACAAATCCTTAATGGATATACATTAATTAATTGTCATTTTAAGGATGCTCTGTAACCTCAATCTTTTTTAACATCCTTGCATTTTTTAATTGAAATATACTTGATGTACAATATTATGTTAGTTTCAGGTGTACTGCATAGTGAAATGATCACTGCATACATTACAAAATTATCACCACAATAAGTCCAGTAACCATTGGTCCCCATATAAAGTTACTAAAATGTTATTGATCAAATTCCTTATACTGTATATTACATCCCTGTGACTCATTTACTTTATAAATGGGGGTTTGTACAACCTAATCCCCTTCACCTGTTTCAGTCCCACTCCACACCTCTTTTTCACAACTGCCCATTTGTTCACTGTATCTATGAGTCTGGCTTTGTTTTTTTCTTTTGTTTTGTTTTTTAGATTCTCCATATAAGTGAGATGATACAATATCTGTCTTTCTCTGTCCGACATACTTCACTTAGCATAATACCCTCTAGATCCATCCATGTTTTCACAAATGACAAGATTTCATTTTTTATGGCTGAATAATATTCCATTATATATATATATATGTATATATATATATATATGCCACATTTTTTATCCATTCATCTACTGATAGACACATTTGGGTTGCTTCCAAATTGACTACTTTAAAGAATGCTTCTAGAAATATGGGGTTGCATAAATCTTTTCAAATTAGTGTTTCTGTAACCTCAATTTTAAGAGAAAGAATAACAGTGGAGTTTAAGGCAACTACAGGCTCTAAATGTCCAGCTACATTTAGAGTCTGCAGGAGTACACACCTGTATTCATTCCTAAGAGAAGTGTAAGAATGCAGATTTGTCCATTGTTGGGAGAGGGAAGATCTTAGAAACCACTTCTGTAAGTGAGCAAAGAGAAGCCTCACTGTGGGTCTCCCAGCCCTTTCCTCCTTGCCATTAGATTTAAGGTTAGGGTGTTGGCACACATCCTTCAGTTTACGCTTTGACATAGAGGATAGTGACACCAAGACTGTGAATTTATATAGAACAGCTCTTTGCAAATTGGTTCTCTGCAAAAACCTTCTGCCATTTTTCTCCAAAGCAATTAAGCCATCCCAAGTGGCCCCAGTGAGAAGCAGTGACCTATTATGTGGTCATTGTGCCAGAGACGAGTGGGAAATCCCTCTTGAGACAAATCTCCTTTATCTGTAGAAAATTCTTCATTATCCCAGGTTAGAAATAGGAGCATCAAGCAGCTGGGGTTCCTCAAAACACTGAAGAGAAATATGACTTGCTTCAAGTCTGAAAAGTTCATGTCTGCACAGCCAGTGATTAAGGAAATTTTCTGTAAAACTCAGAGGTTCTGTGAAGATTCTGGGTACTAAGAATGTCAGTCTCTGTGATGAAAGATAACTAGAGTCAAGTTAAAGAATAATGTTTGCATCTTTACTGTGTGGGTGCAAGAAGCTATACCCCAGTAGAGTTAGCTAATATTATGCAGGCTTTGAAAAGAGACGTTTTTGTGACTAGGATAACCTAGGGAGAATAAAAAAGTCTGATTTGATGAAAAGCCTCTGGTAAAATTAGAACCTGTTTCTATGCTTTATTCACGGAAAATAGAAAGTAATGAAAATTGAAAGAGTGGCAGAGGAATCTTGCAAAAATCTTGACAAGATGGTAATCTAGAATTCAATAGAGCTGATTTTGTCTTTCTCTGTAGTTTCATCAATTTTTTCCTCATCCTTTCCATTTCTTTTTCTTTCTGTCTCTCTCAAATCGAGACACATTTCTTAGTACATTCATTATATGCATAAAAGCAGTATTTTCAGGGAGTGCATGTAAGCTTTTAAAGAAGAGACTCTTGCAATGAACAATGGGCAGACTATGCTCATCAACAACCCATCAACAAACAGTTACTATCTGGTGTGAACTCTTAATTCAAGGATCAGAGTAAGGTTCTACAGAGAGGGGAAGTGGTTGATTTTAGGAAAGCTTCAAGGACCTAGCCTGGCAGATGGCATTTGTCTGGGTATCATGATTTAGAAATGGTTTATTATATCAAGAGCCAGGTATAGAACCTGGACACCAGTGTGTTTAACATGGGGGGCTAAGAAGGGACTGAAGCCAGAGCACAAAGCAAGACTGGAGTGTGTTACCCACAGAGAACAGTTAATGTCAATGTCAGGAGACATGGAATAACCAGTTTGAATCGGCACAGCATTCATTAATTGATTCAACTAATGGGTGCCTTATTCTTTGTGCTCCACAGGCTTCAGAGTGTAAATACAGGCTAGACCAGACTCAGTAGACCAAACCAGACTCTAAAGTCAAAGCTGGGGGGACAAAAGAAAAAATCAAGAGAGAAAAGTGAGCTGCAGAAGTCTTAATCCCAGGGCCCTCAGAAAAACACCTGTAGGTTGCTGTTGAATCAACCACACTATTAAGTGGTCTGCTTATTTCAGAGGATCAGTGTCTGATCACCAGGCAGGTTTGGGACAGGCCAGGGGTTCAGTCTGATTCTGAAGCTAGGAGCAACCCAGATCACTGAGGACCTTTCCTCTTGTTGCCCAGTCTAGCATAAGAGAAGAAATAGTATCATGGAAATGTGTGGGACTCCTCACAGTGGTGTTGTAAGGGGTAGTGGTAATTATAGACATGAGGCATCTAGTACAGTGCCTGTTGCATAGTAAAGTACTCAGATATTCCAAATATGCATGGATGTCGAAGGAAGACCTGTTTTACGTTAGACCCTTGGGTCCCTATTTTAGTCTCCATCCCCAATTCTTCTTCACTGTTCACTTATGCTACATGGCTTTTGTTTTATAACAACATATATATGGCTTTGCATGTGAGGTTAGATAATATTTTTAAGTTAATGTTTTATCTCTTTCATGGTCATAAATGTGCAAGGAAGAGCATGCCCTGATGAAATGCTTGTTTTCCAGAAGAAAGTCTTATGTTCCAATTACTTTCTTCACTCTCAGGGTAGTTTGTGAGAGTACCCTGTTTCTCAGGTGGTCTGAGTCTGGACATACTCTCCTTGAGCCCATCTGATGCTTCCTCACACAGCCTGGGGGTCTTGTGCATGAGCCTGTGGCAGGTGTAACAGATCCTGGCATTCTATCACAGGCCAGGTTTTCTTGGCCACAGTGTAAGCACCTGTGTGTTCTTCTAGAGGAATAAGAGTAGTGCATTGTCATCATTACTTACAGGTGTATTTTCCTCCTATGGGCTACCATGCAACCTTTTGCCTAGAAGCACAATTAATGTCTCCTTACAGATGTATGGAATAGGCCTCTCAACCATCATTTGTTCTCAAGATAAACTCTTTTATTTGAAAATTGAGATGCTGTTTCAGAGATATCCTTCTGTATCATCCTTGGTATAATATTTAACCTCTTTGAGTCACACTGTCTTCATCTGTAAACCTGGCAAAATAGTACCTTCCTAATAAGTTTTTTTTCAGACTCACAAGTATATATAAGTTGTTTTTAAAAATCAAGGGATCCAAGGGTGCCAAGACCATTAAATGGGGAAAGGACAGTTTTCAACAAATGGTGCTGGGAAAACTGAATATCCGCATGAAAAAGAATGAACTTGGTCCCTTATCTAATACCATACACAAAAATTAACTCAAAATGGATCAAAAACCAAAATGTAAGACCAAAAACTATAAAACTCTTAGAAGAAAATATAGGACAAAATTTCATGACAACATTGGATTTGGCAATTATTTCTTGGATATGACACCCAAAACACAGGTAACAAAAGAAAAATAGACAAACTGAATTTCATGGAAGTTTAAAAATTTTGTGCATCAAAACACACTATCAGCAAAATTAAAATTAAACACACAGATTGGAAGAAACTTTTGCAAACCATATGTCTGATGAAGATTAATATCCAGAATATACTTAGAATCCCTCAAACTCAAAAACAAACAATCCAATTCATAAATGAGCAAAGCACTCAAATAGACATTTCTCCAAAGAAGATATATAAATGGCCAATAAGCACATGAAAAGATCCTCAACATAACTAATCACTAGGAAATGCAAATCAAAATTACAATGAGATAATAAATCACATTAATATGGCTACTATCAAAAAAAGAAAAAAATAAACAAGTGTTGGCCAGGATGTGAAAAAAAAATTGGAATCCTTGGACACTGTTGGTGGGAGTGTAAAATGGTACTGTTACTGTACAAAAAAAAAGTATAGCAGTTCCTCAAAAAATTAAAAATAGAATTACCATATGATCTAGCAATTCAACTTCTGGGTCTACACCCCACAGAATTACGTGCAGGGTCTTGAAGAGATATTGTTACACCCTTGTTCATAGCAGCATTAATAATATCTAAGATGTAGGAGCAATGGAAGTATCCATCAAGGGAAGAATGGAAAAGCAAAATGTGGTATGTACATGTAATTGAATATTATTCAGTCTTAAAAAAAGAAGGAAATTCTGACATATGCTTCAACATGGAAGAAACTTGAGGACATGCTAAGTGAAATAAGCCAGTCACAAAAAAGACAAATCTGCATGTTTCCACTCTTATACAAGGTACTTAAAATAGTCAAAATCATAGAGACAGAAAGTAGAATGGTGGTTGCCAGGGGTCGGGAAGAGGAGGAAATGGGAAGTTATTGTTCAATGGATAGGGAGTTTCAGTTTTACAAGATGAAAAGTGTTCTGAAGATGGATGGTGGTGACAGTCGCACAACATTATGAATGTACTTAACAGCACTGAACTGTAGGCTTAAAAACTGTTAAGATGGGGCTTCCCTGGTGACGCAGTGGTTGAGAGTCCGCCTGCCGATGCAGGGAACACGGGTTCGTGCCCCGGTCCGGGAAGATCCCACATGCTGCGGAGCGGCTGGGCCCGTGAGCCATGGCTGCTGAGCCTGCACGTCCGGAGCCTGTGCTCCGCAACGGGAGAGGCCACAACAGTGAGAGGCCCGCGTACCGCAAAAACAAACAAACAAACAAACAAAAACCAAACTGTTAAGATGTAAGTTTTGTGTTACCACAATAAAAAAAAATTTAAGCCCAAGGGATCCATGAAGTAGAAAGCCATCTCACTTGGAATAATCTGGAGACTTGAGGATTGACTGGATGCATGAGGTTGAGTCTTGGAACTCTGTAGAAGAACCAGAGTCCCTTTGTCTCCAGTGGCTACTTGAGTAACCGTTGTCCTATGTCTTATGTTACCTAGAAAAACAGAATTGCAGCATTTTAGGCTCTGTGCAAGGTATGCAATTAGCATAAAACATGGCTCTTGGCCTCAAGAAGGTCATAGCTCAGTTGAGGAGAGAAAATCATACTTTCTTTCCTAGTTCCCTTCAGCTCTTCTGTCTTGTTTGGCTGCCTTAAAGAAAGTCTCAAGCCTTGTAAAGTTTGACCTATTTTTCGTAGGAAGAAGCCTGCAGATCACTGGTAGCAACTATTACTCTTGCTAAAATTTCTCAAATAATGGAGGAAAATGTAGAGTGTGAAGTAAAACAAATCCCAAGCTAAATTGGAAGCCCCAAAGCCAGGCCATGTATAAGCTCATCCTTTAGGGCTGAGTTCTCAGTCTCCTGGACTGACTCACCAAAAGGGTCTTGTCATAAAATGAGGCATCTTTCCTTTTCCAGTAATTAACTTTTAAAATCTTCCATTCCCCCCACTCCCTCTTTTTTTTCCTACTTAAAACCCTTATTTCCAAAGCTTTGTTGAGGCTCTGGAAAAATTGATGTCAGTAATTTAGGGACCCAGTGTTTAGTGCTTCTTTCTTTCCTTTGATTCTCCCTTAATCTAAATAAGAAGCAGGAAATTTACCTGTAGGAAAGTCAACGCCAAGAACATTGCTGTGCGTGCTTCTCTTTGCATCCTTTAAAAGAAGGGACTTCACAACATCATATATCAAACTTAAGAGAAATCAAAGGCAAATGAACTGGGTATACAAACTATGGAGGCTTTACATTTTGGGGGTCTCTGATTTGGAGATCTCAAGCCTAGATTAATTAAAACCGTGGAGCATTTGTGGAACCATCAGGATAGTTTAGATAGGGAGGGGAATGGACAAGAATGGGAGCTGGAGAATATAGTTTGTCTATTGCCCAGCTCCACAGCTTTTTCTAATTTAATAATCCAGTTATGTTAACTTTCAGTGGCTTTCTTTTCCCACCACACCACTTCTCTTCTTTCCCTTCCCTCCCGCTTCTTTCTTCCTCTTCGGGTTGCTTCCATCTGTAACACCAGCAATAATCACTGTGGGATTGTTGGCTTAGGCAGTTTTGAAGAGTCAGAAGTGTGCTGTAATTGAAGAGTTCATTACCAAGATCAGCTGGTTCCCTGATTACAGTGGCAAGGTGAAATATTTATCCTCACCAAAAAGCTCCCGCACAACCATTTCCAAAGTCACCCACTTTTCACTCTTTTTTCATTCGAACCCTGATGAGCTTGTCAGCAAAATTAAAGGTATGTCATTCACATCGTGCCTGCATTGCAAAGGACTATAAACCTGCCAACCTCTTTGATGAAATAAAAGGGTTTTATTTATGATTCATGTAGGAATATGAGGTTATTTTTATTCCGTCAGTACACTAATAATCAGACGAGGGCTGGGGAGATGAGGATCCCAACTGACAGGGAAGGTTCTGATAAAGGGGAGCCCTCTAGGGTGTTTGCCCCTCTTTGTAATCTCCTTTCTAGTGTGAGGTTATGAGCGTGGCAGAGTGTGAGCCAGCTCTAAGGCTTGGATGCAGGAACAAAGACAGTTGCAATCCAGCAGGACTGGGGTTGCCATTCGATGAAGGGGAGGAAAAAAAAGACAAACGCAGTCCCTTCAATGAAAAAAAGTTGTTCTCCGGCCTCAGGTTAGCAATTTGGAGCCTCCCCAGGTTCCTGTGATGTCTCCAGTTCAAAAGATAGCCGATCTTCCAGTCTGCACTCCTACTGGGCATTCTAGCCAAAGTTAAAAAAAATAATAATAATATAAAAAGATAAGTAAAAGAAAGAGAAAGGAAGAAACACCAGTTGGCCAGGTTCCTTCCACAAGCATTAACCATTTGTTCCTGCCACCCTATGTCCTTGGCTAAGGTGATCTGACTTAAAGGCAAACAAATGTGGCTGAGTATATTTCAAAGGACACCCTTGCCTTGTTATTTCAAACACTCCCATAATTTGAGGTCCCTTTCATCTTTGTTCCTGCTCTAGGAAGTGCTTGGAAGTTATTTTAATTCAAGTTCGGGGTAAATTCTCATTCCTACCCATTTCTCCCATTGAGATGACCTCAAGCAATTCTGAATAAAAAGTTATCACTGCTTGAACTGGGCAGCGTTAAGACCTGTGATTTGCTCAACAGTGACATCTTGGCAGAGAACACAAAGAATACGATGAAGTACAAGAAAGTTCACTGGAGGAAGGAAAATAATACTAATCCTTTATTCAATAAGCAGTCAGTAAAATGAGGTGCTTTTTCTTAAAGGTTAAGTAAGTGAAAAGTAAATTTAAAATGGCAGTATCTGTTCAGATGAGGTAAGGGTGGCTGTCTGAGGGGACCCACTGAAAGAGTAGTTTTTATGACAAAGTGCCAATCAGTGTTATCTGCAGGTATTTATGTATATGTGTGTGTTTTTCTAGAGAAGTCACACCAGCAGGGGCACTGGTTTGAAAAGCAGGGATCCTGGCTGTTCCTTCAGAACTGAGATTTCAGTTCTCCAGGGTTTGCCTTCCTCGCTCTATAGGAAAGGGCACCTTTTCCAAGGATTTGATTGCAACATGGTTTGAAAGACACCAGAACATTCTTCCAGGGCAGCCAATTATCTGGAAGTGTTATCTCCAAAAGTAAAACCCTGGCTGCACCCCAAAGTAATCACAGCCTGAGCTGTACATCCTGTGAGAAGGTATAAATGATGATGCTTCAGCCCAGGATGCCTGCTTGACCACTTGGGACAGATGGTGGAAGTTTCACCTGTTACCCTGTGATATTAGGAAAATCAGAGAAAAATATTTTTCTTGGGAACTGTCTAGTTAAAATCATTAATCTCTTCAGAGAGCCATTTTTTTCTTTCAATTTTCAACATATAAGTTAATAAGGGAACCCCTTAGTTTGAGAGAAATGGCATGCTTGAAAGGAGACTTTGCTGAAAGCCCAGGAATCCTGTATCCTAGTTCTTGTTCCACAGCTCAGCTTCTGTGTGTGCCTCACTTACAGCATCTCTAGAACAAGATTCTCCTAGCCCCTTGCTTGACTGTTTAAGTGGCAAACGAGATTTTGGGTGTGAGTGTTTGGGAAAGGATAAAGCTTGATACAGAGTCGAGCTGTTTTAAGTGTGAAACTCTACACTCAGAAATGGGCTCTGTAGTAGTGTGTGCCAACCAGTCTTAGGTCTGGGCTCTAGAAAGGGTTTCTCATCTAAGCTAGGAGCTGTCATTTCTCTTGCTGACTTTGGATGGGGAAGGACTGTGAATGGTGAGGCCCAGACAGGCAATTGTTACATTTTCCTCAGCATCCCTCACAGGCTTATGTTAGAGAAAACAGCAGCCAAGTGGTCACAGTCAGAACAAAGCAGGAGAATTCCTGAACCCCAACATACTCTAGAGTGATCTAGTTCACGGGGTCCAGAGATTCCAAGGCCTTATTTATTTTCATAAAATTGACACACAAATCAGGCGTCCTTCATCTTGTTAGCACTAGAGAACTGACAAAATAATTGCTATGGAAGTATTTAAGAAATTATAGCACTTCTCCAGTCCCAAATAGTGATCATTAAATCCAGCCTCTTTCACTGTGGCAGAGAAAAGCCTGAGATATGAGAGGAAGTGGCCGTATACCTTCATTTCCCACAGCCAGGAAGCACACCTGCCCCAGTGCCAGGAGATAGAGCAGGTAACTCCTCCGTCAGCCCTAGCTTTCATTTGCATGGAGCAGGGAGGTTCATTATAGTCCCTTTATCAGCAGTGAGGTTTACAGCTGAATCCATAAGAGATATCCGTGTGAAACACGAGCTGAGAGAGAAGCACTGCGTCTCACCATTAATAAGCCCTCTTCTGGGATCCGGCATTAGCGAGATTCAGCGGATCATGGAGCACAGGGGTATCATTTTTACATGATTACTCTAAATTCTTAAACCAGAGGCTTAAGAGAGAGGCTTCTCACAAAAGCAGCCATGGGAATTGTTGAGTGACTGGTACAACACTTGCAGTGGGTTAAACCACTTCAGGTAGCTCCACTTGTGGGACTTACAGCCAGGTATTTAGCACCCTGCTTTCCGAGGGAAGGAGCAAGGGAGCAGAAGGAAGTAAAGGGATATCACGGGGGAAGGGGCAAGGTTTACCCCGTTAGCCGTGGTGGGCGCCTGCCTTATTAGCCGCACCCGCAGCCCTGCATGCCCTCCTCCCAGCCCTGCTGTATGTGCCTGGCTTCTCACCAGTTCCGTGTTTGGGATTATCTGCTTTTCAATCAGTAATGCTACTCCTTGTCTTTAAAGAGGCTGACACTTGTCTCTATATACACTCACCTTCTTGCTTCTCTGAGAAATGAGAGGCCTGGTTAGAATGACTGGTTCAGACAACCTGGAAACTGCCCTCTTGGCATGCAGGCTTCCATTTTCTAAAATAACATTGATTTTCAGAAAAGAAAAGCCTGATGCGATTTCCTTTCTTTTATTGGTCCAAAACACCAATGACTCCTGTAATCCACTGAGAAAATCTTCTCTGAGGTAATGTGCCGAATATACTAGATGATACTCCACTGAGCCTCTCTGTTTATGCATCGACTGAAGTTAGATTCCACCGGCTCGGAACGAGAGCTACCTGCCTCTGTTCAGAAGAAGCCAACACTCAGAACAAGGGCATTTTCTCAGAGGAAATGGGATGCATCCTTCTACTTTGCCTTTGAATGTAGGAAGGCCCAGGGGCCAGACCAAGGGCTCACCACACCTTCTGTATTTGAACTCTGAAGATGCATTTCATATCTGACTGCCTGGTACAATTATATGAAGCCTCATATTCCTCTTAATCACAGTGGGTTTTGTGCTATTCTCTCATTGTTTCAAAGGTTGGTGTCACTTCCCACACTGAGAGACTAAGCTGCTGAAGGGTAGAGACTGTGCTGTATACTTCTTTTGAACACCTGGAGGCTTCTAGCACAGCCCTGGCCATATCTGACATGCTAAAAACAGACTGACTGACTTCAATGGAAATGCGATTTGCATTTTTAGGCTCCTTCTCCCAAAGCCACTGACACCTATTTGAAAAGTGTTTTCAAAATGTTTACATCTGTCTGAGATCTAGATATCCACACTGTTATGGACTGAATCGTGTCCTCCCCAAATTTGCAAGTTTAAGCCTTAACCCCAATGTGACTGTATTTGGAGATAGGGCATTTAAGGAGATAAATAAGGTTAGTGAGGTCATATGGGTGGGACTCTAATCCAATAGGACAAGGTGTGGTCTTAAAAAGAGAAAGAGGCACCAGAGACCTCTCTCTCTGTGCACATGCTCAGGGGAAATGCCAAGTGAGGATATAGCAAGAAGCTGGCTTACTGCAAGCCAGGAAGAGAGACCTCAGCAGAAGCCAACTCTGCTGTTACCTTGATCTTGAACTTCTTTTCTCCAGAACTGTGGGAAGATACATTTCTGTTGTTTAAGCCACCCAGTCGATGATATCTTGTTATGGCAGCCCAAGCCGACTAAAGCACACACCTACCCATTTTACAAAAGATTCAGAAAGACGAGTGGTCACACAGTGACAAAGCCAGGGTCAAAATACACATCTGCTCTCACATTGTGCTCACTTCACTCTCTCATGTTGCAGTTGAGGAGTGTGGAAAATACTGGGAGAGAATGGAAGGGAATTGAAGTGTACAAATGAAATCTTGATATTAAACCATACTGGGTTTCTTTTGTTATCGTCTCCTTTGCTTGTCCATTGATCTGAGATACAACAGCCTTTGGAAACCTACTGACCTGCAGATAGTGGGAAGGGAAGGGAAGGCTCATGGCTTCTTCTGGAAGTCATATAGCTTAGCAAGTCTCAAAATCAACTGCAAGAGAAAGTTTTCCATGAGCTCCTGTAAGGAAGCACTCTCTAAAGAGATACTTTGTTCTGTTTTCTCCCAGACCATGCATGTGTATATAACTGAGATAGCTGTTCAGAACTTTTCTCTCATAAAAAATTGGAGGACTGCCAGCTATTAGGACAATAGACTGACAATATGGAAAATAAAATTAATCTTTATACCAAGAAAATTTTCAGATGGATTAAAGACCTACATATAAAAATAAACTATAAATATACTGGAAGAAAATTTAAGTCCATATTGGTATAATTTTGAAGTAGGAGATGTCTTTCCACATATGAAGTTGAAGATAGAAATTCCGAAATAAAGTACACGTTTTTACCTCTTAAAAATCAATGTCTGTATAATAAAAAAGCAGACTAATTAAAATATCATAAACACAATGTTTTAATAAATATATGGGAACATATTTGAAATATGTAGCCGTAAAGAGTTGATATATTTATTATGTGAACAGTTCTTCCTAGTTAATAAGAAAAAGAGGAATGTTGCAAGAATATAGTGGGCAGAGAACGTGAATAAGTAATTCATAAAATAGGAACTTTAAATGGCAAACATAGTTAAGGAAAGGTTCATCTTCTCTATAAGTCAAATAAATGCACAATTACAAACTAAAAATATTTTTATATCAGAGCATATGGGTAATAGTTTTCTAATTATAATATCTGGGTGGCAAGGGTATGTTTCCTCACTTTTATAAAGTACTGCTGAGAGGGTAAATCAAGAAACATTTCTTGGGGGACATTTAGCAACTTATCAAAAGCCTTAAAATCTATTATCCTTTGACTTGACATTTCTACCACAGAAATGTTCATCATAGGTTTGTTTATAAGGGTAGAACTCTTTGGGAAAATCTAAATATTCAACATTAAAGCATTGGGTAAATAATCATACGTATGTTTAATGGAATAGCCATTAAAATGATGAAGATGCTATGGATTTGTCAACATGCAAAGACGTTTATGATGTATTGATAATTGAACAAAACAACCTACAAAGTATATATATATATATATATATATATATATATATATATATATATATATCATGTGTGTGTGTATACAAATTCTGGAAGAATACACAAGCAAGGTTAACAGTTTAACATGAGTTATCTCTCTGGGTATGAGTTTAGATTATGCTATTTAATTTTTCTTTTTATTCTTCCGTATTTTCTAATTTTCTAAAAGTAATCCCTCTTTTCTTGCAAAACAGCCACAATGAAGAGGTTGGGACAAAAGAACAGAGGATATAGCTGGAGAAACAATTTTTGAAATGGAAGCAATGAGAGAACTTTTTACTCGTTGGCTGTGTTTCTGAAACCAGTGTTTCTGAAACTGGTCTGAGCATCAGGACCATTGGGAGGCCTCATTAGAAGTGCAAATTCCAGAGCCCTACTCAGACTTATTAAATCTGGATCTCTGGGACAAGGCCCAGGTATCTACCAATTTAACAAGCTCCCCAGGTGTTTTTTTTGTTTGTTTGTTTTTTTATTGCTGAGAACTTTGTTTATTATTATTTTATTTATTTATTTATTTTGGCTGCACTGCACAGCCTGTGGGATCTTAGTTCCCTGACCAGGGATTGAACCTGGGCCCTTGGCAGTGAGAAAACAGAGTCCTAACCACTGGACCGCCAGGGAATTCCCCCAAGCCTTGCTATGGAACCTCCCTGCTTGTATCTCTCTTCCTTCCTGCTGGCCTCCAACCTTGGATCCTCCCACAGTCTGTTCCCACACATGCGGCCTGCTTCTGGGGGCGTATTGCCCAGCTCTGGATGGACAAAGACTGTCAGAGATACATGACCTTTAATATGAGATCCCAGGTGGTTTTTATGTAGTATAAGAGTTGAGAACTATGGCTGCAGAAATCACCTGGATACTTTAAGTCAGAGTTACTGAATAGCGGCCAGTCATATTGAGTGACAATTACATGCTAAGTAGCTTCTAGTAGTTTCCTTATCAGTGCAGTGACTGCTGGATGTTCACTAAGGCAGGGAGGGGTGCAGCCCAGGGCATCCTGTATGCAAGGAGAAAAGCCCCGCTCTAGCTTGCACTGATCTTTCCTCTCCCCAGAGCTTCCCTCTTCCATGATTTGTAGACCATAGAAATTATCCGGGTCTTTAAGTCTCTGCATGTATCGAATGCCTCAGAGCACTTTCAGCTAACAACAAAGTAGCCATTATTCTTTGGGAAAGAGCTGCAAGGGCTGGAGAAGAAAGAGGCCACTTAGGAACCTGCCAAGGAGGCAAAGTTGGAGTAGAGTGAAAGGAGAGGCATCCAAAAACCTGAAGGTCTCCCAAGGCTGAGGTTCGGTTGGAGTGGATTGAGGGAAAGAGGAGAAAAGATTCTTTTTAAAATCAGCCAGTTTTCCAGGGGTGTGAGATGCCAAAACTAAGTTTTCCATAA
The DNA here is from genome assembly GCF_025265405.1 of Mesoplodon densirostris. Lineage (NCBI taxonomy): Eukaryota > Metazoa > Chordata > Mammalia > Artiodactyla > Ziphiidae > Mesoplodon > Mesoplodon densirostris. Next base: position 49,950,612 of record NC_082674.1, read on the forward strand.
GTTTAAGCACAGGCTCAGCATCTGTCAGCCCTCCAGACTCTGATGATAAAATGATACCCAAAGAGTGTGGTTGTTCCCAAATGCCACAGAGAGTGAGTGCGTCAGTCCATGTCTGGCATTTAATTGCTTTCCTAAATTACCAGCAGGTGGTGCAAGAGTTTCCAAGTCCATGAACTTCCCCTTCACATGGCTCCTGCTCTGGGGAGTCTCTGTCAATAGCCTACCCCTCCTTCTTGTGAGTTTCTCTCATAATCCTTACATGGCTCCTCTGTACTCGAATAATCACAAGGGAACAAGAAGCATCTTTAAAACGCATTTTGTACCTTTTAAAATGTGTTAAATATAAATGTAGAATCAAAGAAACATGCATTAATTATAGAACTGTGTTAAGGAAAAGAGGGGAAAAAATCCCATCAGTAGCAAACCCAGCAGAAACACATAGCTTCCTCCTGTTAGCAAAAGAGGAATGAAGAAATTTAACAGAAACCTTTAGGATGTAATGCCCTTTACCTACCACTAAGAAGACCGTGAATAGGGATTTGGGAAGGGGGTTGGTTTTGGGGAGGGGATTAAATTAGCCCACTGGGAAAATCTAAAGGAAAGAGAGAACGCAAAAATGGCCACTGTCTGAATTGCAGTGGAAGCTTCACTGGTTAATATAAGTGAGAGAAATTTTCTGATTGGGAATTCCCGGAAGTGTTGTTTTGGAATATTTCAGGCCAAGGAAGAGTGGGGAAAGACTGTTTTCGAAAGCACCAGGCAGTTAGGGGGAAATTCAGCAGTGCCTAGGGTCTGTGCTAAGACAGAGATGGGAGCGTAAACGACTAAGGCTTGAGTTTGCTAGTAGTGGGATGGAAACCAACATTCTCTAACTGAGAGGGAAACTTTGACAAAGGCTCAGGTCAGGGATGCTGTGGCGTTCCCGGATCTCAGGCATCTATAGCAGAGGGCAGAGTTAGAATGAGAATGGTAGTGAAGTTGGGACTTTGAATGTTCACACAGCACATACAAGAATTCAGACATAAAGATAGTTATCACCATCTCGCGCTTTCAGTTCATGGATTCAAATGGGGAATCAAATAGACATGAGATTAATGCTGTTGAGAACATTTGTATATCTCCAAGCTTGAAAATGACAATAGGATCTCAGACAAACAGAATTCTGAAGGAAAAAGAAGGAAAATGATAGTTTAGCTCATAAGGCAGAATGTAGCTCATGCTGAATGAATCTGCTTTTTCTGGAGGTCTTTGCATTTTCAGGGACCTTCTTCACAGACCCTTTCCAAGACAGCCTTATTGTTTCTGAAATTGCTAACGACTCTAGAAAACCCATCTATCAAGACCCTGATCAAGACCTTGATATGTTGGGTGGCTTTGGGCAAGCTATTCAAACTATATGAGCCATTATGTTTGAGGCTACAAATGTAGAGTCTCCCACCCATTATGAAAAATTGGACATTACTCTGAAAACAATGGTTAAAAGAAATAGACCATATACAAGTATGGAGAGGGGCATGAAATCAATTCTATTATATTCAATTCATTTGCTGAAATGATATTATGTACATAAACTTGTTTGAAAATGCAACTGAAACATTGTTCACTGCTTGAAATTAGTGCTTGTGACAATTCAGGATATGCTGATTGTCACTGAAGATGACTGTGGGAACATAAGGAAGTAAAATGTGCTAGTTGATAGGTAGGTGCAGGTGACGTATGGCAGCTAATGAGACAATAGAATGTGTAATTGGAAAATGTACTACCCTGGTAACTGAATTATATCACCATCCATAATGAAGGGACCAAGATTGTACATCAATAGTTAGTCTTCCAACATGTGTTAATTCCTGCACAAATATAGTGATGGAAGTAGAAGCCCAGCAAAATGTAGACAAACATATGCTAAGAGAAGTATTAAGCAAAAGCAGAGATAAAAGGCCATTTTCTTGTACCAAATGACTTACTTGTCCCAATGCTCTCTCCATTTAAGAGTGGTCTCTCTAGCTTCATCTCATATTTTTACCTTTTCCCTTAGAGGGAGAGGTATTTCTCCTCCTCAAAAGACTGAATGTTACTTGAGAATATTTCTCCTCCATAGCACATATCAGCATCCAACAAATTACATATTTTGCTTATTTTATTTCCTGTCTCTTCCCACTAGAATGTAAATCACAAGAAGCAAAGACCTTTGCATATTTTCTCATCACTGTGTCTCTAGTGCTGAAAACAGTATCAGATACATAGTACATGCTCAATAAATAATTTTTATACTACCTCTCTGAATCTTTAGACGTCCCTCTTTCTAAAGATAAGCTTAAGTATTTATATCAAATGAATAATTCTCTCTCAAAGCTGTATTCAAAATCCCTCTTCCTTCTTTTTTCTGCCCCACTAAAGTGATCTGCTCTTGACCAGCCTCCCCACTCCCACCATGAAAGCTGTTTTACTCATTGCACTTCACTCAAAGAGCTTTCTCAAATCTGACTTACAAGGTCAAGAGACCTTTCTGTAGCCAATAGCCTATGCAACCCCTCTGCCACATGTGGCCCTGTTGATTACAGCCTTCCTCTTGAAATTTCCTTTCTTTCTTGTCTTCTATGGCTTTGCATTATCTTGTTTCTTTCCTATTTCTTCAAAGGATCTCTCCTCCCATCTCCATAAGCCAAACTGTGTGTATTTAATGATGGCTTGAATGTGTGGTGTGGAGTGGGGGGCAGTGGTGGTGTTTGCTCCCTTTTTATGTCTCTTACTCTTCCTTCGTCTAAGTGCTGCCTCCTCTGCTGCTGGGCACAATAAAAGGAGATATATATATATATATATATATATATATATATATATATATATATATATATATATATATATATATATATATATATATATATATATATATATATATATATATATATATATATATATATATATATATATATATTCTCCATCGCTTTTGTTATCTGTTTGGAGGGAAATGGGAAATGGCTGATAGCTGATGGTTCATATGGGAGCATACTACTTGTTAATCGATTGTGGCCCCTGTAGGATTTGTGCTGTTTGATTAAGAGTGTAAGATACTTGATACCTCACTTTTTTATCTGCTGCCAATTCAAGAACAGGAATCCAAACTCTCAATATTGTTAAAATGATGCACCCAAATTCTCACAGTTATAAGGTAGTAAGACAAAAATTTGTTGGAGTATATAGAACTATGCTGCTATTAAACATTCAGATCAATATATTTTCCGTGTTCTGATATCCTTTTCAACAGTACACCTTTTGAATATGGTGTTTCCTTTATAGCTCTGCCTAAGGAAGAGTATGGGTCATTCAAGATAATAGAAATATTCCTTTTTGTGTGTGACATCTACAGTTCTCATTGAAAACTGAGAACTCTATTTTCTTCATCAGATTCTGTGAGCTTAGGTAATGCAACCCTTTCCCTGAGAGATGGATGCATTCTTTTAAGTGCTGATGATATAAACATTTAAAGCTTGCAAGGCTGAACACCAGCTTTTAGAACTGTGGTGACTTCCCAAAGTAAGAAGAACTTAGTGATGCTTCTTGGTAATGCCAACTTACAAAGCAAACAAACAATAAAGCATCATAGTCTCAAGATATTCACAACTAAGATCAATAATTGTGCAGATTTACCAGGATATGATTAACAACAATTCAAGTAATGTGTATTTTGCATACCATATACCTGAGAAGAGCAAACTCTATTCTGTTTTGTTGATTAACTTATTGCTTAAAGGATCCCTTTAATGAAATGTTTTCTGTGGTATAAATATTTTTATTGATATATTTGCAAATCATGTCTTTAATTATCAATATTTATTTGTAATAAAAATATGTTCACTGAACCCCTGCCAGGTGACAGTAATCTTTGAAGGCTTTCATTAAGATAGTTACTGAATTTTAGCACACACAGGCATCATGTTGGAAAAAGAATGTTCTGATACCTGTTACATACATCTTTTTAAACACAGCGTGTCACCAAAAAATAATCCTCAGACTGCTATGAACTTCTTGATAAGTACCTATGTATTATTATAATTCATTAAAATCATGCTAGCCCTTTTGGTGCTGGTCAAAATGGAGTAAACCTACTATAACTATCACTTCCACTGATTGCAGCCAAAAACTCTAGACATTTGGTGTCATAGCCAAGAAATCATCACAAGACCTGTGTCCAGGAGTTTTTACCCTATGTTTTCTTCTAGGAGTTTTACAGTTTCAAGTCTTACATTTACCTTTAATCCAGTTTGAGTCAATTTTTGTGTGTAGTATAAAATATGGTTCCAATATCATTCTTTGTATATGGATATCTAGTTTTCTAAACACCATTTATTGAAACGACTATCATTTTCCCATTGTGTATTCTTGATGCCCTTGGTGAAAATTAGTTGATCATGTGTGCTTTGGTTTATTTCTGGGCTCTCTATTTTGTTACATTGTTCTATGTATCTATACAAGTATCATACTGTCCTGATTACAATAGCTTTGTAATTTATAACTTGAAATCAGAAAGTGTAATGCCTCCAACTCTATTCTTCTTTCTCAAGATCGCTTTGACAGTTTGGGATCTTCTGAGATTCCATACTAATTGTAAAATTGCTTTTACTGTTTCTATGAAAATGCCATTACAATTTTGATAGGGATTGCATTAGATCTGCATATCAGTTTGCTAGTATTTTATTGAGTATTTCTGCATCCATGTTCATCAGATATATTGGCCTGTAGTTTTCTTGCAGCGTCTTTGGCTTTGGAATCAGGGAGATACTTGCCTTATAAAATTAGTTTGAATGTATTCTTTCTACTTCTATTCTTTGTGAGAGTTTAAGAGGATTGGAATTAATTCTTTGAATTTTGGTAGAATTCACCAGTGAAGCCATCTGGTTCTGGACATTTCTTTGTAGAAAAGTTTTTTTTTAATTATTATTACTTCAATCTCCTTTTTTAAGATTGGTCTATTGAGATTTTCTATTTTTTCTTGATTCAGTCTTGGCAAGTTGTATGTTTCTAGGAATTTATCCATTTCTTCTAGGTTATTTATCCAATTTGCTCACAAATAATTATTCATAATAGTCCATTATGATCCATTTTATTTCTGAGGTGTCTGTTGTAATGTCTCCTTTTTCATTTCAGATTTTATTTATTTGAGTCTTCTCTCTTTTATCTTAGTTAACCTAGCTAAGGGTTTGTTGATTGTTTTTTATTAAAAAAAAACCCTCTAACTTTTGTTGATTTTTTTTCTATTCTCTTTTTGATTTATTTTAGCTCTGATATTTATTATTTTCTTCCTTATGCCAACTTTGGGTTTAGTTTGTTCTTCTTTTTCTGGTTCCTGAGGTGTAAATTTAGGTTGTTTGTTTGAGATATTTCTCCCTTTTTACTTAGGCTTTCTCAAAAGGAGCATATCTTGTGAGAGTATGAAAATAATTTTCTATCATTCCTTCCTCTTCAGAGATCATAAAATAAGGAAGAAAGTATGAAATAAGATTGGACAATCCTTTGTTTAGAAGAGCACATTAATGACTCTTAAATATGCAAAAGCTGGAAACAGGGATTTGGTGCCTATAGAGATCTTCGGAAACTAGACAATTTATAAGGGTGGGTGTTCAAAATGGGGGCCAGAGAAAAAGCCCCAGCCAGAGAGAACTTGGACATAAATCCTCAATATCAAAGGGTGGGGAGCACCTGAGGTTGATTGTTTAATGGCCACAAATACTTCCAAATCCAATATGCGCAACTCTTTGCAACGTGACATTGGCATGCCTCCCATCCACAGTTAGAATCTATTTCTCTATCCTTTTGAAACTGAGTTGGCCTTCTGACTTGCTTTGTCCAATAAAATGTGGTAGAAATCACTTTGTGCAAGTTTTGGAGCTTTGTGTGCATGCATCTTCCATGTTCAACATATTGGAACATTGCCTTGAGAGTGTCACAGAGGAAACCAGTCTTGCCTATTGGAGGATAAAAGGCCTACTGGAGGAGGATAAAGATGCTTCAGACAATAGTCAGGACCAACATATGAGTGAGTCCTTATTAGAATTTTCAACCCAGCCAACCTCCCAGCTATATGCAATTACATGAGTGGATCTAGGCTAGACCAGAAGGGCAGCCATCAGTTAACTCACTGAGAAACAATTGTTTCTCTAAACTCATGTGAAAAGCAACTAATTGCTGTTTCAAAATACTAAGTTTGGGGGTTCTTTGTGATGCAGCAGAAGACAACTTATAGATCATAGTAAAACAGAAATATTTAAATTTTGGAGTTGAACAAAAAATGCAAAGGCCCACTTGGGATCCCTGAAACAGTTTCCTAAACACTGAGGGCTTAGAAATTGGATAATTGAATAGAATTTGGATAATTGAATAGAAGAAATAAAGGTGTTCCAGGCAGGTAAAACAACATGAGCACAGGCAAGAGAGACAGGACAAGGAAATAAAAAGACTCCTTCTTTCACAAATTTTTCTTTTCAGAAGAAGTAGTTCTGTGTTGCTTTCTAAATATTTCAAGATTTTCTTCTATTGGGGATATATTTTTTGTGTTCATCTAGAAGAATAGAATTAGATTATAAGTTCATAGGGGAAGAGAAATAAAAAGGAAACCAACACTCAGTGAGCATTTACTATGTACCAAGAACTTGATATTGATTAATCTCATTTAATCATCACAACATTCCTATGCCATAGGTATTTTCCCTTATTTCACAGAAGAGGGAACTATGGCTCAGGGAGATTAAGTAGCTTTCCCAAGTTCCCTGATCTAGTAAGTGGTATTGTTTTGTTCGTTTCTATTCCAAAACCCATACCATTTCTTCAACCACATACCACCTCCCAGACTCTGTTGTATTAATCTTGCTATCAGCAATGCTTAGTTTATTTCCTAGAACAATCTAGGTACTCAAAAGTGTCTCCTTGAGGAAATTTAGAGGAATAAATCTCACGTGACAGGAATTTCATTAATCTTTTACTCATAAGATTATTAACATAACATAATTTATTAACATAAATACTTCTTTGTGGGCAGCCCACTTACTTTATGTGTTCATTAATTCACAGCTGAGACATTCATTCATTCATATAACAAACAGGTACTGAGCACCTCATAAGTCCAGCTTTCTGGGCACTAGGAACCCAATAATGAGAGGACACACACACACACACACACACACACTCATACTCTCAGAGGCTCTGACTTCTGAATGGTGTATTTTGGTCACTTCTGTGTCTTCCCCAGAGATATGGTGGGTAAGGTCCTTACATCACCAACTAAGTTGGCTTCTCACTTATGTATTTCTATCTCTGCTTGGCCTCCTGATAAAACAATGAAGGTAAATAATATAATTATTCACATTTCTTTGATCCTCCATAATGAGTAACAATAGAGTGCCCCTTTCCAGAAAGGGGAGGAGAATTTACTAATGACTCCTTGTTTACCTTTAGTGGTTACAATGGTTAGAAGATGTATTTGTTACCTGTGAAGAACTTATAGTCTGGTTAGAATGGTTTGACATAATCTTAAAAATTAAATTATTCTATAACACATATCAAAGCCTCTGGCACTTTAACTTAACTGAAATGTGCATCTAAGTCAGACCACAGTCTCCCGAAGTTTCTATGGCAAATTTGTCAAAAGTTGGAGAGTGTCATTTATTCCCAGCTGTTTCTAAGGTTCACAACTTCCACCCCCCTCATACGTTGTCTGAGATTCTTGGCTGAGAGAGCTGTTTGTTTCTTTATTTAGCAAAAACTAGCACAGCTCTGCTTAGCAGAGGGACAAGCTGGAATTTGCAAGTCTCTGCGATATCACTCAGGCAATTGCCAACTTGTCACAGGTGTACACGACAAGAGCAGTGGGAAGGAGAAAGCCATGGACTAGTGTGGACCTGGAGGCTGGGGCTCCATCCAAAATATCCCACATTTGTTCCTGCATCTGTTAGGGAAAATCAGCGTTCAGCGATGGGCAGAGGTGAGGGGTGCAGGTCCTACTTGCAATTTACAAGATATTTTGAGTCAGCAATTATAAGCAGAGCTGTTGACAGAATGCTGCCTGATTATTAAGTCATGAAGAAAGGAATGGCAAGAGTAACTTGGAAAAGAAAGAAATAAAAAACAGTGAGTTTTCTGAGAAGCAGAGAATAAAACTGAGAGATTAGTTTTATTTTTAAAAGCTGCTGAGTTGGTCTCACTTCTTTGCTAAGTCTCTTGATTTTTTTTTTCCCCAGAAGACTTGAATACCTGACCTGAACTGAAGGGGAAATGAAGAGGCTCAGCTTACCGACAGGTGGACAGGTGGCTAAACAGGTATGGCATTTCTGTTTCAGGTCAGCTTTATATGGGACTTAATTGAATAATATCACCTCTCACTTTTTTTCTTCCCCCTCATTGATCAAGCTGCTTTTGAGAAAAGTGATACTTTGCATATCTGGCTAAGTGCTGTTAACAGCCTCTGCCTGCGGTTTGTTAAAATTAAAAAAAAAAAAAAAAAAGTGTGATCTTGCCGGAGAAGTAATTTGCTTCTCTCCAACCAATGATGGCTTGTACTTTATGCAAATTGGTATCTAGGGACAACAAATCCCATTTAATACATATGCATAGTTCATAAAAAAAACGACGTGAGAGAAAGAGGAAAAAAAGATAAAGCAACGAGTCAGCAAAAGAACAGGTTCCGAGGAAATTTATTGTCCCAAATTGGACATTTGTAACAGATGATGTGAACAAGTGTTAACTTTGTTTTCAGCAGCTCTTCACGTACATTCACTAGACATCACACAGATTATGTTTTAAGGATCTGAACTGTAATAAAAAAAAAAGTGTCTATGGGCTTTAGAGTGTTGTGTTCCATATGGTTAGGGAAGTACGGAGTTATTGCGACAAGCATCTTGTGAAGCTCATTACGCGCAGTGGTGTTAGATTCGAATTGCCGCGCATAGCTATAGGGTACGTACATGACATCCCACAGTCAGCAGATAGCAACTGGAAATGAAAGATATGAAGGCACAGAGTACAGCTTCAGGGAACATGTTAGACGAAACATCTGCTGGTATCAGAACACTGCATTATCAGATCATTGTGGCCATGAATTTTTTATAAAGACACTTTTTTCCCCCCAAACTGCAACTTTGAAAGTGACATTTTGTGCAAAAAGTTTTTGATTGAAGTGTGATGTCGGGAGGAAGTCCAGTGAAGTGATTCATTGTGGAGACAGCCCACACTGACTGCCCAGGAAGACTCCTCTTTGCAAAAGGGGATGATGTGCACTAGCAAAATCCATGCTGTAGTGCATGCACATGGGAATACATAAGCAAGAAAGTTTTCTAAGCAGAAACATGACTGAGGGGCTTTGGCCTTTCTTACCACTCAGTGTGTGGAATGATCCATATTCTAGACATCCACTTAACACTCTCTTTTCTCATGTGGACAGTGTCAATAACCAGCTCCCATTAAGTAAGGAGGTCATATTCCATCCACTCACCTCTTGGGCTCTGCTTGTTAACGGCAGCCATTAACAAGCCATTTCTTGTCCCAAGAAATCTTGCCCTTTCTGCTCCCGAAGGCTCTTGTAAGATCTTCCCGCATTGCAGGAAACATGCATGGATGAAAAACTAGTCAAGTTCTGATCTTTGGGAGTAGTGTGTACATTAGTGCCCCACAGTCCTAGGGAGAGTGTGAGATGATGGGCTGGAGAGAAGGAAGGCGTGAGGAGATGGTGCTCACTTTGAGAAGAGTCAAAGGTCCTGATACTTAGGTCCCATTACAGGATATCACATATTTCATCTTGGGAGATAACAAAGTGCTTGTAAAGCATTATGACTTATGGAAGAACCAGATTATCTACATCCACCTTTCTGTTAATGTAGCTCTGAGAAATGGCATAATTTCACTGATTCAGACCACCCAGGCTGTGGGGTAGAGGGAGAAACATATTTCTCTTGACAGAGCTAATGTAAAAGAGGGAACAGAATTCAAAGACAAGTAGTCGGTCCCTGGAATGGATTCTGAAGAACCCAGAGGAAGTCTTTTCCTCCACTGTGCAAACTATCTTCAATTTAACTTTTTTTTTTTTTTTTTTTTTTGCTGTACGCGGGCCTCTCACTGCTGTGGCCTCTCCCGTTGCGGAGCACAGGCTCCGGACACACAGGCTCCGCGGCCATGGCTCGCGGGCCCAGCCGCTCCGCGGCACGTGGGACCCTCCGGGACCGGGGCACGAACCCGTGTCCCCTGCATCGGCAGGCGGACTCTCAACCACTGCGCCACCAGGGAAGCCCCAATTTAACTTTTTTTTTCAGTAAACCACTGGGTTCCTCTTCTAGCCCATTAGAGTGGTGACACTGGATGAGATCAGTGTGAGGTTGGGAAACTCTCAAAAGTCAGAATATATTCATAGGAGCAGATATGTAGGAATATGTGTAGAATAATTGGCAATAATTCCAGATATAAAAGAGTAATGTAAAAGGTACTCATGAGTGAGTAAACACCAACTACAGAGACCTATACTTAGAGTTCCACCTCCGAGCTGTTCTCTTATCATCCTATCATTTTTCCCCCTTTTCTCTTCCTCTTGTTTCTTCTTTCTTTCTTCTTCTTTTTTATCAAAGTTTAGGTGGGAAAGAGGATTCCTCTTTCCTTCATAATTCCTATTGTGCATTGCCTTATGGAAGAGATATTGATACACAAAAATATCCTCTGGGAAAAGGCTTTATTTTCTACCTTTCTCTATGAAAGTTTGGATGAACAATCAATAGTACACAGGAGGACCTGAAAAGTCATTCGTTCATTGATTCACCAAATATTTTTTGAGCACCAGTTATCATGAATGACCCTTCTGCTGAAAACAACTAAATTGTTGTACATCTATATTCATCTTGAAAAATGTTTACAAGTAACAAGTTAGTAAATAATACTCAGAACAAAGGAAGAACAAAGAGAGTTAAGTAACCCTGAATCTGTCTTTGTTTTTTTTTTTTTTAATTAATTAATTTATTTATTTTTGGCTGTGTTGGGTCTCCGTTTCTGTGCAAGGGCTCTCTCCAGTTGTGGCAAGTGGGGGCCACTTCATCGCGGTGCACGGGCCTCTCACTATCGCGGCCTCTCTTGTTGCGGAGCACAAGCTCCAGATGTGCAGGCTCAGTAATTGTGGCTCACGGACCCAGTTGCTCCGCGGCATGTGGGATCCTCCCAGACCAGGGCTCAAACCTGCATCCCCTGCATTGGCAGGCAGATTCTCAACCACTGCACCACTAGGGAAGCCCCTCTGTCTTTGTTTTGAGAAATTTGCTGTTCTACGTAAATTTGGCTTTTCTTTCTTGATCTTTGAGGGTATTGGGGAGACAAAGTCTAGGGGTCACCCTAAGTGGGAAATCTATTGTGTGAGACACTCCTGCATAGAACTAATCCCTCTGAGGGCCACATATTTAGTGTAATATAAAACACAAGTAAACACATCCTAATCAGCAGTGCATTGCCAGCCCAAAATCCTTGTGAAAGGAAGGCAAACCAAACTGCATCTCTAGAAACTCTGCCTGGGATAGAGGAGGGATATCTTTTATTAAAATTCATAACCGCAAACCAATTATGATATGATTATAGCAGTTAAAATTCATACTATATTGGTGTCCAACACATGTAGACACACACACCATGCATGCACACAGGCACAAAGAATTTGGTAAAAATTTCAGGCCAGTGGCAGAAACAGGACAGTTTTTTTCTAGCAGAACACATCTTTCAAATAGGCCTCCAGGCATCCTTACAAATAAATTTTAAAGAAATATGTACAAAACGCACAAGAAAATAAGATACCATAAATGAGAATCATTAAACCTTTTGGACAACATAATCAGATAAAGTCTTCAGAAAGTAAATAAATCAGATATTGAATATAAAATAAATTTTTGTAATAAATTCTAAGAAAGCAAATAGGAGACTGAAATTATCAAAAAGGTAAAGATTATAAAAATATGAAAAGCACATTTGAACAAGAAACTAATTGAACTTCTAGAAAAACATATAGTTCAATGGATAGATTTAAAATTATGTTCGATATAAAGAAAGAAAAATTTTGTGACCTGGAAGATATAGCTGAATAGAAGAAAAGAGATACAAAATACTTTAAAAGTTAAATCAACATGAGGGAGCACAAAGTTCTAATGTATGCCTAATTAAGTTTTGGAAAGGAAGAAGAGAGAAGGGGGCTGGGGCAGTACTCAAAACCATAGTGCTTGAGAATTTTCCAGAACTTATTTTTTAAAAATACTGATTCTTGTATTCATGGCCTAAATGAATCCTAACCAGGAAAATAAGTACCTAAACACATGAAACTGCAGAACACAAAACACATAAATATATTAAAATAACAAGAGGAAAATGAGAACCTTCAATGGTTTGATGAACTGACAGCTAACTCCTCAAAAGCGACAGTGAAAGCCAGAACAAGGTGTGATAATATCTTCAGTGTACTCAGAGAAAATAACTGTCAACCATGATTGTATGTTAATCAAAATAATTTTTGGGGTTTTTTTTTCCAGCTTTGAGATATAATTGACATATAATGTTGTGGACGTTTAAGGTGTATAATGTGATGATTTGATATATGTATATATTGTGAAATAATTACCACAGTTAAGTAAATTAACACATCTATCACCTCACATAGTTACAATTTTTGTGAATCTGTTGAGAACTTTTAAGATGTACTCTCTTAGCAACTTTCATATATACAGCACCGTATTGTTAACTATAGTCACTATGCTGTACATTACATCCCAGAACTTATTTATATTACTAGAAGTTTGTATGTCATGACCACCTTCACCCATTCCTCCACCATGCCCCTCTGGTGCCTGGCAACCACCAATCTAGTTTATTTTTATAAGATGAGTTTTTTAGTTTCCACATATAAGTGGGATCATATAGTATTTTTCTTTCTCTGTCTGACTTACTTCACTTAGCATAATACCCTCAAGGTCCATCCATGTTGTCACAAATGGGAGAACTTCCTCTTTTTATGGCTGAACATTCCCCTGTATATATATACCACATTTTCTTTATCCATTCATCCACTGATGGACACATAGGTTGTTTCCTTGTCTTGGCTATTGTAAATAATGTTGTAATGAACACAGAGGTACAGCTGTCTCTTCAAGATAGTGTTTTTATTTCCTTCAAATACATTATTCCAGAAATGAAATTGCTGGATCATATAGATCATAGTAGTTCTATTTTTTAATTTTTTGAGGAATCTCCATAATGGCTGCACCAATTTACATTCCCACCAACAATGCACAAGTGTTCCAATTTATTCTCATCCTTGTCAGCATTTATCTCTTGTCTTTTGATAACAGTTATTCTAACAGGTGTGAGATAACAGCTCATTGTGGTTTTGATTTACATCCCTAATGATTAGTTATGATGAGCATTTTTTCATGGACCTGTTGGCCTTCCATATGTTTTCTTTAGAAAAATATCTATTCAAGTTCTCTGCCCATTTTTTAATCAGATTACAGTTGACTCTTTAACCATGTGGGAGTTAGGGGTGCCAACCCTCACCTCCCACCACATAGTTGAAAATTCCCTTATAACTTTACAGTTGACCCTCCATATCTGTGCTTCCACATCTGTGGATTCAACCAGTGCTATTATAGTAGCACTGTAATATGTATGAATTGAAAAAAAACCCTGTATAAGTGAACCTGTGTAAGTTCAAGGGTCAGTTGTATTTGGCTTTTTTTGCTATTGCATTGTATGAGTTCCTTATATATTTTGGATACTAACTTCTTATTAGATATGTGGTTTGAAAATATTTTTTTCATTCCATAGATTGTCTTTTCATTTTGTTGGTCATTTCTTTTCTGTACAGAAACTTTTTAATTTCATGTAGTCCCACTTGTTTATTTTTGCTTCTTTTTCTTGTGCTTTAGGTGTCATATTCAAAAAATCACTGCCAAATCCAATGTCAAGATGTTTCCCTAGGCTTTCTCTTAGGAGTTTTATGATTTCATGTCTTTATATTAAGTCTTTAATTCATTTTGAGTTAATTTTTGTGAGTGGTGTAGGACAGAGATCCATTTTCATTCTTTTACATGTAAATATCAAGTTTTCCTGGCACCATTTATTGAAGAGGCTATCTTTTGCCCATTGAGTATTCTTGGCTTTCTTGTCAAATATTAATTGACCATATATGCATAGATTTATTTTGATTACTATAATAATATAGTTGTAATATAGTTTGAAATCAAGAAGTATGATGCCTCCAGTTTTGTTCTTCTTTCTTAGGATTGTTTTGGCTATTCGGGGTCCTTTGTGATTCCATACAAATTTTAGGATCATTTTTTTTCTATTTCTGTTAAAAAATGCCATTGGAATCTTGACAGTGATTGTATTGAATCTATAGATAGCATTGGGTAGTCTGGACATTTTAATAGTATTAATTCCTCCAATTCATGAACACAGGATATCTTTCCATTCATTTGTGTCTTCAGTTTCTTGCATCAGTGTTTATAGTTTTCAGTGTATAGGTCTTTTGCCCCCTTGGTCAAATTTATTTCTACGTATATTATTCCTTTTTATGCTATTGTATATGGGATTGTTTTCTGACAGTTTATTATTAGTGTATAGGAATGCAACTAATTTTTGTATGTTGACTTTTTATCCTGAAACTTTACTGAATTTCTTTATTTGTACAGAAAAATCCTGCCAGCCTGACACAGGTCTTGCACATATCTTTTAAAGCTTATTCCTATGTATTTACCACATATGTTGCTATTATAAGTGGGAGCTTAATTTTATATTTTCTAATGGATTGCCTTTTTTACATCTGAAATGTGTACATTCTGAATATTAATATCCTGCCATTCTATCTACCAAATTCTCTTTATCTGGAGTATATTTTCACTTGATTGTTTTTAACTGTGGGATGTGCAATCATTATCTGCAAACTTACATAATTTACCTCCTCCTCTCTAGTTTTATACAGTTAATTTATTTTTCTTATTTGATTGCATTGCCTAGTTTTTCAAGTTTATTTTTAGATAATTTTGATAAAAATGAGAATTTTTATGTTTTTTTTTTTTTTTTTTTTTTGCGTTACACGGGCCTCTCACTGTTGTGGCCTCTCCCATTGCAGAGCACAGGCTCCAGACGCGCAGGCTCAACAGCCATGGCTCACGGGCCCAGCCGCTCCGCGGCACGTGGGATCCTCCCAGACCAGGGCGTGAACCCGCGTCCCCTGCATTGGCAGGCGGACTCCCAACCACTGCGCCACCAGGGAAGCCCGAGAATTTTTATGTTTTTATCTTGATAGAGACACTTCTGGTACCTACCCACTAGGGGTCATAATTACATTTGGGCAGACATAGATAAATTTTTATCATTTTAAGGTAGTATCAACAAATTTCTATTTTAGTAAACTTTTTTCCTAGAAATGTTGAATTTTATCAAAATGTCCTTTAGAATCTGCAGAGGTGATCATATGGGTTTTCTCATTATTTATTAATTTGATAAATTATAGAAATAGATTTCTTGATATGAAACACTCTGTTTTCCTAGCATAAGAACCTCTTAGTTATGAAGTATTCTTTTTTTTTTTTTTTTTTTTTTTTTTTTTTTTGCGGTACACGGACATCTCACTGTTCTGGCCTCTCCCGTTGCGGAACACAGGCTCCGGACTCACAGGCTCAGTGGCCTTGGCTCACGGGCCCAGCCGCTCCGTGGCATATGGGATCTTCCTGGACTGGGGCATGAACCCATGTCCCCTGCATTGGCAGGCGGACTCTCAGCCACTATGCCACCAGGGAAGCCCCATGAAGTATTCTTTTTAATCAGGGAAGCCCCATGAAGTATTCTTTCTAAACGCCTGTATTTTCTTCTAAGAGTTTTATAGTTTTAACTCATATCTATTTCTATGATCCACTTTGAGTTAATTTTTATGTAATGATGTGATGTAGTGGTCCAAATTTATTCTTTTGCACATGGATATCCATTTGTCCCCAAAATAAACTTTTTTATTTTGTTTTTACTTAAACTATGTAAATGTATTCAGAAAAATACTTGGGTAAGTGAAAAGAGGAAAATCTTCCACAAAACAAAACACAGAGAATGTTATTATCATAGGAGAATAGATATGACATGGTTTTCCAGAAGTAGATGCCATTTTATTTTTTTTTCAAATTCCCCAAACTATCCATTAGAAGAAGAATTATCTGGTAATGTAATTTTTGAAAATAGCTCACAATATGTCTGTATATTAGAATATTCTATAATCATTAAGAAAAAGGAGATGTTTTTACATGCACAAATATGGAAATGCTCCAAAACGCATTGTGATAAAAGTTGCAGAAAAGTGTTTATATCATGCAAATGTTAGTGTGAAAATATACACAACACATGCATGCAAATGTATAGAACATTTCTGTAAGGATTTATCTAGAATAATAGTTATGAAATTGGCAAAATGCATGCCCTGGATAGAATTGTAGGTGTCTGGGGAGTTGAGAGAGATGAAAGCTTACTTTTTGCTTGGTGCCATTTTGCACTTTGTGAATTTGGAACAATGCCTATGGCTTACATACTTAAAACTTAATAAAAGTTAATAAAATTGGCTTATTAGCTTTATTTAATTTTAATAGAGAACATCTTTCCCAAAGTTTTCTCTGAAATATTGATTGTAGAACTCTAAAATATTTCCTATTAAATGATATAACTATACAAATAATTCAGAAAAAGTTATCAATGCAAATTCCCTGAACATCCTAACACTGCAGCCAGAACCCACTCAGTACTGAACAAAATTTTAAAAATACCCAAAGAGAATACATACCCTTCTTAAAGAGAACTTGATGCATTAGCAAACACTTGTTCACAAATCTCAGAACATTCAAACAAAACCTCACCTTGCATTTTGAGAGAGGTACAATTTTACATGGTGTGTAGTAAACTCACAGAGGCCAAGGAGTCAAAACTCATACTCTTCAAGAAGACAATAGATAAAGTTATGGACTTCAGTGAAGGGAAGACATGGATGTTTGGGAAAGCATTTTCTAACATTCTTTTGAAGCTAATGCCAGAGAGTGAAAACATTTATTCCCAATACTACGCTTCTCACCTAATACTATGCCTTTTAGCCAGCTGTTCTAATGGACCCATGGATCTGATCTGACATGACAGCCTCCGATGTTCTCAAACCAGTTTACAGATGGTGTCTAAATATTCTCTCAAACATGGTCATTTCCCATGATGCCTCTGTTACTACAAAAGAAAAGAATGTGTAAATATACAGATATATATGTATATGTTTATTACAATGTTTTGATTATACCAGGAGTTTTAGTCTTTCTGACTTATTGTACACTTGAGAACCACTATTTTCTAGTCTGAATTTTATTTTAATGTTTATTTAAAAAGTAAAGATAAAAGCTTGATGTGAATGAAGTATGCTTGGCTGTATTCTTATGTCTTGTTATCAGTTTGCTCCAAAGTCCAGAAATGCTTATATGTAGCAGTGGATACTTAACAACAAATGGCTAATTCCTTTCAATCAGAAGGCTGAGCTCCTCAAGTGCAGGGTTTGGGAACTTAGGCAGTTAGTTTTAAAGACTCAAAGAAATTTACAAATGCAGTTACCTGTTGGTAAGTTCCATGATTGGGAACAAAGAGAGGACTTCTTTACATGTTATTCGCCCCACTGCTGAGTCTGTCCATCTAAAGGCTGTGATTGACGATGTCACCAAAACAAAGGAGTCTAATAAGCCAACTTGAAGAGACATTGAAAGGTTGAAATTATGTATGGCAGAAGACAATTATGCAAGCTAAATGATTCTTTAATTAATAATGAGATCCATCACAGGCAAAAGAGAAAGACTTACAGGATGGAAAGCCTTGTGATTTACTCTGTGTGTGTCCATATGCAGTGTATATATTTTGGGATATAAATGATATATGCACAGTGTGAGTGCCATGGCATGTGAATCTGTGAGCTCATGACTGAGCTCATGACTCATTCATCCACTGGGTGGGTGAATATCTAGAATGTAAGATTTTTTCTTAAGAGATAGAATGCATTGCCTGGTACCTGAAGCCATATGGTTTTCTTATTAGAAAAAAAAAACTGAATTTAATTGATTCACAATCTATGTTCCCTTATTTTCAAATACAACTAGTTGCTTTATACTGGCCAGATTTAATTTTTTTAATATTAAATCAAAACATGGAATTACATAAATGTCTTCAGTATGTAAGTCCATACCCATACATCAATATCAATGTAAATGCATAAACTAACAAAATACTATTTAGTCAACTTTTAAATGTTTCCCAGTCTCTGGATGAACAAGTGATTTTAACTAACTAGTTACATTTGTTTCCAAATTTTACATCTTTTAGACCACAGTGGGTTTCAAACTATGTTTCATTAAACCCAGGTGTTCAATATGACTCTTCCTTCTTCCTCCCCGACTCTTCTTAGCTGCTACCAAGGGTGGGAGGTAAGGGAAACAAGGAGACAGAGCTCCAACCTAAAGAGCTGCAGCTTTTTGGGGGTTAAGGGTTTCTTTTATGTCTTTGCTTAACCAAAAGTGTTCTATGGTTATAAATCATTTTAAACCACCATTAAGAAAAAATCTGAAATAAAACTAAAGTTACTTTCTTAACTCATACAATATACAAACAAAACAAAAACAAACAAACAAAAAACACACATAAAACCTGTGCTATGGAAGTACAAGAAAGAAACCTTTGGATAATTTAAAAAATATCTTTGAGTTACTAAAATAAAGCCTATATCAGAAAAAATGGCAGATTTTAAAATATATTAAACTTCTACATATACAAAACAACATTTAAAAATTTTGAATGTTAAAAGAAAAAACCACAGTAGGAAGAAATATTTTAACATTCATAACAGACAACAGATTACCATCCACAGTAAATAAAGACCTCTTAAACATGTATTCAAGAGCAAGTAAGGAGATTTAAAACAGCAAAAGATATTAACAAGAAATTTACCAGAGAATGAAATCACACTTCCTGACTTAAAAATATTACAAAGCTGAAATGATTAAAACAATATGATATTGGCACCAAAACAGACATACAGACCAGTGGAACAGAATGAAGAGCCCAGAAATAAACCTACTCTTATAAGACCAACTGATCTCAACAAAGGTGCCAAAAAGACACACAGGGAAAGAACAGTGTCTTCAACAAATGGTGTTGGGAAAACTGGATATCCACTGGCAAATATTATACCACTTTATACAGTATACCAAGAAAAAGAAAAAAAAATCATTTTGAAATGGAGTAAGACTTAAACATAAGATCTGAATCTGTGAAACTCCTAGAAGACAACATACAGGAAAAGCTCTTTGACATTGGTCTTGGACATGATTTCTTGGCTATGACGCTGAAAGCACAGACAATAAAAGAAAAAATAAGACAGGTGGAACTACACCAAACTAAGAATCTGCACAGCAAAGGAAACCATCAAAAGAGTCAAAAGACAACCTACAGAATGGAAGAAAATATTTGCAAACCACATGCCTAAAAAGGAGTTAATATTCAAAATATATAAGAAACTCCTACAACTCAAAAGCAAACAAACAAACTAACAACACCTGATTTAAAAATGAGCAAAGGACTTGACTGTATCTTTCTCCAAAGAAGACAAACAAATGGCCAGCATGTATATAAAAAGGTGTTCAACACCACTAATCATCAGGGAAATGCAAATTAAAAGCACAATGAGATACCATCCCACACATTGGGATGGCTATTATCAAAAAGCAAACAAAACAAAAGGTAATGAATGTTCATGAGGATATAGAGAAAAGGGAACCCTTGTGCACTATTGTTGGGAATATAAAATGGTGAGGAAGCTATGGAAAACAGTGTGGAGTTTCCTCAAAGCTCATCAATGTAACTACGATGTGATTCCGCAATTTTCCTTTTGTGTATATATCCAAAATAATTGAAATCAGGGTCTCACATCGTTGCCTGCATTCCCATATTCATTGCAGCATTATTCACAGCAGCCAAGATATGAAAACTATCCAGATGCCCATCAGCAGATGAATAGGTCAAGAAAATGTGGTATACACATACAATGGAATATTATTCAGCCTTAAAAAAAAGAAGGAAATACTACCATTTGCAACAACATGGATGAACCTGGAAGACATTATACTAAGTGAAATAAACCAGTAACAGAAAGACAAATGCAGTATGATTCCACTTACATGCAGTATCTAAAATAGTCAAACTCATGAAAGCAGAGAACAGAATGATGATTGCCATTGGCTGGAAGCAAAGGGGAAATGGGAGGTTTTCAATGAGTATAAAGTTTCATTTATACAAGATGAATAAGTTCTAGAGATCTGATGTACAACAAAGTGCCTATACCTAACAACACAGTATCATGCACATGAAATTTTGTTAAGAGGATAGATCTCATGTGAAACATTCTTATTATAAAAGAGGTGGGGGGGAAGGGAACACAAGGAAACTTTTGGTGGTGATGGATGTTTTTATTACCTTGATCGTGGTGACAGCATCACAGATATATGCATATGTCCAAACTCATCAAATTGTGTACATTAAACATATGCAGGGGGCTTCCCTGGTGGTGCAGTGGTTGAGAGTCCGCCTGCTGATGCAGGGGACATGGGTTCGTGCCCCGGTCCGGGAAGATCCCACATGCTGCGGAGCAGCTAGGCCCGTGAGCCATGGCCGCTGAGCCTGCGCGTCCGGAGCCTGTGCTCCACAACGGGAGAGGCCACAACAGTGAGAGGCCCGCGTACCGAAAAAAAAACAAAAAAACATATGCAGGGTTTTTGTTGTTGTTGTTTCTGTATATCAGTTATACCTAAACAAAGTCATAAAAAAGTTGTGGTGGTGGTGATGCTAGGCAACTTCCCAGGCTAGGTCACAGAAAACATAGCTTCAGGTTTTTGCTCTCATGGATTGCTCATCTTGGGGAAGCTTGCTGCCATATTATGAGGATACTCAAGTAGCCTATGAAAAAGCCCATATTGAGGAGAATAGAGGTCTCCCAATAACAAACAACACCAACCTGCCAACCACGTGAATGAGCCACTTAGATCCTTCAGTCCCAGTCCAGACCTCAGATTTCTACCAACATCTTGACTACACTCTAGTGAGGGACACCAAGCCAGAACCAGCCAGCTCAGATGCTCCTAGATTTCTGACCAATGAAAACTATGAGGTAATGAAGGTTTGTGGCTGTTTGAGGCCACTAACTTTAACATAATTTGTAATATAGAAGTAGATAAATAATACACAATATTTTATGGTAGCATTATTTGTAATAGTGAAAAATCAGAAAAAATGTATATTTCTATCAATAAGGATATGGTTGAATAAATTGTGATTAATCGATATTATGAAACATTATGTAATTATTAAATTAACAAGGTAGCTCTATATCTTCTAAAATGCAATATCTTTAGGAAATATTAAATAATAAGACCAAACAACATGTATTATATTAATTTTTTTAGTAAAATACATTTGGATATTTATAATTTAGATATACACCTACATACGGATGTCTGTATTTGTATATGCTTTCAGAAATCTTTGGAATAGAGGATTGGACTGAAGGAGGTAGCAAGGAAGGAGATTTAATTTTATACACTTCTACATATTTAGAATTTTTTAATAACAAGCATGTTTTATGCATCCATGTTTCCTTTTATGACTTTATTTTAAAAACTAAACTGATGAAAAACAAATGAAGTAGTATACTTTTCTTTTAGGAGCTTTCATTATATTAACTAATTACCAAGACGTACAAGACAAGAAAATAAGGTGAAGTCAAAATGCATAATTTACTTTAATAGCTTTTTGGCTATGAAAAAGCAAGTGAAATGACTGTTTTGATTACCAGCCAGGTAGTTTTATGCCATTCTATGGCTACTGCTTACCTGTCTGTCAAATGGGATCATGGGTCTCAAGAGATGACCTTGGGAGAAAATGAGGATGACTTGGCCCAAATACACCACTGATACTGGACAAAGTCCAGAGTCCACACCAAATGCCAGATGGACTGTGGGTCGATAGTGACATCTTCATGTGCAAAGGACAGCACATTAAAGAAGGGGATGAAATAGATGTCTGCCTGTGGGAGTTATTGACTGGGTTTAATGCTAGGGCTTTTATCCTGTTATGCTGCATGTAATATGCTGAGGATTTCAGAAAAAAAAAATAATGCATGGGCTGTCCCAAGAACTAGAGGTCAAAAGGGAGTGGATAATAGAATTTGAATAAAAAGGAAAAATTGATTAGCTGATAGTGATCATTAGGCAAGGTTACAGAAGGCAGTATTACAACTAGTGGAGCATTGCTAAAGGATACCCATCCCTTAGTACAACGCCACCTGAATCAACCTGAAGTATAAATATGAAGACTTAAGTGACCAAGGCAAATTTCAATTGGGATTACAAATATTACTTTGCAAAACATGGCTAAAAATGTTCCCTGAGAGTGTTTATGTAAAATGTTATGTCTTTCTTTCAAAGGTTCCTTACAAGTAGTTCTAAAAAAAATTCTTTAATTCCAGTTTATAGATTTTCCTTATTTTAATGTTCTCCTCTCTGGTGTAGGCATATTATAAATGGAATTAACTACATTACTAATGCCTTTAATCTGATTTTACTGGTGCCTAGGGCTGATGACTAGGAATCAGCATGTGTGTCGTTAAAAGAAAAATACAGTTATATAGAAACTAAATTACATGTCTAAATAAACACATTTATCCATGTGCCTTATTTATTATCCCAACTAGCCAAAGCAGAAGGGCCTGACTGCACTTCTTCAAAAATAAGGTAGCTAGAAAGCAGTTTCTCTGGCCACTGGAATTTTCTTGATGAAAGAACGGGCAAGAACAGCCTACAACTTGATGTATTCTTTGTATATAATTCCTGAATTTTAGGCTAGAACTACATATTTTGGGGGCACTATATACATTTTTATGACTATTCATATGTAAGAAATAATTGACAGTTTTTTTTTTTTTTTTTTTTTTTTTTTTTTTTAAATAAATAAAGCTGGGATTTTTATTGAGATTGCACAGAATTTATGGATTAATTTGGGGAGAATAGATGTCTTTATAATAATGTTATTCTCATTCAAAAGTAAAATATTTTCCCATTTATTTGAATATTTCCCTATGTCTTTTAATAAAGGTTAAACTATTTTTTCATAGGTAACTTCTATATTATTTGATAAATTAAATTCTTAGATATTTATATACTTGCTTTTAAATTATGTTTTCCAGTTGATCATTACTCATATAGAGAAATGTTATTGATTTTTTTTTTTTTTTTTTTTTTTACTTTTTTTTTTTTTTTTTTTTTTTTTACAAATTTAATCAGTTATACATATACATATGTTCCCATATCCCCTCCCTTTTGCGTCTCCCTCCCACCCTCCCTATCCCACCCCTCCAGGCGGTCACAAAGAACCGAGCTGATCTCCCTGTGCTATGCGGCTGCTTCCCACTAGCTATCTACCTTACGTTTGGTAGTGTATATATGTCCATGCCGCTCTTTCACTTTGTCACAGCTTACCCTTCCCCCTCCCCATATCCTCAAGTCCATGCTCTAGTAGGTCTGTGTCTTTATTCCTGTCTTACCCCTATGTTCTTGATGACATTTTTTTCTTAAATTCCATATATATGTGTCAGCATACAGTATTTGTCTTTCTCTTTCTGACTTACTTCACTCTGTATGACAGACTCTAGGTCCATCCACCTCATTACAAATAGCTCAATTTCATTTCTTTTTATGGCTGAGTAATATTCCATTGTATATATGTGCCACATCTTCTTTATCCATTCATCCGATGATGGACACTTAGGTTGTTTCCATCTCCGGGCTATTGTAAATAGGGCTGCTATGAACATTTTGGTACATGTCTCTTTTTGAATTATGGTTTTCTCAGGGTATATGCCCAGTAGTGGGATTGCTGGGTCATATGGTAGTTCTATTTGTAGTTTTTTAAGGAACCTCCATACTGTTCTCCATACAGTTTTTAATTCACTCGAGTCAACTGCTGAGCAATCACTTGGATTGCTGCAGTCGATCTGATTTGGCGATTCAAAACAAGTGAAGTATCAATACTCACTGGACGCTGTTGATTGAAAGTCCTCTATCTGAGGCCACAACTTTGAACCTGATGACACATGAGGAAAGAAATGGGAGAGCATAAGCTGAAAATTTTAAAAGAAACGATTAAAGGGAGAGGATGGCAGAGTCCAAAATATAAGAACCAGTTCCTGAAACCACAGTGGACTCTTGCCTCAACTTGCCTTTGCTTATATTTACTTTGGAATAGTTCCAAATTCTGTGCTATGTCAATCATGAATCATTGATCATGAGTGGCCACCTCCTCTTCCCATCATCTGTCAAATCTCTTCATCAACTTAGGCACACCAGTGACCTGCACTGACTACTTCTACATGAGGGATTCTGATTGTCTCCTGCCCTCTGATTACAATACTTTCTGAGCTATTTAGTGGGCAGCAAATCTTTTCTTGGCTATTGTACCTCTTGTTATCTTGGATTATTATGTACATTTTTGTGCTATCATTTGACTTTTTTACATCGTGCATTATCCCAAGTACATGGAAGCTTATGGAGTGCAAATGATTGTGCTTTACCTTTTCTTTTCTTGCATTTTTGGCCCATTCCCACTTCCCTACTACCACTGAGCCTGTCACAGTGCCTTAGACCAGGAGATCCTCATTACACATTTGTTGTTTTTTAAAGTCGACCCTTCGGGAACTTCACAGCTTCATTGAGACAGGACAATATTTGCACCCCCAAAAAAGCACCATTATAAAGGCAAAGGCAAAAGAAGGGGAAATATGTTTAATTAACAACAAGAATATTTTCATAATACAATTTAATCTTCCCAGTATGCTTGCGAAGAGATGGGTATTATTGTTTTTTCTACTTTACGGATGAGGAAACCAGGCTAAGAGAGGCCAGACAATTTGCCTAAACTTGAAATGATTTTAACTGGTTGGGATGATTCAAACCCAGGTCAGTAGCCTCTGGGCCAGTTCAACAGTAAGTAACATTAAAGAGACTGCATTAACAGCCTGCAAAGCAAGAGAACCTTTGAGGGACTGAGGAGTAATGAAAGCCTATGGAAATGGGTCATGAATCAGGAAAGGCTTCCTGAATGAGGGAACATGAAAAGGAGGAAAAGAGGGGGATTACCGCCCTGAAAAATAGAGGATCATGTAAGTGGAGCAAAGTAATAAAGAAAAGAAAAAGCATTTGCCACTAAGTCTGTAGAAATATTTACAGTTGGTTTCCAATCTCCTCATATTTTCTATCTAGCCAAACAGCAATAAAGGTATGTGGAAAAAACATATATATTAAATTACTAGGTGTCAGATTTCTGATTTGATAACACTTGGTATAAAAATGACAGTTATTAAAAAAACAGTTATTATTACTCTTCATTTATCTAGCTCTGAGAGTGTACACAGCACCGTATAATAAGTAGAATTTATCAGAGGAGGGACAAAATTTGTGCCCCAGGGGCTTTGCTGAGTAGACCCTCAAGTGGAAACCGTGTGACACCGAAAATCAGGGTACTGCAATTGCTGTACATCTAGAACCGCCTTCTCTCTTGGGCTGTGGTTGAAGATAGGGGGGCCTATTGCAAGAGGCATTTTTCTTTTTCTTTTTTTTTAACATCTTTATTGGAGTATAATTACTTTACAATGGTGTGTTAGTTTCTGCTGTATAACAAAGTGAATCAGCTATACATATACATATATCCCCATATCTCCTCCTTCTGCATCTCTTTTGTGGGAGGATATAGAAGGAGATTTTCATGTCTGACTTTTAGAAATATGTTAATTGGGGTCTTTTTCTAACATTACGCACCCCACATTACCACACAGAAAATAACCCAAAAAACAGAAACTGTCTCTTGTGTAATAGAAAAGGTTCAATCATGATCCAGGGAGATCCAAAACCTGGGAACAAGGGGGGATGGGTAACCTTCTCCTCAGGGTCCCAGAAACACAAGTTCAGGCTCATAACAATTAAATGCATTAGTTACAGTGTATCCATCAATGCTAGCAAATATAGACACAAAAATGCCCTGCCTTGGCACTGTGGCTCTGATATCCAGAATACAACCAAGAGACAGCAACTGAGCAAAATCAAGTTCCTTCACTCAAATCAGAACACAGGCCCTCAATCATAGATTATGAACTTTCATCCTGGACACAGCTTAATAAACTTGGTTTTATAGTTTCCTAGCTCCAGTTATTTAGCAGAAGCAAATGAAAAGTATGAGGGAAGGCAGGGAGCTGGACAACAAGGGAGGAGATCAAAAATCTGGAAAATGTAGCCAGGTCTGGGGTAGGATGAAGTGACCAGGGCACAGAACAAACAAACCTGCAAATCAGTGGTCCCTGAGGACATTGGTATTTGCACAGGGTTGTAACCCAGAACTCAATTTGTGCTTGTTTCAGCTGCTATATGTTATATATTATCCATAATAAAATAATTATATTTTAATTAAAAAAAGAATTATGACACTCTGCAAAAACAAACACTGAATCAACAACTCCAATTGAAAGAAAAAAATAATTGGAAAAAAGAATTTAAAAATAGGGAACTCATGACGTAGGATAAAAACAATAAGTAACATTTGAATTTAAGTCTAAAAAAACCCACTATTAATTGTTATGAAAATTTGTAAAACAAAAATACTTAAATTGAGCCATAATGTAAAATGCTAATGATCAATTAGAAAAAAAATCCAGGTTATTTCAGATAATTTATGAGATGAACAATGTAAGAGAGAAACTAAACTAAAATCATGTAAAAGTTTGTTAAACACTGAATAAGTATTATATTTATTGAACCCCTATTATGTGTCAGGAACTATGCTAGGTGCTAGGGCTTTAGCAAAAAACAGTGCAAACTAATTCATGCCCAAATTACAACCCAGTAAGTATTCAAATATATAATATAATTTCTGGTTGTACATGCAAAAAAGAAAAATAAACCAGGGTAAGATTGTCAGGGGGAGGGTCAAAGGGAGGGATTGCTACTACTTTAGATATGGTGTTCTTGGAAATCCTCTCTTAGGACATCACATTTACACAGAGCCTCTGAAAACAATATGGCCATTTAAAGGAAAAACCTTCCAGGAAAGTGCTAGGTGAATGCAAAGGCCCTCAGGCAGGGTTGGCTTTGGTATATCTGAGGAACAGCAAGAAACAGAATGAGAGAGAGAGAAGGCAGATAAATTTGAAGACATAGGTAGTACCCTAGAAGAGCAAGACCTAATGTTGAATTGGATGTGGGATCAGAGATTTTAGTACCCCACACCCACCTACCCTCTCCCTATCACTGTGACCTTGAGATACTTGGGTAAATGGTAGAGCCAATTACTCTGATGAGAAAAACTGGAAAAGAAGCACATGTGTGAGGGAGTTGAGAGTAGAGAGGCAATGAGAGTTAGGTGACGATTCTGCTGGAGATCTGGAGAGGTTGGACTGAAGATCAATGATTTGGATCCATCAGAATATAGATGGTACAAAGCTAGGGGACTGACTAAGGGATCCCAGGCAGTGGGTGTAGATACAGGAGACAGGAGGTCCAAAGACTAGCTCTGGACACATGCCAGCATTTATAAATGGAATACAGAAGGAGGACTACACAGAAGAGAAAGGGGTTCACGAGTCCAAGAAAGCCACAGAGAGTAGAGTCCTGAAAGTGAAAGAAAAGAAAAATCTCAAGGGTGAGTGAGCAGCTGAGTAATCTCCCGAGAGGTTAGGTAATTCAGATAAGCACTGAGAACCCAGCAGATGATCAGTGGGTCATTGACAACCTAGATGAATGTATAGATTTACAGACAATTTAAATTCTTGACAATGATAAAGAAATGTAAAGTCCTAATATAAAAATGTGCCAGAGAGGGATCACTACTTCTACCCCACCCCTCCCTGGCCCCTGACCCCTGCCTGGTGACCCCTGTTTCTGAAAGAAGTGTGTTACATCCTTTGATGGAGTGGGGCACAGAGCACAAGGTGGAATCATTCATTTTTGTATAGTGTGTCACACCCAGGAGATAAGTCACCCCATGATTAGAGGAGGGCTAATCCAAACAATCTAAACAAAGGGAAAGCTTGAGACTCTCACAGTGAGTCTACGAGATGGAGTGAAAAGGGTCAGATGATTGTGGAGGGAGGGGTGGCCCTCAGCAGTCCAGCGACGACCTGACTTAGAGAAAACTAATTCTAATAAATAAGTGTTTTTCATTTTATTGCTTGGTTTGTGTGTTTTCCTTCATCAAGTGAAATCAAATAACAGAGAAGCTACATTTGCTAACTATTTGGAATTTTGAAGGAAAAAAGAAGAATGGAATATGGTGCTTGTGGACTAAGGAATGGAGTGGGGACAGCTCCTACACAGGGAATATTTCCTCTGCAATTATAAAAATTTGATATAATTGCTCATTGGGAGAAAATATAACCATCAGCACCATATTTTTTTCCTTATAACCACCTATATTTTATTGTATATGGTTGTGGAATTGATGTATGGTAATATTCCTTTTTCTTTTTTAAGTACTTCATGAAGGAAAGAAAGAAAAATTCCATTGTGATAGTGCAGCAGCCAAGATTTAAAGTTGTGCTGGACTTACAATTGAAATGCAAAACAGCTTCCCACTGAGACCCAAATTTTTACAGATCAGGTTCTGCTGTCCTGATGAGGAATCATTGAACGGCATTTCCCAGGATTCACAAATTAGTTGCCGTCTAAGGTATCATTTTCTATGTTATAATTGTAACTTACCAGAGGAAACTTTGTCACAAAAGACAGTACCCTGTGCTTCCATTATTCTTCCAGCTGCACCCGCCACTAAGGATTTTCTTTCACACACAATAAAAATACACATCATGACCTCCCTCTCTGAAATACACACTCCTTGAATATAAACATTTTGAGAATATTGGTGTGCCGTTCTTCCCCTTCTTTTTTAGATGTGCAGGTGGTAAAATACTGGCTGCCATGAACTGAAGACAATAAATAGAAATTACCAGCTTCTTATGGCTGCCTGATAGAAATGTGCCAGCTTGGGAAAGCCTGATTCTCCAGGCACAATGATCCTCTGGGCAAGGAAATCCCTGGATATTCAGGTCCACTTGCTGGCTATTCCTTAATGGGCAGGTAAGGCTGTCCACTTCAGACATGCTTAGCTGCCCTCAGAAACAAGGAGGCTGCTTAGAACCCTGGAAGGTTACCTCTCTTTCCCCAAGTTAAAAGAGCTAAAGCTCTGAGAGAGGCAGCATTGCACACAGGACAGAGAACACAAAAGGCTGAGGGTTTAAAAGCTGAAGTTGAGACACAGAAATAATTTCAAAAATTATGGTTGTATAGTGGATCCATCACTAGCTAGTACCTTTAAACTTGGTCTTGTCACAGACCTTTGCTAGCTGAGTTATCTGAGACAGATACAGCATGTCTGTGGATGTCCATCTCCACATATGCCAATGTTCTGCATCAGAAATTTCTCAAAGAGAATTCTGAGAATCACCTGATCCCAGAAGCACTCAGGAAGCTTGTTCTAAAAGGAGCATCTGGAGACTCATCCCCAGAGATTCTGATTTATTTTACCCAGGATAGGTTCCAAGAATCTGCAATTTTATCAGGTTACCCAAGATGATTTTTATGCACACTGAATTTGAGAACCACTGCAGTAGATGAACCCTGAGATTCCTCCAGATTTAAGGGTTGAAAAATCAATAGGTTAGTCAAGCATACCCACCTTGAAACCTGGGTCCCTTAACCAGGAAAATGTATTTATCAAGAGAAATTGAAGGCAAAAGCCTCCTCCATATGAGGTTAGTATCTACATCTAGATAGAAGTTACTAGAGACCCCATTCCTTAAGTATAGTTGCAGCAGCCCCACTGGGAGGGCAAGCTATAAATGTGTTGAAATCCCAGGATTCACCTTCCATATCTCCTGGCCACTGAAAAGAGATGATTCTCATAGCTGCCTTCTTCCTGCCAGAGCAGGAGAGGCTCCTGGGGAAGGCTGAGGAATAGAGGGAGAGTATGGTCCTATCTCGAGCCCCTGTGGTTTGAGGAGGGGAAACTGAGGAATGTGGGCAGGAGAACCCTTCCATTACCTCAGCTTCCTAGATAAAGTAGGAGGCAGAGAAACATGTGAGTGAGAAGAGAAGGTGTTGACAAGGACCGAAAAAAATTATGATGGATTGGAACTTTTATTGAGAATGGGTGCGAAATCTAAGCAAAGTCAAGGGATAAGTGTGGAGTTCCTTAAGTCTCGACTAGGGTGAAGTCTCTGGAATTTTATTATTGTTAATCATCTTGATTGTGAAATTATTCATATCAACATTTAATTCTTTGAAAACCAGGGATACTGGATATATTTTCACATCTCTATTGGTTATATGTTTTATGTGGTGAATTATCTATTCATAATCTTTGTTCATGTATTTCATTATTTCTTCTTTGACCATTTTTGTGTTTATTTTAATAATTGTTCAATGTATGTGCTGCAAATAATTTTCTTCATTTTTTATGTTTATCTTTATGTCTTTTCAGTGCACACAAATGTTCATTTGTATGTATCCAAATCTACTGAATTTTCTCATATATTCTTCCATATCTATAAAACAGCCTATGCTGTTGAAGAGACTCAAATATTTCCAAGAGTCTCCTTTTTGCCTTGTAATTTTTCCTCCACCTGATTTTTTTTTCTGCGGTACCAATTTTAGTCTTTAGTCTTTTCAAATGGCTAACAAACCGTGTAGTCAACTTTCAATTATTACAAGTTAGGAAGGCTGGCATAACATGCATGGTTATAATGCTACTAATAACTCCCCCGATGAATATATCAAATAATCTTTTTCCCCCATAAGGTTTTTATTTCAGTAAACTCTATTCAAAGCATCAGCTCCTAATGATAACACTTGTTTTCACAAAAAGATAAACCTGGTTTCTTTAAGTGATTCTATTTTATTGGGCCTTAGTCTCCTTACCTACAATACATTTGTTTCAGGTGATTCTCAAAGACTTTCTCAGCTTTGAAATTGTATTATTTTAATTAGCACAGTGTACATCTGTCATTGTGCTAACTAGACATGTCTTCCTTAGAGTAGGGGCTCAACACTACAGCCCTCAGGCCATATCTGGCCAGTGGCCAGTTTTTATAAGGCACTTGAGCTAAGAATGGTTTTCATATTTTTATTTGACAGAGTCCCACAGATCTTATGAGGCCCTCAAAGCCTAAAATAGTTCCGATGTGGCCCTCTAGAGAATTGGCTTACTGACTCCTGCTATAGTATCAGCAGGCAGATCTTTTGTTATCACGGACACCTCTCCAAAAGTACCATTGGCAGACAATACAACAAGTACCATGTTTCCTTTTCTTAGGGGCACAAATTTAGAACACATTTCCCAGTCTCCCTGCAGTTAGGGCTGACCATTAATTGAGTCTTACAGAATGGGATATGGGCAGATGTGATATACACCACTTCCAGACCCCTGCTAAATCTGTCCCATGCTGGAGCTCCATTTCTCTCTTGTGTACACCAGTTGGATGTAGAGAATCCAGCAGAAGACACCAGCACTTTAGGAGATGATGCAGCCATACAGTGAAGGGAACCCAAGTCCCCAACTGACCTGGTGGTAGGCTACACGTCAACAAAGAACATCACATTGAACTTCATCTGAGTAAAACATAAACTTGGTGTTGGTTAGGACAATAAATGGGGGAATTCATTACAGCTATTAGAATCTATCCCAACTAAAGCTCTGCTTCTCCTCTGCAGCTCAGCTAGCATGTTGCTTCTGTCCTCTTTGAGCTAGGAAACCAGAGGACCAACATTGTTAAAAAACAAAATAGTGACACTGAGGAAATAGCAACTCAAAATAGTGACTCAGTTTCTGAGTGAAAGGAAAAATTCTATAACATCAATTTAGAACGGAAATTTTGGTAGATCAGTGACCTTTGTCCCTTTGTTAGTTAGGTTTGGACCATTTTTCCTGAGAGACAACTCCACTCAAACAAGTGGAGTGTCAGACCATCAATAATTAGCTGTACTGAGTCTTCCTTTTTTCTATCTGAGGGCTGGGGCTAATGGGAATTGAATGGCTTAAGGTGAGTATAAGTGCATTTTAACTAACCAGTCACAAAATTTAGTTCTGAAGATGAATGAAGAAGAATTATATTCTTTGGATATTCATATTGCCTGGGAAAAATCACAGAAAAAATCTTAGTAACTTTCTAAATCAGAGACCCTTCAGCGACCAGCATGGGAAATGCTATGTCCAGAGTACATATAGCAACCACACAAAATTAAAATTAACAAGTAGATGTCACTATTAAGACAAAATTGCCATATAGTAGAAGAGTTAAGGGCATGGATGAATTTAGTAAGCCTGAGTATGAATGCTTACTGCACCAGTTATTAACTGTTTGACTTTTTATGACCTCAATCTTTCTGTTATTCTGTACCCTCATTTATAAATGGGAGGAAATGATACCTGCTTTTTAGGGTTGTAATAAAGATTAAATGAATTATTATCTTTAACTTAAAAGAGTGTGACACATAATACATGTTGATTCATTCTAATTATTACATGATTCAAAATAAGGGAATTCACCCAATATGCAAGGTCTAATGTCACACTTCGAAAATCTCCATCCCCTCTCCTCTCATTCATGCATTTCTGTAAACACCTTTCTAATATTTCACTTTTGTCTCAGTTATTTAGTTATTCCTTCTTAGCTAAATTTTGAGATTATGGTTGAGTTATAGATAAGTTGCAACAAGTAAACAGAATGTGGATGGCAGTCCACTTAGATGTAATAACAGGAGAAAGATATAGAGGTAGGAAAAGATGGGGTATATTTGGTTAGCTAATTTTTTTTGGCAGTCCTATGTTCTAAAACTGAGACTTAAAGACCAAAAGCATCTTCTTGTCTTCTCTAGAGAAAAGAAACAGCTATCTTTTCTTTCAAAACATTGTAAGCTCTAGGTACATATGAGGCCTCTTTTTATTTTGAGTTGGAAGAAAAGAAGCAATAAGAAAATTCATAATCAGAAGAAAAACCACAGTCCATTTTGTAGAAAATTTTAAAGTTGCTATTGGATATATATATATATATATATATTTTTTTTTTTTTAAATGCTTACATAGGAACAAAACTCTGCAGTTTGGATTATCCTTAGAATCTGGATATTTGCACGTTTTATTTTTTATCAGTATGCCTGGCTTTCCTTTGTTAAACTTTATAGTTTCTCAGAGCAAAGCATAAGGAACTATATTCTTATTCAGTGCAGTTTGAAAGCTTGCTTTGTTTTCTTCGAGGAGGAAGAGATACTTTTGTCATAAGGTTTGTAGTCACCTTGTCTGCAATCTCTTAAACAAGTGATACTTTATCATAGAGAAAAATAAATTCACATACCACATGCAATATGAACATACTAGTTTCTGCTACTAATTCAGAATTCTTAGTCCACCCGGCATGTTTTATGACCTAACATAGTGATATGAAAGGAATTTTATACATTTTAGTTCTGTCCCTCTGCTGGCAGTGGAAGTAAATCCCAAAGTATTTCAGCAGGTGCTATTAATATGCAAATAACAGAGAATACACTGTTTCTAATAGACCTCCCAACTGCATGGGAGGCATCGCTGTTGGAGCAAATTAGCTTTCTGTAATTTGCATGCTTTTCACAACCTCCTGGGATTATATTTTAGATCAGAGACAATAAAAGCATATGCAGTTAGTTTAAAATGTAACTAATTTTAGACTTTGAAACAATTTTAACCTAACTTCTTTGTGGTGTTAAACAGCTATTTTGCAAAAAACTTTCATAACAGTCTGTAATTTTCATAGCATTGATTTGCCATTAATGGCTCCATCTCTTTATAGCGTGAAAACAAATGTGGGAACAGACCAGGTGTATGGGTTTCCCAACTGACTAAAAAGACACAATGGTGGGGGTGGGGGTGGGGGAGATGAACTGGAGGCCTGGGAGTATGCATTGTTAGGGCAATTACAAAGGATAGTATGGATCAAGAGAAAACATAAAATTGGCCCAAATGGAGTGATTAGCCAACATGATTCATGACCAGAGGAACCAGCCAGAAAGATAAAGTGAAATTATTTAGCTCACCATGTAAGCCTTATAATATTAAATATCTAAATAAATAAAATGATATCTAAATAAATGAATAAATAATATTGAATTAACTGATTTTAACTATTCCAACTTATGTCTTATAAATAATGTGTTTTTAAAATAATTATTCCATGTCCTAGAAATTAGGAAATTTTCTCGAAAAATATGTATCCAGTCTGGCAGCAACTAAGGTCATATGTGATTGGGAATTTAACATAGTTTATGTTTTTTGTTGACCTGTCAGTGAGAAGATGAAAATTGAGTGAACCTGTGCATCTTTCATTGAGAAAAGAAATTATTTTGATCCCTTCCTGGACTGGATAAGCTAGGGATTTTGAAAAAATTATTTAGATAATTTTTTAGCTTTTGCTGTCTTAAATCCACACATGAAAATTAAGTTGAAGAAATGACATAACTAGATGTTTGAAGCTTAAATGTCGCCTTTGAATATGTGGTTTTGATTTGGATCCCAAATTAACTGATGACTGAATTATTCTGCATTTCCTTTTGTTTCTATAGACACGGCTGCATCATAAGTTTAAAAAATATCACATGAGAAAATGTCATAAATGAGAGTTCTTTAAGATTGACTGGTTAAACGTGTTTCTTATACATCAGTTCAGTAACCAGCAGCTGACCATAGGTAAAATAGATGACTTGGAGGAAAAGAAGAAAAGTAAAAGATAACTTTGCTATAAACAAAGAATATGATTATGTAATGGCCATTCCAATATTTCTGGTTACATTATGGACAGATTTCAAGTCAAGTAATTTCTGCCTCATGAATCCTGCTTTAATGTGTGAATCAACTTGCAATAAATAATTTGGCCATTTGACATACCTTGCACCTGGAGGGGAAAATAATTAATTTAAATATCATAAATTCAGCTAAATCAATAATCAGGCATATGTATATATTTATATGTGGATATAATGACATTTTTGTTTATCTATGATTTCAAGCTTTAAAGATAAAATTTTTACTCTGTGATCACACTTTGAAAAATTAGTCTTATATGTCAGATGGAAAGAGAACACATTTATGGCATATACAAGTAAAGCTAGACACTATGGAAAGAACATTTTTGAACATAAAAAATGATATTGAGAATGATGATAATTTTGTAACAAAATTGAGGTCATCTATTCCAAGTAAATATAAATGGCATAATATTATATATAAATAATTTAAAATATATCATAAATTTATATAACTACTCTCAACTATAGCACAGCCTATATTTGATATACCATTTCTTCTTCAATACCTTCCCTTCCATACCAACCCCCATAGAGCTTTGTCCTCTGTCCATCTTTTTTTTTCTTCCTTTTCTTATAATATAATAATATAATGCATGGCTGTCTTTTTACTTCTCTGCTACAATTCCCAAGCAATGTTTTCTGTTCTATTGATTTTGTTTTTTCTCTTAAGCTGAGGATCTAAATTCAGTCCACCCCATGCATCCTTCAAAGTCCAGTTCAAACATGGGCTCCACCGTGAAAGCTTCAATGATGCTTCTGGCTCAAACCCATCTCTCTTTTCTCAGAAGTCCCATTGCCTTCAAATCATCTTATTCTTAAAATACGGCACTTTCTATGTTTTTAAATTATATTGGAAATGTCCTATTTCCTCTGACTAAACTGTGTGCTTCCTGAGGACAAGGTTTGTTATTGCCTGCTGAGACCAATTCCTTTAATGTAGCAGGTACTTCAGAAATAGTTATTGAATATTAATAAAGTTTCTATAAGCATTATTTTCTCATATATTCTGTTAGATATGGGAAGAACTTTATCTTTTGTTTCCCTTTGCCCACTTGTAATTTTTTTATTTTTTATTTTTGCAGTACGCGGGCCTCTCACTGTTGTGGCCTCTCCCGTTGCAGAGCACAGGCTCCGGACGCGCAGGCTCAGCGGCCATGGCTCACGGGCCCAGCCGCTCCGCGGCATCTGGGATCTTCCCGGACCGGGGCACGAACCCGTGTCCCCTGCATCGGTAGGTGGACTCTCAACCACTGCGGCACCAGGGAAGCCCCTTTGCCCACTTTTTAAATAGGTATTTACTCTTCTCACTCAGAGTGATTATGGAAACCCACAATACATTTTCAGACTAAACCGGTTTTGCACTGCTTTTATGTGGCCTTAGGTACCTCATTTATCTCCACTGTATCTCAGCCTTTTCTATTTGTAAAATATTAAAAGCTCAATCTCTTACCTCTTCAGAGTTGCTGTGAGGATTATCCAGTGTAACACACTTTGCATGAACATGTTCTGAAGGCAGGTTTTTATGCACAGACACTGGCAGCTCTTGCTATTCCAGTCTGGCCAGCGTTGCTCTGAGCCTTGCAGTGCCCTAGAGTTGCTGAGGGGCCCTGGACATTCATTCAACATCTGAATGTCCTCATCTTTAGTTATTTGGCTGGCACCTTCATGAAAAAGAAAAAAAAAACCTTTATGGTTTCTGCTTTTCTCATGGACTGGGTGTTTGGACATGATCTCCCTACTGGCTGACATCAAGTCAAGGAGAACTTTTTTGGCAGCTGATGTGAAACAAATTCTGGTTGGACATGTTTAGGGCCTCAAGTCACAGACCTGTGTTTATTTTTATTGAGAAAGAGCAGAGCAGGGAGACATGGCCCCATGGCCTTTATTTGAGAAGCACACAATAGCAGAGCTCCAAGTCCAGCAGTTTCTCCAGAGAGAAAGTGGTTTCAAATATTTTAACCAAAGGCTACATGATTATTAGTTTTTATTCTGGGCAAATAAAGTTTGCTCTTCTAGGTATATCCCACAAATATAAGTCAGAGAAGAGATTTCTTTTCCAAGAAAATGCAACATTTGTTACTCATAAAAATATCCCAAACACTTCCCAGTTTAAAGAATCAGAACAGTTTTGCCTTTCTCCAGAAAACATTGACTGTACCCCTCCCCCGCCATGCCCCATTCTTAACACCAGAACTTCTTTCTTTCTGATGATATTTTGAGAGATGATAGTGCTGAATATAGGTTCCTTTAGTGAACTTCCCATACTTTTTTTCCCCCATGTATCTTCTTGGACTAAATTTGATACCTCTGATTAATACTGGAAATTCCCTTCTTTGTCATAAGAAATGAGTCCTCTTAACTTCCCTAAGGCCCTGTGCATGCACTGAACATTCTTAATTGTCCCAAAAAGGATCACAATTTGCATGTAGAACATCATCTGTAAGTAGCCACTATGCTAGGGGTTTTATATTGTTTCTCTTAATCTTCACAACTATCCTTAGAGGTAGATAACATTATGCGCATCCTAAAGATGACAAAATTGGGTCTCCAAAGGACCCAAAGTAAAACTGCTAGATAGTGGCAGAGCCAATATTTACATTCAGGGCAGGCTGATTGCAGTTTCCATGTTCTTTCCATTGTACAACAAAAAATGAGTAAATATAACTACACACACATATGTATACCTATACACAGAATACTTGTTGCCGGTGCTTCACAACACCCAAATAATCTTTAGTGTTAGACAAAAACCAATTAGTCATTTCAGTAATAAATAGCTTAACTAGGTACTATCAAAAGAGTATGTTTGTCACATTATAAGTAGTTGTTTTAGAATGTTATAAGCACAGATTCACATATAGAAATATTTGCATGTCTCCTATATACACAAGAAGACTTGGAGGGGTGGAATAACTCTTTCCCCAAATCAGTCTGTTGATTTAATCTCATCCTTTCATAATTACATATGATCCTGAACATGTTGCCTCTGGTAGTAGAAGGGCATGCTGACAGATGCTCAATGGACATAGGTATTTCAGCTGGAAGAGGGTTGAGCAGGCATTTGGAATGAAGGTGGGGTGACATGTAGTTACCACCTGCAAAAGAAGAAGATAAAGACACAGATTCTGGATGTGGGGCCCTGGTTCAGAGCAGAACTAGCGGTCAGCCTGATCTGAAGCTCAGCTTCTGATGGACTGGCCCTTGGTACCCAATTAGCCCTAAACACAGCAGGTATTGTTTCTGCAGTTTGCAGCAGAACCTAACCTAGAGATGGTTAAATGCTCACAGCTTGGAAGATTAGAGGACTTAACGAAACGGGGAGCAACCCAAATCACCCCAATTCTTTTCTTTCCTATCTGTGTCTTAGCCTTCTTTTTTAAGCTTTCTAGAGCATGATTACTCTTCAGCAGACCATGGTAATGTGTGTCGGGAAAAAATGAAATTAAACTGGTGCTTCAGGAATTCTTTCATAATGTAATCTGAACCAGTCCTTATTAATGAGGCCAAAGTATTTCCCATCCAAGTGCAGTCCTGCAATTATTTAAATGTGTAAGTGAAACCATTCTTTATACCTTCATTCACAGTCCATTTAAGTCAGAAACTGAGTTTACTGGGTTTACTAACTGGGCATTAAGCACCATTTGAACAGTTTAAGAACTATCAACAGTTGCAATGGCCCATAATAAATATATATACAATTATTTCTATATAGATTGTCCTTTATAGTTGAAAATGACATTGCGAATAGTTACAAATTATATGCCTGTCACTACACAGCTAGTATTTCAGTGTATATTTGCATAGGGATTTTCCATTTATAGAATACTCACATTATTTATTTATCAATATAACCTAATATATTATTATTATAATATATATATATTAATGATAAATAATGATAAATAATTAATGATAAATTAATAAATTAATATTATTATTATAATATATATATTAATGATAAATTAGGAAATTTATCATTAATTTATCATTAAGGAAATAAAATTCATAGTTGTTGGATAACCGAAGATGGATAAAACCGGGAAGTGAAACACCAAAGTGCTTAGCATACTGTGTCCCTGTATATCATAAATAAGCGTGATTTTTCTTTGACAGTTGCTATCCAAAATTCTGTGTTGCCTGTTATACTTAAATATTGCTCATTTATAAGAAATACAAAGCCCGTTTATAAGGAAGAATAGTAATTTATTTAAATTCATTTGTGGTTAAATCTTATCTTCTTTCAGTAATTCCTTCATTGGGGTATTTCAATTACTTACTTGGAACATTCAAATTAGTTATATTTGCAAATAGAATTTTGCAGCAAAGAGTCTGAAAATAATATTCTCCAAGACAAATTCTATTTAGAATTTTTAGTTATAAATATAATCATACATTTAATTTAAAAACGTACTATACAGCACACATACATTGACAGATTTTTCAATTCTCAATATATTAAAAGTCAGCAGTTTAAGTACAGCTGAGCCTTAAAGAGCACAAGTTTAAGCTGTGTGTGTCCCCTTGTGTGCAGATTTCTTCAATAAATACATTGGAAAAATTTTTGAAGGTTTGCAACAGTTTGAAAGAACTTGCATATGAACCACGTAGCCTAGAAATATTGAAAAAATTAAGAATAAGTTAGGTATGTCATGAATGAATAAAATATCTGTAGATATACATGTAACATACAAAATATGTGTTAATAGACTACTTACGTTATTGGTAAGGCTTCTGGTAAATTGTAGGCTATTCATAGTTAAATTGGGGGAGAGGCAGAAGTTATAAGGGGATTTTTGACTACATGGGGGTCAGTGCTCCTAACCCCTGTATTGTTCAAGGGTCAATTGTATATTCTTAGAGGTTGGGAAAAAGACTGGAAACCCTTAACAATGTAATTTCATACTTTGGAGCCTTGTTTTGTTTATTTGATTTTCACTA
Source organism: Mesoplodon densirostris (assembly GCF_025265405.1). Classification (NCBI taxonomy): domain Eukaryota; kingdom Metazoa; phylum Chordata; class Mammalia; order Artiodactyla; family Ziphiidae; genus Mesoplodon; species Mesoplodon densirostris. The sequence continues at coordinate 49,990,526 of NC_082674.1, forward strand.
GTATGAGATAAAGCTCATGAAAATTACTTGGTTGTGTCATTTTGGAAAGAGAAGAAAAAAGGATTTTATTCATCATTAGTTTCAAGTCACTTTGCACTGAAAATATTCCTTGAAGGATTGCTCAGAATAATTAATATGGGGAAAGAGTAGTAGTGTCTGACTAGATTTTCCTAATGCAGCCTCTCCCAATAAGTATCCATAAAGGTCCACAAAAAGTTGAAAACTTCACAAAAACTTCAATAAGTGACAATGAACCTACTGCCAAAAAGTTGGGAAAATATCACCCTATCTAAAAAAATCTATGTAGTTGAATGAAATAGTACAATTAGCCATTATGCATATGTTGCTAAAACAGAGGATCATATTGGCCTGAAAGAGAGAAAGACAATAATTTCTCTCTCCATCATTGCCTGTCTTTGAAGCAGAGGTGCCTCCCATCCATGTCCTGAGAAAACTTTGCTGTGTGGGTGTTATGGACTAAATGTGCTCTCTCAAAATTCCTATGTTGAAACCTAATGTGGTGGTATTAGGAAGTGGGGCTTTTGGGAGGTCATTAGGTCATGAAGGTGGAGCCATCATGAATGAAATTAGTGGCCTCATAGGCAGAGACATGAGAAAGGTGATCTGTCTTTTGACCATGTGACAAAAGACACAGTGAGAAAGTGGCCAGGAAGAGGACTTTCACCAGAACCCAACCATGCTGGTACTCTAATCTTGGGCTTTCAGTCTCCAGAACTGTGAGAAATAAATGTTTGTTGTTTATGCTACCCTGTGTGTGGTATTTGTTATAGCAGCCCAAGCTCACTAAGACAATGGATATTTTAACACACAAATTACTGTTTCTCTTCTTCTGTTTTTAAATTCTCCTACAATTCACACATTGAAGTACCCAGAAAAAAAGGTTAGTAGATATGGAAATGCTAATGAAAATTCACCTCATCTTTGAGATATATAGCCACAAAAATGTAACGTTGTGAATGGGAGCGGTGACAGGAGGACGGTTGTTGGTGGGACATGCTGATAATTGTAGGTTGTTTGAACTTAATTGGTGCAGTGTCAGTGAGTCATATGCTGGAGATAATCTTAACTCAATGTGGAAGAGATGTGCTTAAAATCCGCTGTACAGAAATGAATTGAGAATAACCTTAGTGATACTTCAAATATAAATTTAGTGATGCTAAGAATAAGTGGTGCTGAAGCAAATTATACATATCAACTGCTTGAAAAATACTGAGTGTGCCTATATTACTTTAAATTCAAAAACAGTAGAAAATGTTAGAATACTACTGGGCATTCAAACAGTATCAAAAGTGTGTGATTCCTGTCAACCAGGAGAACAAAAGGTCATATATCATGCTGAGTTGTAAAAAAAAACAAAAACAAAAAATCCCCAGCACTTTAGGTACAACACAAGATGGGTAGCATAAGAAAAGATAATAGGTAAACTAAAATTAACAATAATAAAATTAAAATCTGGACTGTGGAAAATAAAGAACATGTTGAATTAGTATGTAGAAATGTAGAGGGGAAACTTAAAAGTTCTCCCAAAATAATAAAGAAATGAAAAATTATGAGAGAAGTTGAAAAAACGATGACACAAATATGGAAGACTGGTATCTTAGAGAGAGAGAGACTAGGGAAAAAATACAACAGAAGCAATAACCAAGATTTAAAAAAAAAAGGAGGAGAAACATAAAGTTTGAATTAGAACTTTAAACACCTGCAAACATCCAAGCATTAAAAAAACAGGCTACCTCCAGGTAAACAAAATTAAATCTGTCCTGAGACTTCTCCTTCACATCAGTGAATCACATGAGACTATGCAATTATAGTCTGTGGAAATATTTGGGGAAACATTTATGATTAAAATGTGAATAGAATTTCAAGTTTATATTAATATGTGAATAAAATAGTCATTCTCAGATATATATGGGAGGATATATTTAGCATCCATTTTCATTCTTTCTTTCTTTCTTTCTTTCTTTATTTATTTATTTAGCGGTACGCGGGCCTCTCGCTGCTGTGGCCTCTCCCATTGCGGAGCGCAGGCTCAGCGGCCATGGCTCACGGGCCCAGCCGCTCCGCGGCATGTGGGATCCTCCCAGACCGGGGCACGAACCCGTGTCCCCTGCATCAGCAGGCAGACTCTCAACCACTGCGCCACCAGGGAAGCCCCATTTTCATTCTTAAAAATTATTTAAAGACTTATTGGTGACCTATTCTAGGCAATTGAGAAATCAAGATTACAAAGTCAAAAAGGGAAATAGAATATTTAATAATATTTTAAAATGTTATGATTATAAACATTGAAATCAGTATTGCAACCAAAATGTGTTAAAAAGTAATTTGTCTTACTATAACCAAATACAAAATATAATGCATAAGTCAGATATAGATGTCAGAAAGAAAAGATAATGTAAAATATAATTGATTGTCATTAATTCATATCTAAAATGCTAAAAAAGCAAATAAATTCTAAGAAGGAATTGAAAGTAAAATTGTGCCGATTTCCTCAAGTTATTGGTAGAGTCTTAAAATACTGCTTTAATCTTTTAAAATCACTTATTTAATTACCAAAATACATTCTCATTGAGAAAAATACATCAAACAATATAGACATGTATATAACTAAAGCTGCAAATTTCACACTCTGTCATCTAAGAGATATAACGAGAAAAAAAATGGTTTGGTTTATATTTTCCAGAAGTGTAAAGAATTACCCAGACTATAAGAACATGCACATATATACATGTATATATATATATATATATATATATATATATACACATATATATATACATATACATGTATATATGGAGCCTGTGTATCTATAATTAGTAGTACCTATAAATTATATATAAATTATATAATTCTTGTTTTGTATATATATAAAATTGTATCTTATATTAAGATACTGCTTTGCAATTTGATTTTCACACTCAAAAAACTGTAATGGACATTATTCTTCACCAGATATACCTAAGTTAAAATATATATAATATATAAAAATATTTAAATTTAAAAATATATAATAAAAACATATTAAATAAACATGTATAACAAAGTTGGTAATTTAACCATTTTGTTATAATGAATTCTAGATTGTCTCCAAATATTTGTTATTAAGATAATAGTACAATAAACATTACTGAACATATATCCTCACACAATTGTTTTAGTATTTTTGGAAGACATACTTCTACAAGTACAATACTTGTTTTGTGAATATATACATTTTTTACTTTAAACAACAGCATTTAGCTCTTTCTCAAAGAATCCAGCCTTTAACCAAAGATAAAGTCCTAACACAGGCTCTCGAAACAAAGAGGATCCCATCTGGTAACTTGCTTCTGCTTCCTGAACAAGGAGTTCCTAAAGCCACAAGACAAGCATCCAGATGCATTCTTCCCCACATGTATATCATGTCTTGGGAGCTTTCAATGAAATTTTGTATTTACTAGTCTGAAAAAGAAAATATTTAGCTTTGTTGAGGAAGCTACTGCAATTGCTAGAAGTGATCACTTCAGCACTTTAGATCCTTATTTACGAATATCAACCAAATAGGCAAGAAAAACTATACTTGCTGTAAAAATAAAATTAAATTAAAATTAAATGAATAAAAATAAGAAATAGTAGACTTAAAAGTCATAAGGCTGATTCATGAGAGGAGAAAATATCCTAAGAAAACAGATGTAATGTAGAAAATAAAAGACAATTTTAATTTAGTTAAATTTGTATCCCCAGAAAAATTCAATGATTTATCACAAACAGAAGGCAAATAAATACTGAAATGAACACCAAACACACAAGAAAGGCAAAACAAAAAACAACACAAGTGCTGAGAAACTGAAACCAGAATTATTAAAGTAAAAATAATAATAGTGTTGCTAAAGAGTTGAACTAATACTACTACTTAAACCTTAAATAATAATGTAGATTCAGACTGCAAGGAACAATAATAGCCAGATAAGTCAATACAAGTTATAGTTAACTCTAAATAATATTTGATGTCACAGTTGTTAAATGACTATTATTTTAAATGAGAAAATGCATAACAAGAAACCAGTTTGATCCCTTTCTAGGAAAGAATTTCAAAATAATTTTCGTAGATCTGGGTGAAGAAGAATGTTAAAAAGCAGGAAGGGACTTACAAATAGTACCGTCTTAGCTGAGGAGGAAAGTATAGAAAACTGTGATGAAATTTGTTGAAAGCTTAAAAGAGAGGGGGGCTAATTAACTTTTCTTAGTCAACTTAATTGAGTTATAAATATAATGAAGTATGTCCGTTTCAAGTGTATATATATATATATATATTTTTTTTTTTTCGGTACGCGGGCCTCTCACTCTTGTGGCCTCCCCCGTTGCGGAGCACAGGCTCCGGACGCGCAGGCCCAGCGGCCATGGCTCACGGGCCCAGCCGCTCCGCGGCATATGGGATCCTCCCAGACCGGGGCACGAACCCGTATCCCCTGCATCGGCAGGCGGACTCTCAACCACTGCGCCACCAGGGAGGCCCTCAAGTGTATATTTTTTGAGAATTGACAAATGTAAACACCTGTGCAACCACCACCACGATCAAGATAAAAGAATATTTCTTTCACCAAAATATGTCTTTTTTGCCCATTCCCAGTCAATCCCACACATCTAGCCTCAGTCAACCTTTGACCTACTTTCTGCCATTAGAAATTAGATATCTTTTCTACAGTTCCCTGTAAATGGTATCATACAGCTTGTACTCTTTAGGGTCTGGCCTCTTTTGCTAAGCATCTGTTTTTGAAATTCATCCGTGTTGTTGCATCTATCAGTAATGTATTCTTATTCATTTCTGAATAGTATTCCATTGCACAGGTATACCATAACTTGTTTATCCATTCTCCTGTTGATGGACATTTCAGTGCGTGTTTTAGGGCTCTGAATATATAAAACTTCTATGTAAGGATGTGAAAACATGTTATTTTCAGAGGAGTGGGATAAATCAGCTGTTGGATTATGGATGAGGCGTATGTTTCCCAGTCATTCTTTTCCTGGCCACATGTGGTTTCATAGTATGTATGTGCAGATTAGTTTTCAGCCAATGACTGATAGGGATCCCAAGCCATTGTGGGAATCCCCTGTTTTGCAAAGTTTCCTTCTTTCCAGTACTTTGCCTTTCAAATTCTAGATAAAATACCAATCTGTCTTCTCAATGCAGTGAGACCTCTCGGCACTATTGGGAGATCTTCCCTGTGCTCAAGTCTGGGAATTGGCTTCAGGCAGAAAGCTGGGGCAATCTTCCACCTAAACCCATTTGTTTACCTTCTTCCTTGGATCACAGTCCTACTCTGCTTTTCTGAAAACAGTTACTTTACATATTTTGTCTGGTTTTTTGTTTACTATGGGAAGTTAAGTTTGGACTTTGTTAATCTCTTAAATCAGAAATCAGAAGTTGATATTGATTAATTTTTAGTTGAATAGAGAATATAATTCTTTATTAATTTAGGGAAGCAACTATTATAATAAAATGGAAAATAGAATTTCCAAACTACTATAAGAAATAAAATAGAAAAGAAAAAAGAAAAAAATGTAACAAAATTAGAAGTAATCATGAAATACAAACAACAAAATAAGGAGACAAAAGTAGCTATCACAATGTGGAATGTGGAATGAATGAATTGAATTATCTGGGACAAGACAAAATTCTGAAACTGAGTTTAAAAATCCAACTGCATGCTCTTTATATCACAAATATAATTAAATATTAATTAAACAGTTTGGAAATAAATGGTGAGATAGCATCATTCCTGGTTTTGCTACTTAGAAAATATAGTTTAATGTTATTTAAAAAACAAACATTAAATTGAACAAAACTCAAGGTAAAATAAATAGTATTATTGGAGAAGAGAAAAAGCAAATGAAAGAGTTCTCATAATAAGACTCATCTCTATAAAATAAAGGAAAACTATTTATTAAATTAAGAAATATTAAGAGTTATAGGAAGAATATGAAACACACCAATTATCAAAATAAATGTAAATGGATAAAACTCAAAACATCTCTGGTTGGCACTATCAAAAAGCCATGTATATACTACCTACCCCTAAAAAGATGTCATAGTAATTAAAGAGCATAAAAAGAATATTGGGTAAAGATATATCAGGCAAACTATAAGTCTTAAATGGCAATATCAGAAATATAGAATTTTAGAAAAAAGTCAGGATAATGATGATGATTTTGTGTTGAGAATAGATATTCAGTGTTGTATTGCAGGTCAGGGGAGTCAGTTACATGCATCTATTCTTAACTTCACATTCAGTAATGTCACACAGGTAGCTTGAAATTGGCCATGGTAGTAGTATTTAATCCTTAGAATTTGGTAAATGTTTCAAAAATCAGCCCCTCTCTCCCCTCCCCTCCCCACTCCCAGAGACCTGGTTGTTAAACATTTGCCAGCACACCACTGACCATAATCCAAAATGAATATGTAATAGTCATGACACTGTAGGACCCAATAGCATAGCTTAGAAATATAGGGCACAAACCTATTAGAAATTCAAAGACAAAATGACAGAAGCTCAATATTTGTGGGAGAGATTAATACATCTCTGTCAGCCTTTGATGACTCAAGTAAGCACACACAAAAAATGCAGTGAAATAGGTGATTTGGATTATATCATTAATAAGATTAATATGGATTGCAATATTGAAATATGGATTGCAACCACCAAACAAAGAATATATTTTATTTTGTTGTATATATGAAACCCTTTAGAAGCATACTAAGTCAGGCAGAAAATCTCAATAATTGCCAAAACATTTAAAAAATGAAGTGCACATTCTTGGGCCTCAATGTCTTTTAGTAGTTAACAGAAAGTTTACCATGACTGTACAATGAAATTTCCTCCCTCCATCCAATAAACAAAACATTCTAAATAACTAAGGTGAATTTGGAATCAGTTATATAATTGAACCTAATTTCAAAAATAATAAAGTATGGTCTTTGCATTAAAAATATTAAAACTATAAATTCATGATATTTTCTGATTGAAACATAAACTTAGTGAAAACCAGAGGAAAGCAAAATAATACATTGCAAAAAATCAACAAATTACCTAATATCTATACTGTAAGTTTCTAAGTTACTAATAAGATAAAGAGTTTACTCTTTATAGAGTGGGTGAGACACACAAAATCAAAATACACAAGACACAATATTTAACTTCTAACAAATTTGTTGTAAAAGTGAGAATAAAAACTTTATGTATGATGAAAGGGATGATTTCAAATAAAGGACCTTTTAAGTGTGAAAATACTATGTAAAATGATCTCCTATAAATATGGGGATTTTAGAAATTGTTAATAGTAACTAACATATTTTGAGTGCTTAGCTAGTGCCAGGCAGTGTTCTAAGACCTTTAAAATCCACTAAACTATTTAATCCTCAGATAAAACTACATGATAAATAGGGTAGTTCACACATAAGGAAAGTGAGACATTGAGATGTTAAGTAATTTACCCACGGTTAAACAGCTGGGAAATGGCAGATCTGGGATTAGAAGAAAAGAAATGTGGCTCCAGAGTCCCTACTCCTTACATCCGCAACGCACTACCTCTCAGAAGATTTTATGTAAAAACTAAGTGAAATAAAAAATAGAAAAAATCCAATTGCATAGAAAAAAACGTGAAATCATCACGGGTTAACTTCAAGAAAGATTTTAAAATCAGACATCTTTTACAAATGATATATTTTCAAACATTCAAAACATCACTCTCATGTGATTGGAAATTAAACTAGCAACCAGAGAAAAATGGCACTATGTTAGGAGGAAGGAAGGCAAGGAGGGAGGAGACAGGGAAGAGGAAACAAGGGAAGGAAGGAGGGAGGGAGGGAGGGAAGGAGGAAAGGAAGGAAGGGAAGGAAGAGAGGGAGGGAAGGAGAAAGAGTGGGAGGGAGGGAGGAAGCAAAGGAGGAAGGAAGGAAGGAGGGAGGGAGGGAATGAAGGAGGGAAGAAAGGAAGGAGGGAAGGAAGTCAGAGAGAGAGAGAGGAAGACAAGAAAGCTAATTTTTAGCGGCTATAGACTTTGTTCCTGAAACAGTGGGGGGTAAAAATGATAAACGTTATGGAAATGTATAAGAAATACATTAATGATGCAATAATGAAATAATTTTACTAGAACAAAAGACAGATATAACCAATGTCAGAATTTTCTCAGCAATGTTTATGTTTTATAAGTATATATTTATAATCATATAACTATTATGAATAATCCTTCAGGGTAGAAAACATTAGTTTAACTCTGAAAACTGTTTAGCCACTGACAGTATACTGATTTTCTGTTGAAATAACTGAATCTATGGAATCGTGTTTCTTTCTTTCTTTTTTTTGCAGATTTCCTGTTCTCAAAGCTCTCATTATTACTCTCTGGGTCCATTTTTCTCAGAGATAGGCAGTGTGCTTTGCTTCTTATATTCCCAGAAACATTGGGCTTAACTGCAGGTGTTGTGGGAATACATTTAAGAAATTTAGAGAAAGACCATAAGGGAAATTGACTTACTTGGTAGAAATCCATGTCAATAGTGTATCTGGAATGATCCACATTACTAGCTTGGAGTACAAACACAATCACCTTACTTTTATTTATTCAGTTTATTGCTTGAACACTTACCTGCCCTCAGTGGTGGGAAGTCCCCTTATTCTCCAAGGCCTCCCCCAACCACCCTCCTTGGGCAGGAACACTAGGGACTTAGTTCAAAGAAGATCAGTCCTGCTGCAAGAAGCCAGGAAGAGAGAGAAAACCAGGAAGTGTGACCAGTCCACTAACGCTGTGGCTTGGGTCTCTGCCACATGAGTTTACAGATGGTCCTGCACATATTCTGATGGCAGGAAATTTGCTCATGGTTGCTACCACAATCCTAGTGATTCAGCTCTTTTCTTCCCATCACCCCAGCAGCATCCCCCTGAGCTCTGAGGACGCTTCTCTTTTGGATCACACTCACATGCTCAGCCTTTTCCCCCTAATGCTTAGCACAGTGCCAGGTGGGCCACACTAGAGAAGAACACAGTTCCAGCCTCCTAAGGTGATGGACGAAGTCTTCCCCATGGAGCATGGTTCGCTCCCCCTGCATGGGACCAACTTGGCACATTGCAACGTTGGATCTCCCCATTGCACGTAAAGAGGAAAGGCAAATGTTAAACAACAAACACACACCCCTTTTACATACCTATACCTACACCTACATGCAAACTTTCACTGGCAAGGACTGCCTGTTTGCCTTAACTTTTCATAACTTAGAGGGCCTTTTAAATCCTTCTCTACAATGAAGCAATATCCTCCAAGGGACTGTTCTTCACTATACAGTAGAAGTGGCACCTCATTCCAATACTAATTTTTCATAAAAGTCTGCTCCAACACAATGGCTATGGAATGAGGCCAAGTAAATACTAATTTTTTCTTAAAGAAAAGTCTGCTCCAAGACTATGGCTATTGAGTGAGGCCAAGTAATCATATTCAGGGCTTGAATGTTTATGGGGGGAGAGTTTATCAGCCATTTGCATCTCCCCCAGCATCTGGTAGTTTTATCCAGCATTACATTTTTTTTTTTCATTTGTAACACTTGTAACTGCAAAGGATTAATCCCCAAAATATATAAAGAACGCCAATGGTCAAGAAAGAAACAGTGTGGTAGAAAAATAGGCATTTCACACAAAGGAAATCTAAACGTCTATTAAGCCTTGTTAGTAACCTTGGAAATTCCCATGAAAACTGTGTGATCCATTTCACGCCCACCAACGGGGTTAAAAATAGAAAGTGCCAATGGGATGTGGCAGAAAGGAGATGCCCGTGGGAGAGTTAGTCACCTGAGCTCCTTGGGAAGACAGTGGTACTCACTGGGCACCACAGTGTTCAAAATAGCCCCATGTGTTGGTGGGTCTGTGAGTCGTGGTACGTTCATCCAGCGGGCAGCTGCAGCAGGCGATGAGCGAGGCCTTTCCAGGACTGGCTGGTGCGAGCAGCCAGTTGCCCTGAAGGAGGCCCCATGCCACCAACACCAACGAACCTCAAAAAACTTCCCAGCTCCCATGCATCAGGGGTGAGCTCAGGGAGAAGCTAGTGCTTCCCCAACTGTAATGGGTGTGGTCGGCAGCATCCCATTGGCCCCAGTGAGCCTGCCCATTGGTAGTCATGGCCCTGATCATCCCTCCCAGCCCGAATGAGGCAACCCTGTGTAATGACACAGGTGACATTGGAGGCGCTGGGACTTCCTCCTGGCTCTCTTGGACCACTTGCTGTGGGGCCCCAGCTGCCGTGTTGTAAGCACAGTCGAGTTGTCCCTTGGGGTGGAGAGGCCCCGTGATGAGGAGCCACACCTGTTTTAACGGGCGAGGCAGGGAGTGGGCCCTTTGGCCCCAGGCAAGCCTTGGCCAGATCATCCTGCAGCCTGCGGAAGGACTGAGCCGGAGCCATCCAGAGAAGCTTCTCTCTGACCCTCAGAAACAGTGTGATATCACAAATATTTACTGTTTCTAGCACCTACGTTTTGGAGTGATTTGTTATGTAGCCCTAGATAATTGAGAAACTTTGCCCAATGCAGATTCTCTAACACTGCTGCAGCTGCCGAAGGCCTAGGAGTCGGCGCTTTAACAAGATCCAGGTGATTCCAATGGGCCGGTGGTCCGAGAGGAGGAGGAGGATTCGGCTCCCGCCCCCGCTTCCGGGAGAGGCAGTCACACAAAACGGTGCCCACCTCAGCGGCCTCAGCTCTCACACAGCCGCCGCAGAATTCAGAGGAGCCAGGCTGCGAGGACGGGCAAGGACAGCCCAGCACAGCGGTGGTGACGGAGCGCAAGCACCAGGCCTGCCCGGGGAAGGGTGCGTGGTGGACTCCTGAAGACTCTGTGAGCCTGGAGCCTCCCGGTAAGCTCTGGTTCCGTTTAATTCAGAGATGGCTGTGTGGACTCGGGAAGGTTCTGTGAGCTCTGATTCCGGTTAATTCTGAGTTTGCTGTGTGGCTCCAGGAGGTTCTGTGAGCTCTGATTCCATTCAATTCAGAGTTGGCTGTGTGGAGTCTGGAATATTCTGTGAGTTCTGGTTCCATTTAATTCTGAGTTTGCTGCTTGGACTCTGGAAGTTTCTGTGAGCTCTGGTTCCGGTTAATTCTGAGTTTGCTGTGTGGCTCCAGGAGGTTCTGTGAGCTCTGATTCCATTCAATTCAGAGTTGGCTGTGTGGAGTCTGGAATATTCTGTGAGTTCTGGTTCCATTTAATTCTGAGTTTGCTGCTTGGACTCTGGAAGTTTCTGTGAGCTCTGGTTCCGGTTAATTCTGAGTTTTCTGTGTGGCTCCAGGAGGTTCTGTGAGCTCTGATTCCATTCAATTCAGAGTTGGCTGTGTGGAGTCTGGAATATTCTGTGAGTTCTGGTTCCATTTAATTCTGAGTTTGCTGCTTGGACTCTGGAAGTTTCTGTGAGCTCTGGTTCCGGTTAATTCTGAGTTTGCTGTGTGGCTCCAGGAGGTTCTGTGAGCTCTGATTCCATTCAATTCAGAGTTGGCTGTGTGGAGTCTGGAATATTCTGTGAGTTCTGGTTCCATTTAATTCTGAGTTTGCTGCTTGGACTCTGGAAGATTCTGTGAGTTCTGGTTCCGTTTAATTCTGAGTTTGCTGTGTAGACTCTGGAATGTTCTGTGAATTCTGGTTCCATTTAATTCCGAGTTTGTTCCATGGACTTCAGAAAGTTCTGTGAGTTCTGGTTCTGTTTAATTCAGAGTTTGAAATCATAATATTTCTTAGGAAGGCAACTGTATTATAGCAGAACAGAGTATATAGGCGTTTAACACACATAAGTATCTCTATCTGAAACTGACAGCATAGTACTGATGAATGAATACCAGATAAATTCATCAGAAGGTTTAGTTGGGGAAAAAAATAAAGACTGGACCACTGCTGCCACTATTATTTATGTTTTTCTGAGCATTATGGGCAATGCAAGAAAATTAGAAACAGGAATTAGAGGTGTAATCAATGATAGAACACAAAATTACGTTTCTACATTATTCACTGATGTCATCCTTATGACATAGAAAAAAACAATAAAAGCAAATGAAAGTTTCATAGGAAGATTCCCAATAACCAGTTGGAAGAGATAAGTTTTTTCCACAAAGAAAAAACTTTTTTCCACAAAGAAAAAACATTTCTGCGTATGTATATATTTCTATGTATGAATGCTTGTCTATGTTTGGGTGTATGTATCCAGAAATAATATTTAAATAACATTTCTTTCCCTACAATCACTTTTTAGCCCTTTACCTTTTCTTAAAGCACCTGATGTATGATTATAAAAAACATTATAATCTCTGCCCCCCCAAGACTGATGAGAGCAGGGTACTGTTTTTTCACTGCTGCTCTTAGTGGCTGCCACACAGTGAACACAATATATGATTGTGGTGGTAGTTGTTACAGAAGGGGGAAAATCTGACAAATGAAAAGGGATTTGTTCATCATTATCTTAGTTGAATAACCTGAATATTGCAAAGATGCCAATCTAATATATTTAAAGCATAATTTATTCAAGTCCCAATGGATATGTAGTTTTGCAAACTAATAAAAAATATTTGATATTACAATTAGAAAAGGAAGCAGGAAGGAATTACTAAGAATGATTTGTAAGGTAACGTTTTCATTTGTGCCAAAATTAGCAGATGCATCTATGGGACCTAATAAACAGTCCTAAAACTGATCTTAGTCAAAATAAGAATTTGTCTAATGAAAAAAGAAACATCACAGAATAATAAGGGCAGAACGGCTTAGTCAATAAATTGGATTAGAAAAAATGGATATTAGGGAAAATATGTGTAAAAAAATAAATCCTGGATATCCTGAGAAATTAAACATAGAAATTATTACCACATAAGAGAAGGTAGATGAATGAATATTTAACTACTTGTGGTTTAGGAAAATGCACATTCAACAAGGCAGAAACTTTATATAAAAAATAAATAAATGTTAAGCAACAAAGAGTAAACTGGTAGAAATATGTTTTCATCAAATATTAAGAAAGCATTACTATCCTCAATATTAAAAGCTCTTACAAATTAATAAATAAGCATTATAACCCCAATAAAAATATGAACCAATAGAAGCAAATAATTTGCACACACAAAAGAAATTCAAATATCCAATAAGTCTATGAAAAATTGCTCAACAATAACATGCTACTTTCAATTTGCCAAAGAATAAATGATTTTTAGAATTATTGATACTCAGTGATACTGAGGTATCGAGTGTGGGAAGAGGTGGTGGCATGCTTGTAAATGTTTAACAGCTGGCTCTCTGGATGTAGTTCTTATATGAATATTAGCTGATATTTGTTGATATTTAAATTTAATGTTAGGACAAAAGTAAAAAAAAAAAGGACAAAAGTCAGAATGTCACTCATTCTTCAGTAAGATGGGCAGATTCCTTGGGAATAAATAGGATAATTGACTTCTTGAGTAGTGGAAGAATTATTTCCTCAATGTTTATCACCATTCATTATGTAAATGTTATAAGCAAGGTATATTTTAAAGTAAATCTGCATTATTAATATTTTACCCATTGCTTCATTAACTCTTGAAAAGAAACAAGACAATAATTCAGGCACTGGTTTGTAGTATTTTTTCAGTGCTGT